>NC_134697.1:97425746-97748246 GCF_050947455.1 Rhinoderma darwinii | reverse complement strand
TTTTGCTGCTTCTTATGTAAGTCTGGATTGGTCTTCCGTATCCCATATCCTATATGGGTCTGGTCTCTCTTCACGACCGGAGGCTCCACGACTGACTGGACTGTGGTGAGACTCGTTACTCCGAGATTGGATGTCATAGCTCCAGGATTCCAGCTTTTCTGTTACTAGTAACCTGTATAGTGTAATGCAGGGGTCTCAAACTCGGCCGGGTAAGTGGGTCACATATAGAAAAAATGGGAAGTTGACGGGCCGCATTGCTTTCAAATTTGATACAATACAAAATTATTGTTAATCAATTAGTTATTTGATCTACTATAACACTACATTACTATAATAATAATAATACTACATTACTATAATAACACCGCTAGGTTTAAAATTTGAGAGATTTCTCCACATGCTTATTTCAACAATCCAGTTTTCCAGTTTGTGTCACTAAATGCAGTCCGGCGGCTCAGTTGGCAGCGTTTGGCAGACACACATGTCAAGATTGGGCAGCCCCTCTTTAGATAATGCCACAGTGCCCTCTGTGGATGCTGCCACAGTGCCCTCTGTAGATGCTGCTACAGTGCCCTCTGTAGATGCTGCCACAGTGCCCTCTGTAGATGCTGCCACAGTGCCCTCTGTAGATAATGCCACACACCCCTAGATAATGGCAGTGTCCTCTGTACATACTGCCACAGTGCCCTCCGGAGCCCCTGACATCACTGTCCATACACAGTGACGTCAGGGTATCCTCCTGGACCGGAATGTGATATCAGGGGCAACCCCAGAGCCGGAGTCCCGGAGCAGAGCAGTATAGTATAGGCTCTGCGCCGGAACTCTGGGGAAGCCATTAACATCAGTGTCCATATATGAAAACTGATGTCAGGGGCTTGCCCAGAGCTGGAGTCCCGGGCAGAGCGCTAGTAGGCTCTTCCTGGGACTCCAGCAGTGCTCCTGAAATCACTGGGACTCCTGCTCTGGAGAAGCCCCTGACATCACTGTCGATGTATGGACAGCGATGTCAGAGGCTTCCCCAGAGCAGAGCCGATACTAGCGCTCTGCCCGGGACTCCGCTCTAGGGAAGCCCCAGACATCGCTGTCCATATGTGGACAGCGATGTCAGAAGATTCCACAGAGTCCCGGAACAGAGCCTATACTAGAGCTCTGCCCGGGACTCCGGCTCTGGGGAAGCCCCAGACATTGTGTGTCCATACATGGACACCGATGTCAGGAAATTCCACAGAGTCCCGGAACAGAGCCGATACTAGCGCTCTGCCCGGGACTCCGCTCTGGGGAAGACCCTGACACACTGTCCATATATGGACAGCGATGTCAGGGAATTCCACAGAGTCCCGGAGTGGAGCCTATACTAGCACTCTGCACGGGACTCCGGCTCTGGGGAAGCCCCAGACCTCGCTGTCCATATGTGGACAGCGATGTCAGGCAATTCCAGAGTCTGTACTAGTGGCTCTGTGTCCCGCGGGCCGCAGATAACAGCCCCAGGGGCCGCATGCAGCCCACGGGCCGCGTGCTTGAGACCCCTGGTGTAATGTATTGTATTATGGGTCTGATAATGTGGGGTTTATGTGTGACGATGCCTGGTATCATACAACTTATACATATTTTTTACATAGACTCACTCCGGACTTGCTTTATTAGTTCCTTTATAGAGCGCTGGGGAGAACGTTATAGTCTCTATACTCGGATGTATGACGCTGTACACATATCTAGAATACAGTCGTTAGGGAGATAACTAGTAGAAAGTATGAGCAAAATAGAACAGACTAAAACAGCAGATATACAAACAGAAAAAGCTTGTAACCTGTAGTGGATTGGAGTATGTAGCAGAGTCCGTTTGGTACTTACCTATTGCCGCTGGTCAATAGAAAAAATATACAGTGAAGGAAATAAGTATTTGATCCCTTGCTGATTTTGTAAGTTTGCCCACTGTCAAAGACATGAACAGTCTAGAATTTTTAGGCTAGGTTAATTTTACAAGTGAGAGATAGATTATATATATAAAAAAAAAAAAGAAAATCACAGTCAAAATTATATATATTTATTTGCATTGTGCACAGAGAAATAAGTATTTGATCCCCTATCAACCATTAAGAGTTCAGCCTCCTCCAGACCAGTTACACGCTCCAAATCAACTTGGTGCCTGCATTATAGACAGCTGTCTTACATGGTCACCTGTATAAAAGACTCCTGTCCACAGACTCAATGAGGAGTGGTTGGAAATAGAGAAAAATCGGACCAACGGCGCTGCTTGGAAGATGTTATGAGTAATAGGAGAGTTGGACAACCATCGGAAATAAAAGGACTTTAATGTCAATAGGCTACGCGTTTCGACACTGGACCGGCGTCTTCCTCAGGCCAATACAGACTATGCGGTTTTCCAGCCCATTTATAAAAACGGGGGAGGAAAAAAGACCGCCAGAATGGACAGGTTAAAGGTCACAGAAGTAAAGGGTTACAATAACAATAAAAACATACATGGATAGTACTTTTACATATAAGGGAAGAACAAGTAGGATGATAGTAATACAAAAATACTTCACGTATTATGAGTGCATATCCATTACAGCCAGATTCGTTATGCCGTAATACTAACAATTCAGAACGGGAATATTATTGAATATGCCTATTGTAACTAATCTTATAATCAATTCCATTGACTATATATATGTATTTAATCAAAAATAATAAAACAATAAGATACAACCAGACTGCTGAGTCAAATATCGCTGGTTGTCACAACGGCAGAGACCTACGGAGGCCAAGGAGGGACACATATATATAGACAAGAATGAAAGGGATAGGCAGTTTTTATTCTAGAGAGGATTCTGTAAGGTCATTTAGACCATTTGGATGTAAAGTTTCCAATTTATAAATCCAGAAGTTCTCCCTCTGCTTAAGCCTAATAAATCTATCTGGTATATCTGATGATATTTGTTCAATTGGGGTTACCATAATATCTGAAAATGTACAATTATGTTTATAAGTACAGTGACGTGATACACTTTGTTTTAAAAATCCCTTATTGACATTGAACCTGTGTTTGTTAATACGGTTCCTTAATGTTTGTGTAGTGCGACCCACATATTGGAGCTTGCATGTGCACTGAAGTAGATAGATGACAAAAGAGCTCCCGCAATTTAGGAAATCTTTTATCGGGAATTTTTCACCTGTTATTGTAGAGTGATATTCCATGCATTTGTTGCTGATGTTGTTGCAGCAAAGGCATCTATTTTGACCGCAACTGAACGAGCCTTTTAGATCCGTTAATAAGCTATGATTTTTCATTTTTATATTGCGCATTTTGCTGGGGGCTATTATGTTTTTAATTGTTTTGGCCCGTCTGAACGTGATATTTGGTTTGTCGGGTATGAAAGATTTAAAAAAAAAAGGGTCATTTGTCAGGATGTGCCAGTGTTTTCTAAGGATGGAAGTGATCAGGTTACTTCCTTTATTGAATGAGGTTATAAAGTTGGTTCTAAATGCTTCATGATTCGATTCCTTATTTGTACCAGAAGACATCAATTGGATGCATTCGTTTTGTGTCAGAGCCCTAGCTTTTGACTCAGCACCCCTGATAAGGCTTTTCGGAAAGCCTTTTGCTAGAAATCTTTGATTGAGAATCCCACACTCTTTATCAAAGATGGATTCATCGGAGCAATTTTTCCGAATCCTTCGGTATTGGCCGAAAGGAACATTTTTTAGCCACGGGGAATAATGCGCACTTTTAAAATCTAAATAACTATTTACATCAACCGTTTTGAAATGAGTCCTTGTTGTAAAAAGGCCACTATTCTTTCCGATTGTTAGATCTAGGAAGTCAATACTCGTATCTGAAAAATTATGAGTGAAAGTAAGGCCAAAGATATTACTGTTCAAATAATCTATAAAATCGCTAGCTGTAATAGAGTCGCCATTGCAAATAAAAAACAGGTCGTCAATAAAACGTCTATATAATAAAATGTTATCTCTAAAAACATGCTCACTCAATATAAGGGCTTCTTCAAAAACTCCCATATATAAATTTGCGTATGAGGGGGCGAACCGTGTCTCCATCGCACACCCTTTTATTTGTCTATAAAATTTCCCATTGGAGCTAAAAACTTTATGTGACAAGATAAAATCTATACATTCCAAAATAAAATTGAGCTGTGCATTTGAATACCGCGAATCTGTTATAAGATAATCTGAAATGGCTTGTAGGCCCTGTACATGGGGGATATTCGTATAGAGTGAAGATACGTCAGCCGTAAGGAAGCTGATGTTGGACAGGTTACATGTGGACTGTAATTCAAATAAATCCCTTATAAGATGCGTTGAGTCCGTAAGAAAGGAGGGTAGTTTGGAGACTAAAGGTTGGAGGTGGATGTCTATAAAGTGTGATAGGTTACTCGTCAGGGAACCTATTCCAGAGATTATTGGTCGACCTGGGGGGTTAAGAAGAGCTTTATGAATTTTTGGAAGGTGGTACATGAATGGAATGGTTGGGAAAGGAACAGTCAGGAACATTTTTTCTTTTTTGCATAAAAGGTTATTATTGAATGCGGTTTCTATTAGGGATTTGTGTTCGATTTCATATTCAGAAATGGGATTATATTTTAATTTCTCATAATACAGAGCATCCGAAAGTAATCTGTGGGCTTCATTTAAATAATCATATAATATAATATATTTGACCGTTTTAAACAGTAGTATCGAGTTTTTATTAATCTCTTATGTATATATTTTAAGAATGTCATAATTTGTTGTCCATGTATTATTAACGCAATTATGCCAGTCCTTATGTCTAGACATGGAAGTATCTAAATTATGGGATTTTTCCCCTCCTCTCTTTTTAATATCACAACGCATATATTCTAAGGGTGAACTATATATTCATTAGCACCTCAATTGCCTTGGATTTGCTAGTACTCACCGTTATTTACTTCCCAGTTCTATCCTGGTCTGTCACTGTTAAGCTCTGCGTTCGTGTGCGGTTCAATATGCGTTCCAACGATGATTTGTGTCCCTCCTCGGCCTCCGTAGGTCTCTGCCGTTGTGACAACCAGCGATATTTGACTCAGCAGTCTGGTTGTATCTTATTGTTTTATTATTTTTGATTAAATACATATATATAGTCAATGGAATTGATTATAAGATTAGTTACAATAGGCATATTCAATAATATTCCCGTTCTGAATTGTTAGTATTACGGCATAACGAATCTGGCTGTAATGGATATGCACTCATAATACGTGAAGTATTTTTGTATTACTATCATCCTACTTGTTCTTCCCTTATATGTAAAAGTACTATCCATGTATGTTTTTATTGTTATTGTAACCCTTTACTTCTGTGACCTTTAACCTGTCCATTCTGGCGGTCTTTTTTCCTCCCCCGTTTTTATAAATGGGCTGGAAAACCGCATAGTCTGTATTGGCCTGAGGAAGACGCCGGTCCGGTGTCGAAACGCGTAGCCTATTGACATTAAAGTCCTTTTATTTCCGATGGTTGTCCAACTCTCCTATTACTCATAACATCTTCCAAGCAGCGCCGTTGGTCCGATTTTTCTCTATTTCCAACCACCCCTCAACAGACATCAAGCCTTGCTTGCTGTGTTCGGACCTGGCTGCAGCTTTCCATGCCTTTCTGACACCTATGGTGTCCACCATCCGAGGTGAGCGGAATTGTTTCATTCATCGTGGCTCTTTAGCCTATCTGTGGATCATTTGGCTCTTGTGGCGCCGTGTCTGTTTTCTAATTTACTTAGTACAGACTCAATGAATCAGTCTGACTCTAACCTCTACAACATGGGCAAGACCAAAGAGCTTTCTAAGGATGTCAGGGACAAGATCATAGACCTGCACAAGGCTGGAATGGGCTACAAAACCATAAGTAAGACGCTGGGTGAGAAGGAGACAACTGTTGGTGCAATAGTAAGAAAATGGAAGACATACAAAATGACTGTCAATCGACATCTATCTGGGGCTCCATGCAAAATCTCACCTCGTGGGGTATCCTTGATCCTGAGGAAGGTGAGAGCTCAGCAAAAAACTACACGGGGGGAACTCGTTAATGATCTCAAGGCAGCTGGGACCACAGTCACCAAGAAAACCATTGGTAACACATTACGCCATAATGGATTAAAATCCTGCAGTGCCCGCAAGGTCCCCCTGCTCAAGAAGGCACATGTACAGGCCCATCTGAAGTTTGCAAATGAACAGCTGGATGATTCTGAGAGTGATTGGGAGAAGGTGCTGTGGTAAGATGAGACTAAAATTTAGCTCTTTGGCATTAACTCAACTCGCCGTGTTTGGAGGAAGAGAAATGCTGCCTATGACCCAAAGAACACCGTCCCCACTGTCAGGCATGGAGGTGGAAACATCATGTTTTGGGGGTGTTTCTCTGCTAAGGGCACAGGACTACTTCACCGCATCAATTGGAGAATGGATGGAGCCATGTACCGTCAAATCCTGAGTGACAACCTCCTTCCCTCCACCAGGACATTAAAAATGGCTCGTGACTGGGTCTTCCAGCATGACAATGACCCGAAACATACAGCCAAGGCTACAAAGGAGTGGCTCAAAAAGAAGCACATTAAGGTCATGGAGTGGCCTAGCCAGTCTCCAGACCTTAATCCCATCGAAAACTTATGGAGGGAGCTGAAGATCCGAGTTGCCAAGCGACAGCCTCGAAATCTTAATGATTTACTGATGATCTGCAAAGAGGAGTGGGCCAAAATTCCATCTAACATGTGTGAGTAGGTAAAAAAGAGAAGGATCTTCTGAAGGCGCTGCTGCGTGGTATGGTCAAAGGAGAGAGATTCGGTCCGATATAAATAAGTTTTATTGGAACAGGGTGGCTATGCGTTTCAACGCCGGACTGGCGTCTTCATCAGGCATGTTAAACAGACAAAAAATAAGCATGTATATATACACAGATGTGATAGTCTAAATTGGGCCAATTCAGACAGGGCTATTGACCAAAAAAAACACCAAAAACAGGCAGGTCAGAGTTCAGAACAGACAGGTAAAGGAATTTTCATAATAACAGCATAATACAAAGTGTGCTAAAATGATCCAATCGATGCAAAGTGATCTGAGAAATACATGGTTAAAACATAGGACGACGAAAAAGTTGCATAGTTGATATGTACCTATGAATGCCTTTAAGTCATCAGACCTAGAAATTCATCTTTCTCGGTTACTTTTCACATCGGAACTAATGGAAGTCCCCCCTACCTTAGATTCCCCTACATTATTACTTAATGACTCCATAGAAGACAGTCTCACATCTATTACAGTTATCAATACATAACACCCAATTTTCTTCTAATCAGCCCTCACCCAATGATCTGCCACACAGTCCTTATGAGAGCCAAAACACACCCCATGGATTCACTACTGTCAATCCCAATACAGATTTAGCTACATCCGCTTTGGATTTCACCTATGCGGCAACGTCTTTTTTAGGGCTTCCTTCTCAGCTGATCAGGCCCCCACTAACCCCCACAGTTATCAGCAACGATGTACTAATGCCTTTTATCATGAGCCCAAAAGCACAAACAATAACCAATTTCTTCCCAAAAATTCAGAAAATTTTAACGAAAAGAAAATTAGACACAGGTATAGAGGACGGAGAGGAGGCAAAAAACGCAACAAATCATTGCCCATCACTCAACACAAAGAGGAATCGGATCAGACAATAAAACTTTTTAATCTTTCATCACACATTTTAAATACTTTTGAATTAAGCCTACTGAACAAAGGTTTATCCTTCTGTCCTACAGCCCCACCAGATAACTTTGAATTATTTATGGACCTTAATAGGTTCATAAGGAATCTTACTCTTGTTAGACATTTTGCCATAGAGAAACCTATCACAACACCAGGACCTATAATTGATCAATATGGAACTAATCCAATTCCAAATGCTATCCCAGTAGATGTTCACTCCAAGTCAGATTTTTATCCAGCTCACCATCAAGGTTCCCTGGTAGAAACATTCTCCATTTTAGTCAGCAATGAATTTAGGACAATAGACAAACCACTTAACCATCCAGATAACCTAACCACACAAGAGAGAAGGGCTATTAAAACGCTTCAAAAAAATGAGGAAATCGTAATCCGCCCGGCAGACAAAGGGGGTGGTATTGTCATCCAGGACAAAAACAAATATTTTGATGAAACATTGAGAATTGTAAGTGATATTACCTTCTACCGTAAATTAGCCACCAACCCACTCTCCACCTACATATATGAATATAAAACCCTCATAGAGACAGCTGCCAGAGACGGACTGCTTACTAAAAAAGAAAAGCGCTTTTTGTATGTCCCTTTTCCCAACATGCCCTTTATCTATCACCTCCCAAAAATTCACAAGTCACTCACAAATCCCCCTGGACGTCCTATTATCTCAGGAATAGTTTCACTTACTAGTAACTTTTCCCATTTTGTGGACCTACATCTCCAACCCTTTGTACTCACTTTACCATCATATTTAAAAGATTCCACGCAATTAAAGACCTAATTAATTTAAAAATCGACTCCCCGATGTCCTCAATATGTTTTCTGACAGCTGATGTGACTGCATTATACAGTAACATTCCACATAGTAAAGGTCTAGAAGTAGCCAATTCATTTCTGTCATCCAATACATCAATTCCTGATCTGCAGGTCCAGTTTCTAATCAACTGTATCAAATTCATTCTTCAACACAACACATTCAGTTTTAATCACAACTTTTACAATCAGATCAAAGGTTGTGCAATGGGCACCCGATTTGCACCCGCATATGCGAATCTTTACATGGGAGCATTCGAGAAAAAATACATCTATGGGGAACATCCCTTTAAAAATAACATCTTATTATACAAACGTTATATTGACGACCTGTTCTTTGTATGGAAGGGAAACGAGGATGAAGCCTCTCGTTTCATTGAAATTTGAAATACAAATGATTATGATTTATCATTCACACATAGCTTTTCTGCCACTTCCATAGACTTTTTTAGATCTTACAATTAGCTATGACACCAGCATCAATAAATTTACCACCAAAACTCACTTCAAGTCAGTAGACGTCAATAGCTACATTGATTTTAGGAGTGCACACTATCGCCCCTGGCTTAAAAACTTACCTTTTGGGCAGTTTAGGAGGATCAGAAAGAATTGCAGTACAGACGAGAACTTCAAAAAAAGAGTGTAATGTCTTGGAAAAAAGAATTAAGGAAAAACATTTTCCTTTAACCCCTTCCCGACATCCGCCGTATATATACGGCGCTGTCGGGAGGTGCTTCCCGCAAAGCGCCGTACATGTACGGCGCAGTGATGGTGCGGGCTCAGAAGCAGAGCCGGCACCCTCCTGTAACTGCCAGGACCGGAGCTATTCTCCGATCCGGCAGATTAACCCCTCAGATGCTGCGCTCACCCGATCGGCAACCCAGTGATGCAATCGCTGGGTTGCTGTGGCAATCGGACGCCAGAAAATGGCGTCCAAGTCTGCCTTGTACGGGAGCCGATGAGGACCCGCCTGCGGCGAGTCCTCATAGGCTTGCTGTCAGTGAATAACTGACAGCGCTAATACACTGCACTACGTACGTAGTGCAGTGTATTAGAGTAGCGATCGGGGCATCAGGCCCTCATGTCCCCTAGTGGGACAAGTCAGAAAAGTAAAAAAAAGTGAATAAAAATGTGGTAAAACAATAAAAACACACACATTTCAAATAAAAATAAAGCCAAACTGACTTTTTTCCCATAGTAAGTCTTTTATTATGGGAAAAACCGTAAAAATGAAAAAAACTATACATAATTGGTATCGCCGCGTCCGTAACGACCCAAACTACAAAACTATTATGTAATTTATCCCGCACGGTGAACGCCGTAAAAAAAAACCATGAAAAACAACGCCAGAATCTTTGTTTTTAGGTCACATCTCCTTCCAAAAAATGCTATAAAAAGTGATCAAAAAGTCACATTTACTCCAAAATAGTACTAATAAAAACGGCAATCCGTCCCGCAAAAAATAATCCCTGACACCGCTTTGTGCACGCAAAAATAAAAAAGTTATGGGTTTTAGAATATGGCGACACAGAAAACAAATGATTTTATAAAAAAAAAAAACTCTATAAATTTGGTATCGCCGTAATCGTATCGACCCGCAGAATAAAGCTAACATGTAATTTAGGGCACACTGTGGATGCCGATAAAAAAAACAATAAAAAACGATTCTAGAATTGCTTGTTTTTGGTAATTTCCTTTACCAAAAAATGAAATAAAAAGTGATCAAAAAGTCGTATGTGTTCTAAAATGGTACCAATAAAATCTACAGCCCGTCTCGCAAAAAACAAGCCCGCACACCGCTCAATCAACTGAAAAACAAAAAAGTTACGGCACTAGTAATGCGGTGATGAAATAACATCTCAATGCGCAGGCCGGAGGGGAACATTCCTGCAGTTTCAGGGCCATAGTATTTAGGAACTAGGAAAGGGAATGGACACAGCACATCCGCTGGAAGCGAGGGCGCCCGTATTATACCAGCGCAAAACTTTCCCAGCAATATTTCCCAAACTATGAAGGAGAAAAAGTCCCCAAAAGGTGCAGAGCGTTACAGAAGGGGGATAAGAAAGAAAACCGTTTATCAGTGCGACACCGCCTGTGCATAACGGATCGCTTCACATCGTAACACACACCTATGGATAATTGTATTATTTACCCCATTATTATACCCTCTTATTATGCCCTGATGTACTCCGCACAGATTACATATGCCCTGATATACTCCGCACAGATTACATATATCCTGATGTACTCCTCACAGATTACATATACGCTGATGTACTCCTCACATATTACATATACCCTGATGTACTCCTCACATATTACATATATCCTGATGTACTCCTCACATATTACATATACCCTGATGTACTCCTCACAGATTACATATACCCTGATGTACTCTGCACATATTACATATACCCTGATGTACTCCTCATATATTACATATACCCTGATGTACTCCTCACATATTACATATACCCTGATGTACTCCTCACATATTACATATATCCTGATGTACTCCGCACAGATTACATATACCCTGATGTACTCCGCACAGATTACATATACCCTGATGTACTCCTCACATATTACATACACCCTGATGTACTCCTCACATATTACATATACCCTGATGTACTCCTCACATATTACATATATCCTGATGTACTCCGCACAGATTACATATACCCTGATGTACTCCTCACATATCACATATACCCTGATGTACTCCTCACATATTACATATATCCTGATGTACTCCTCACATATTACATATACCCTGATGTACTCCTCACATATTACATATACCCTGATGTACTCCTCTCATATTACATATACCCTGATGTACTCCTCACATATCACATATACCCTGATGTACTCCTCACATATTACATATATCCTGATGTACTCCTCACATATTACATATACCCTGATGTACTCCTCACATATTACATATACCCTGATGTACTCCTCTCATATTACATATACCCTGATGTACTCCGCACATATTACATATACCCTGATGTACTCGGCACAGATTACATATACCCTGATGTACTCCTCACATATTACATATACCCTGATGTACTCCTCACATATTACATATACCCTGATGTACTCCTCACATATTACATATACCCTGATGTACTCCTCACATATTACATACACCCTGATGTACTCCTCAAATATTACATATACCCTGATGTACTCCTCACATATCACATATACCCTGATGTACTCCTCACATATTACATATATCCTGATGTACTCCTCACATATTACATATACCCTGATGTACTCCTCACATATTACATATACCCTGATGTACTCCTCTCATATTACATATACCCTGATGTACTCCGCACATATTACATATACCCTGATGTACTCCGCACAGATTACATATACCCTGATGTACTCCTCACTGATTACATATACCCTGATGTACTCCTCACATATTACATATATCCTGATGTACTCCTCACATGTTACATATACCCTGATGTACTCCTCACATATTACATATATCCTGATGCACTCCTCACATATTACATATACCCTGATGTACTCCTCACATATTACATATACCCTGATGTACTCTGCACAGCTTACATATACCCTGATGTACTCCTCACAGATTACATATACCCTGATGTACTCCTCACTGATTACATATACCCTGATGTACTCCTCAAATATTACATATACCCTGATGTACTCCGCCCAGCTTACATATACCCTGATGTACTCCTCACATATTACATATGCCCTGATGTACTCCTCACATATTACATATACCCTGATGTACCCCTCACATATTACATATACCCTGATGTACTCCTCACATATTACATATACCCTGATGTACTCCTCACATATTACATATACCCTGATGTACTCCTCACATATTACATATACCCTGATGTACTCCTCACATATTACATATACCCTGATGTACTCCTCACATATTACATATACCCTGATGTTCTCCGCACAGATTACACATACCTGATGTACTCCTCACATATTACATATACCCTGATGTACTCCTCACATATTACATATACCCTGATGTTCTCCGCACAGATTACATATACCCTGATGTACTCCTCACATATTACATATACCCTGATGTACTCCTCACATATTACATATACCCTGATGTACTCCTCACATATTACATATACCCTGATGTACTCCTCACAGATTACATATATCCTGATGTTCTCCGCACAGATTACATATACCCTGACGTACTCCTCACATATTACATATACCCTGATGTACTCCTCACATATTACATATACCCTGATGTTCTCCGCACAGATTACATATACCCTGACGTACTCCTCACATATTACATATACCCTGATGTACTACTCACACCTTACATATACCCTGATGTACTCCTCACATATTACATATATCCTGATGTACTCCTCACATATTACATATACCCTGATGTACTCCTCACATATTACATATATCCTGATGTACTCCTCACAGATTACATATACGCTGATGTAGTCCTCACATATTACATATACCCTGATGTACTCCTCACATATTACATATACCCTGATGTACTCCTCACAGATTACATATATCCTGATGTACTCCTCACATATTACATATACCCTGATGTACTCCTCACATATTACATATACCCTGATGTACTCCTCACATATTACATATATCTTGATGTACTCCTCACATGTTACATATACCCTGATGTACTCCTCACATATTACATATACCCTGATGTACTCCTCACATATTACATATACCCTGATGTACTCCTCACATATTACATATACCCTGATGTACTCCTCACATGTTACATATACCCTGATGTACTCCTCACATATTACATATACCCTGATGTACTCCTCACATATTACATATACCCTGATGTACTCCTCACATATTACATATACCCTGATGTACTCCTCACATATTACATATACCCTGATGTACTCCTCACATATTACATATACCCTGATGTACTCTTCACATATTACATATACCCTGATGTACTCCTCACATATTACATATACCCTGATGTACTCCTCACATATTACATATACCCTGATGTACTCCTCACAGATTACATATATCCTGATGTACTCCTCACATATTACATATACCCTGATGTACTCCTCACATATTACATATACCCTGATGTACTCCGCCCAGATTACATATACCCTGATGCACTCCTCTCATATTACATATACCCTGATGTACTCCTCACATATTACATATACCCTGATGTACTCCTCACAGATTACATATACCCTGATGTACTCTTCACAGCTTACATATACCCTAATGTACTCCTCACATATTACATATACCCTGATGTACTCCTCACATATTACATATACCCTGATGTACTCCTCACATATTACATATATCCTGATGTACTCCTCACATATTACATATATCCTGATGTACTCCTCACATATTACATATACCCTAATGTACTCCTCACATATTACATATACCCTGATGTACTCCTCACATATTACATATATCCTGATGTACTCCTCACAGATTACATATACCCTGATGTACTCCTCACATATTACATATATCCTGATGTACTCCTCACAGATTACATATACCCCTGATGTACTCCTCACATATTACATATACCCTGATGTACTCCTCACAGATTACATATACCCTGATGTACTCCTCACATATTACATATACCCTGATGTACTCCTCACATATTACATATACCCTGATGTACTCCTCACATATTACATATACCCTGATGTACTCCTCACATATTACATATACCCTGATGTACTCCTCACATATTACATATATCCTGATGTACTCCTCACATATTACATATATCCTGATGTACTCTTCACATATTACATATACCCTGATATACTCCTCACATATTACATATACCCTGATGTACTCCTCACACATTACATATACACTGATGTACTCCTCACATATTACATATACCCTGATGTACTCCTCACATATTACATATACCCTGATGTACTCCTCACATATTACATATATCCTGATGTACTTCTCACATATTACATATATCCTGATGTACTCCTCACATATTACATATACCCTGATGTTCTCCTCACATATTACACATACCTGATGTACTCCTCACATATTACATATACCCTGATGTACTCCTCACATATTACATATACCCTGATGTACTCCTCACAGATTACATATACGCTGATGTACTCCTCACATATTACATATACCCTGATGTACTCCTCACATATTACATATACCCCTGATATACTCCGCACAGATTACATATATCCTGATGTACTCCTCACAGATTACATATACCCTGATGTACTCCTCACATATTACATATACCCCTGATATACTCCGCACAGATTACATATGCCCCCACATTATAAACGGAAATACCAGCAAAACTCAAACAAAACTACCAAGCAAAATCCATGCTCAAAATGGCGGTCTTTCCCTTCTTAGCCCTACAGTGTGCCCAAACAGCAATTTATGGCCACAAGTAAGGCATTACCATACCCGGGAGAACCCGCTTAACAATTTTTGGGGTAAGATTCTCTAGGGGCACAACATCTTGTGCGGTGAATGGGCAGATCAGTGTAAAAATTGCAATTTTCACTTTGAACCATCCACTGCGTATTCATTTCTGAAAAACACCTGTGGAGTCTAAATTCTCACTACACCCCTTGATAAATGCCTTTAGGGGTGTAGTTTCTAAAACGGGGTCACTTTTGTTTGGTACATCAGGGGTTTTGCAAATGCAACATGGCGTCCGCAAACCATTCCAGCAAAATCCACGCTCCAAAAGATTAATACCGCTCCTTTTCTTCTGAATGCTCCCATATATGTAAACAGCCGATTATAACCACATATGGGGTGTTACCGTACTCGAGAGAAATTGCTTTACAAATGTTGGGGTGCTTTTTCTTCTCTATTTCTTGTAAAAATGAAAAATGTTGATCTAAAACTACATCTTGTTGGAAAAAAAAAATTATTTTTCATTTTCATAGCTTAATTCTAATTAATTCAGCAAAAAACCTTTGGGATCAAAATTTTCACTATACCCCTAGATGATTCCTCAGGGGGTGCAGTTTCCCAAATGGAGTCACTTTTGGAGTGTTTCCACTGTACTAGTACTACAGGGGCTCAGCAAATGTGACATGGCGCCCAGACACTATCCAAAATCCAAATGGTGCTAGTTCCATTCTGAGCCCTACGGTGTGTCCAAACAGCCGTTTATGACCACATGTGGGGTATTGTTTTACTCGGGAGAAGTTGCTTTACTAATTTTGTGGTGCTTTTTCTCCTTCAGTCCTTGTGGAAATGAAAAAAAAATACCTAAACCTACATTTTATTTGAAAAAATTTAGATTTTCATTTTTACGGCCTACTTCCAATAAGTTCTGTAAAACACCTGTGGGGTCAAACTGCTCACTATACTCCTAGATAATTTCCTCATGGGGTGTAGTTTCCAAAATGGGGTCACTTGTTGGGGGTTTCCACTGTTTTGTCTCCTCAGGGGCTTTGTAAATGTGACATGGCCTCCGCAAACCATTCCTGCTAAATTTGAGTTCCAAAAGCCAAATGGCGCTCTTTCCCTTCTCAGCCTCGCCGTGTCTCCAAACAGCTGTTTATTACTACATGTGGGGTATTGTTTTACTCGGGAGAAATTGCTCTACAAATGTTGTGGTGCTTTTTCTACTTTAGTTCTTTTGGAAATGAAATAAAATTAGCTAAACCTACATTTTATTTGAAAAAATGTAGATTTTCATTTTCATGGCCTAGTTCCAAAAATTTTTGCAAAAAAACTGGCCGGTCAAAATGCTTGCTACACCCCTAGATAAATTCCTCTAGGGGTGTAGTTTCCCAAATGGGGTCACTTTTGGGGGGTTTCCACTGTTTTAGTTCCACAAGACCTGTTCAAACCTGACATGGTGCCTAAAATATATTCTAATAAAAAGGAGACCCAAAATCCACCAGGTGCTCCTTTGCTTCTGAGGCCGGTGCTTCAGTCCACTAGCACACTAGAGCCACATGTGGGATATTTCCTAAAACTGCAGAACCTGGGCAATAAATATTGAGTTGCATTTCTTGGGTAAAACATTCTGTGGTACAAAAAAAATGGATTCAAAATGAATTTCAGGAAAAAAATAATGAACTTTGTAAATTTCACCTCTACTTTGCCTTAATTCCTGCGCAATGTCTAAAGGGTTAAGAAACTTTCTAAATGCTGTTTTGAATACTTTGAGGGGTGCAGTTTTTAAAATGGGGTGACTTATTTGGCGTTTCTAATATCTAAGGACCTCAAAGCCACTTCACAACTGAACTGGCCCCTGTGAAAATAGCATTTTGAAATTTTCTTGAAAATGTGAAAAATTGCTGCTAAAGTTCTAAGCCTTGTAACGTCCTAGAAAAATAAAATGATGTTCAAAAAACGATGCCAATCTAAAGTAGACATATGGGGGATGTTAGTTAGCAACATTTTTGTGTGGTTTAACTGCCGGTCTTACAAGCAGATACATTTAAATTGAGAAAAATGCAAATTTTTGCAATTTTTCGCTAAACTTTGGTGTTTTTCACAATTAAATACTGAATGTATCGGGCAAATTTTGCCAGTAACATAAAGTCCAATGTGTCACGAGAAAACAATCTCAGAATCACTTGGATAGGTAAAAGCATTCCGGAGTTATTACCACATAAAGTGAAACATGTCAGATTTGAAAAATGAGGCTCTGTCAGGAAGGTCAAAAGCGGCCAAAGAGGGAAGGGGTTAAAAATAACATCTTATTATACAAACGTTATATTGACGACCAGTTCTTTGTATGGAAGGGAAACGAGGATGAAGCCTCTCGTTTGATTGAAATTTGAAATACAAATGATGATTTATCATTCACACATAGCTTTTCTGCCACTTCCATAGACTTTTTTAGATCTTACAATTAGCTATGACACCAGCATCAATAAATTTACCACCAAAACTCACTTCAAGTCAGTAGACGTCAATAGCTACATTGATTTTAGGAGTGCACACTATCGCCCCTGGCTTAAAAACTTACCTTTTGGGCAGTTTAGGAGGGTCAGAAAGAATTACAGTACAGACGAGAACTTCAAAAAAAGAGTGTAATGTCTTGGAAAAAAGATTCAAGGAAAAAAGATTCAAGGAAAAACATTTTCCTTTAAACCTCATCAAAGGTGCACGCCGCAAAGCAACAGAACTATCACAAGATTCCTGTTTAAATTCTACCTATAGGGAGTCTGAACCTAATAAACATAATACCAATTTTATTACAACATACAATAAAGGAAGCAAAGCAATCAGAGCCATTTTATGTAAACATTGGCACATCATAAAGAATGATCCATATTTGAAGGACAAAATACCAGCTCAACCGAGCATTACATTCAGACGTTCTCTAACGCTAAAAAACATCCTGGCCCCCAGCAGAGTTCAGAAATCCATAACACCACACACAAATTTTCTTTCCAATCTTAATGTCTCTTACAAGTGTGGACACTCACGCTGTCTTTGCTGCAACAATATCACTCATAAAAAATATACTTATACATCTACGGTCACCAAGGAATCATTTCCAATCAAATCATTCCTTAACTGTGGTAGCTCGTATGTGATCTATCTAATGGAGTGTCCTTGTCAATTACAATACATAGGCAGGACCACACAATGCCTGCGGACCAGAGTAAATAAACATCGATTCAATGTCAACACTGGTTTTTTAAAACACAGTGTTTCCCGACATTGTACACAGGCACATGACTGTCAATTTAACAAAATCAGCATTACACCTATCGAGAATATCCATCCAGATGTCCCAAATAGGTTTAGTAAACTTAAACAGAGGGAAAACTTTTGGATATTTAGAATGCAAAAACTGCACCCAGGGGGCCTAAATGACATTTCTGAGTCCTCATTGGACTAACCGACACTGACTTTCAAAATAAATCAAACGATTCCTCTTTCTATTAACATTTTTGAATGCAATTTTAAATATACTGATTCCCTATATGTCATGCACATCATTTCCATGCCTACATTAATGATCAAATACCTCTTGCTATATGCAGGTTTCATCATTGAAAAGGCTCAGCTAAACGACTTATTATTATATTTAAATGTTTCCCTCTACTATACTACAACTACTAATTATTTATTACATTCAGGTAAATTGTCCCTATCCATGGCAAGTACATATACATACATAGGTATTTTGTCGGCAACTTACCCATCTGCAGTCTTTGCGGCATGCTGCGTCCCCTCATCCTTCGTTCTGACCATCCTCGGCTTCCGTAGCCCGACAGGGTCGTCTGGGTCACAGAGATGCGTCTGTGTAACTTAGCAACGTCTAATAGTCATTTGTACCCTTTAGCAAATATAACGTTTCATCATTACTAATAGTTTTATTAATTCAACACACTTTGTTTTATCTTTATTTTCTTATTATCCCCATGTATCCAAACCAATTGGCTACACGAACCCTTCCCACTATATGGCTCATTCTCGTTTTTTATGAAATATATATTTTTAAATATATTATCATCTTCTTAGCTAACCGCAATTTCCCGTATTAATCCACTGTATACAATATTCATAATGTATTTAGTGTATTGTCATTAGTTGCTTATTATTGCTGTCCACATTTATCCTTTCAACCTTCCTTCATCTTTTCTCCTCACCAAATGTCTCCCCGATACCAAATCTCCCTTCTATCACATCAATTCTATTATTTATATACCATTCCCGACAGTGTACGTCATCTTATCATTACATAATCTTTCTTTCCTGTATCTATTCAATTATAGTAACTTTTCACTTACCGATCATTTCCTTCTCATTGCTTTCTGTTGACTTTTCGTTCCTCTGTATTCTCTGTGCAGCGCTGCGCGATCCTACGCGTTTGCGTGCCACCATGCGTCCCATTGCTATTTGGACCTCACCGGCCACCGTACTGTTTACAGTCTCCTTGACTACGGCCTTTTCTGTCTGCTTGCACTTATGCTATATGGATTATCCCTACTTATCCAAACTGATCAGTTACACGTATGTTTTACATCCATTGTCCTTTTTAACTTTCAATGAATGGTGCATCCTTGGTTTTAATAAACTTTTAGTCCGTCACAATTTCCTGTACATATTTCCCGTATCAACTATGCAACTTTTTCGTCCTATGTTTTAACCATGTATTTCTCAGATCACTTTGCATCGATTGGATCATTTTAGCACACTTTGTATTATGCTGTTATTATGAAAATTCCTTTACCTGTCTGTTCTGAACTCTGACCTGCCTGTTTTTGGCGTTTTTTTTTGGTCAATAGCCCTGTCTTAATTAATTGGCCCAATTAAGACTATCACATCTGTGTATATATACATGCTTATTTTTTGTCTGTTTAACATGCCTGATGAAGAAGCCAGTCCGGCGTTGAAACGCGTAGCCACCCTGTTCCAATAAAACTTATTTATATCGGACCGAATCTCTCTGACATTCCTTTGACCATACCATGCAGCAGCGCCTTCAGAAGATCCTTCTCTTTTTTACCTACTCATCCTGTCAAGTGGTTACCTATGTAAACCGGCTCGGATCTGGCAGCAGCACCTGTGGACCCCTATTGTGAATTTATCTCTGGCTTTTGGTGAGCATGGTAATGTTCCTTCCTTCACCTGCTTAACCTACACTATGTGGCGCCGTGTTTTTTGCTCTTTTCCTCACATCAACTACAAAAAACGTCTGACTGCTGTGCTTGCCAACAAGGGTTTTGCCACCAAGTATTAAGTCCTGTTTGCCAAAGGGATCAAATACTTATTTCTCTGTGCAAAATGCAAATAAATATAATTTTGACAATGTGATTTTCTGTTTTTTTTTTAAATATAATCTATCTCTCACTGGTAAAATTAACCTAGCCTAAAAATTCTAGACTGTTCATGTCTTTGACAGTGGGCAAACTTACAAAATCAGCAAGGGATCAAATACTTATTTCCTTCACTGTAGATATATGTTGGTATACAACGCCTAGGCTGTGTGGTAACTTGTACCATTGGAACGCGTGTCAGGATGAATGAGAGTATCATACCTTAAGTAGCTGGATGAAGTGTCATGACCGGATGTGACGATTTTGTTCACAGAGACTCTATGGTAAGAGAGTACAGGCTGGACCCGGCAGGCCACCATGATCAGGGATGTAGGCAGGGAAGGAGTTAAGGAGTTAGGAGGGGTGTTTAGGGGGCGGAGGTTAGTGGGGCGAGGCTAGGATACTTAAGGGGTGGCAGAGAGGAAGGACGCTGCCATTACACCTAGCAGCACAGGAATGCTTGTCATGTACTGTTTTAAAGCATGGATGCACTACTCACTCAGCTCCGGGCGGCAGTAGCAGAACGAGGCATGGCTTGGCTGGCGGATGGGCTGGGGCTTTCCGGCCCGCTGTCGGCGGCTTCGAGCTCGGCGGTGAGCGGACGAGGCGAGGAGCGAGTGGAGCCGCCTGGTCCAGGGGCAGAAGCAGAGGAAGGGTCGGTGCTTGGATCCGGGGCGCAGGCGGTGCCGTCATCTCCACGCCGGCGGCGGTCCCGTCATCTCCACCCCGGCGGCGGTCCCGTCGCACGAGGCCTCTGGAGAGGATGAGCCCAGAAGTAATGCCCGGAGCCAGGCGCAGGGTAAGGAGCCCAACGAGGGACCCTCCAGGCCGGGCCCCTCGCTCGGCTGCCGTGAGCAGGACGGCCCGGTCTGAGAGGAATCCTGGACGCCGGCCTGGCTCAGTGGACGTGGGGGGGCAGGCGCCCTTGCAGCTGGGTCCGCCCTCTACCTCCAGACGACGGGATCCAGGACTTGCGGTGAGCCGTGCTGGCGATGATCCATGGGGTGGCCCGCCTGTACCCAGGATGATGTCACGGGTTCCAGGCGTGTGCCATGGTCGGTGGTGACACGGCGGGCAGGTGGGCGGCTACCTGCGGGCCGCGGGGTGGACGAGGCCCCCGACAGACGGACGGAGAGGCCCAGTTCATCTGCGCTAGTCCGGAGCGCTCCCTTGGAGGGTCGTGGATGTCAGGCGTGTGGCGCTTGTCCTGGCCCGGCTGGTCAGGATGAAGTTGACGACTGGGAGTTCGGTGACCAAGAGGGATGTCTGGATGGATCCTTCGCCCCGGCTGGTGGGGATACAGCACCTGCGCAGCCCGGTGAGTTGATGTCTCCTACTTTCTCGTTGCCTGCTATATTTCGGTCCCCGGGGGTGGGGGGTGGGAGTTCACTTGCGCCTACGGGGTTGCCGGGGTGTAGCGGGGGGAGTCCAGGGAGTGCGGTTGGTGAGGGGGGAGAAATTCGGGAATTGTTGGGTTGTGTGCGTGAGCATTTGGCGCGATGCGGAGGGGGGGCGTTGTGTTCCCCGTCCCCGGTTTCAGCATGGGTGGGGCCGTCGGTGGGGCCTGCAGTGGTGGATAGCACGCCACGTGGAGCTGGGGAGGTGTCTAGGGAATCGGGTGTGGCTGTGTCGGTGCAGACGAACAAGGATGGGGCGGTGGATGAGGTGCGGTTGGATGATGAGGCGAAGGGCGAGGTCTATGTTTGTTTTGAGGGCCCGTTGGGGGCGCATCTGAAGCCTGAAGTAAGGGAAAAAATATGGAGGGACGAATATGTTGAAATTTTATCGTTGTTGCCGTTGGAGAAAGGGAAATGGGTAGAAAGCAAAAAGGAGAAGGAAGAAAAACGTTGGTATCGGTTGATTCCTCAAACTTTTGTCAATTGGTTGCAGGCGTTTGCGATTTTTGCGAGCGTAATTGGACAGAAGACGCCTGAACATTGTTCCGGCCTCTTCTGTTACATGGATGCTATTGATAATGGAATAGCAAAAAACGGGATAAAGCGGCGCTGCTTATATAAAGTACGGTTTATTGGAAAGGATGCTACGCGTTTCGGCGCCGGACCGGCGTCTTCATCAGGCATGCCGCAGGGTTAAAAGACACATGTATATATACCCAATACCACAGGGTAAATGACAAACTGATTGGATCAGTTCAGACCAGCCTCCTGGTCCAAAACCGCCAAAACAGCAGGTCAAAGTTCAACAATTGAAAAAATAAAACCAACAGTAAACAAAGCAATACATCATATGGCAGGGACTAACAATATAGTTTACATAGGTACATCGACAATAAGACAGATAATTGTGAGAACCTGTCTCAAAATGCCGAATTACATAAAGGATAATAGCAACTCGAATCAAATAAGGATGAACTGTACCTGAAAATATCACCAAGTAGTTTACGATAATAAAAATAAAAACATTACCGAAATCAGCAGGAAGAGCATCGGCCGTTGTATGTTGCCAGGAAACACACACCAGTAAGTCCGGAAGCGGTGCAGCGGTCTCAGTGGAACGCATGGTGGAGCGTTGTCAGGGAGACCACTGACAACACTATCCCGGAAGTGAAGCGTAATGATACACATGATGGACCGCAAATGCGGGCGATATGCTGGGATGATAAAAACTGGAATATCTGATTCATATTAAAATTCACAAACGGAGAGTTGGAAAAAGGACCTAACCAGGGGATATTAAAACAATTAAGACGGCAATACTAGATACGGTGGCCGGAAAGGTTCAACGTCAACGTCAATTAGGACATGAACAGGCTTTAAATAATTAATAAATAGAAAAAGAGCATATCAACAGTCTGACACAACTCAGCTAATAGTAATACTCATAAAATGTTAGGGTAAAAGCAAAATTAGATAGCACAATAATAATAGTACTTAAAACATAACTACATAAAGCAAAAATAGAAAAGTTATTGTATAATAGTAATATAGCGCTTATGAAAAGCTAAATCTAAAAGAAAAATTATATTAATAGTCAGGACTTCATTAGTCCAATACAGAAATATGGTTACAAAGCAAGGTCAACAGTTACAAAAACGTAAAATCATTAGTCCAAGGCGGACTCTGTAATATCATTAAGACCATTGGGATATAATGTTCCTAGTTTGTATATCCAGAAATTTTCCCTTTGTTTCAGTCTGGTAAACCTATCGGGTATATCGATAGGTATTCTCTCAATAGGAGTTACAGTAATAGTGCCAAAGTTACAGTTGTGTACAGCGGCACAGTGACGAGATACACTATGTTTATCGAAACCAGTCCTAACATTAAATCTGTGCTTGTTAATCCTATTTCTGAAGGTTTGAGTAGTACGACCCACGTATTGGCGGTCACATGTGCATTGTAGCAGGTATATTACATAGTCACTCCCACAGTTGAGGAAGTTTTTAATCGGGAAACTTTCATTAGTATTTACCGATATAAAATTAGTTATTTTGTTCGCAATATTGGAGCAACAGAGACATCTTGGTTTGCCGCAACGATATGAGCCATTAGATGTTAACATTACTTTCTGAGGGTCATAATTAATTTTCCGTAATCTACTGGGTGCAATTAAATTTCTCAATGTTTTAGCCCTTCTATAAGTAATCTTGGGTCTAGTGGGAAGAATACTTTTCATATATTGGTCGTTCTTAAGAATATGCCAATGTTTACTAAGTGTGGAACTGATTAATTTACTTCCTTTGTTAAAAGTGGTAATAAAATTGCAATTAAAATCTGTGGATTTCCCTGTACGAGCACTAGGATTAATACACTCTAATTGTGTTAATGTCTTTGCTCTAGATTCTGCTCCCATAATCAGGCTGGTTGGGAAGTTTTTTTGTTTAAACCTTCTTTTTAATAAATTACATTCAGTCGAGAAATCTTTATCATTGGTACAGTTCTTTCTAATCCGCCTGAATTGGCCAAAGGGTACGTTTTTCAGCCAAGGTTGGAAATGTGCACTTTTAAAATCCAGATAACTGTTCACGTCAACTCCTTTAAAATGTGTTTTAGTGCTAATGAGGTGGCCATTTTTCATAATTGTAAGATCTAGAAAGTCAATATGTTCACGGGAAAATGTGTGTGTGAAAGAGATACCAAAGTTGTTGTCATTAAGGTGCTCAATAAAATCTGAAATAACTGTTGCCTCACCTTTGATAATAAAAAAGAGGTCATCGATATACCGTTTATAAAATATTATATTGTCCCTAAATTTATCATTACCATAAATATAAAAATCTTCAAAGGCCCCCATGTACAGGTTGGCGTACGATGGGGCAAATCTTGACCCCATCGCACAGCCCTTTATCTGCCTATAGAAACTCCCTTCAAATGTAAACACATTATGTTGAAGTATAAAATCAATGCACTCCATTAGAAAATTGATCTGATTGTTCGGTAATCGTGGATCAGAAATTAGATAGGTTTGAGATGCCTGCATACCAAGGTCATGTGGGATGTTCGTGTATAATGATGACACATCTGCTGTTAAAAACCAAAGATCCGTAAAATCATGGATGGTTTGCAAGTGGTAAAGCTCTCTAATTAGATCAGTTGAGTCTATAAGATGGGACGGTAATTTAGACACATGTGTTTGGAGATGGATATCTATAAAGTGGGACAGATTACTTGTAAGAGACCCTATTCCTGATATGATGGGTCTACCAGGGGGATTAGATAGGGATTTATGAACCTTAGGCAAATGATAGAGGAATGGTGTAGTGGGAAATGGAACAGTTAAAAATGATTTTTCTTTTTTATTTAAAATCTGATCCATAAAAGCGGTTTCAATAAGATTCTTATATTTAGTCTGAAAAAAGGGTATTGGATTACATTGCAGTTTCTCATAATAGTTTGTATCGGACAGCAATCTATAGGCCTCATTGGTGTAATCCACACGGTCCTGAATGATAATCCCACCACCTTTATCTGCGGACCGTATAACAATTTGGTGGTTCTTTTGGAGATTCTTTAATGACATACGCTCAGATCGCGTAAGGTTATCCAGAGAATGTATGGGTTGCTCTATTGTCTTAAGATCATTACTGACCAGATTATAAAAGGTTTCGAGAGCCGGTCCACGGTGGTGGAGGGGATAGAACGTAGACCTAGGCCGAACATCTACACTGATAGGCTTAGGGGAATGGGGGGATGAGACCATGGAGTGTGGGAGCTCAGGTGGAGAGTTTTTGGGTGTTAGTGCAAAATGTCGTAAGAGTGTTAGTTTACGCATAAACCTATTAAGGTCCATAAAAATTTCGAAACCATCGGGAGAGGTAGTGGGGCAAAAGGAAAGGCCCTTGGACAGTAAACTCGTCTCATCGGTGTTTAGATTATATTTGGATAGATTAGACAGTTTTATTGTTTCAGTCTGTGCTTTTTTGGAAGCAGGGGGGCGGGGGCTTGTGTCTGCCCCCTCTGCATCCTCTGGTTCTTCCTCCAGTTTTCCTTTTATTGTGATCTTTTGTATCCTTGGAAAAAAGGCAGTGATGGTTTGGGATTTTGGACTTTTTAAAATAGGCAGAAGAATATCTTGTGATCGGGAAATCGGAGTGATCGGGGGTCTGGTGAACTGCGATGGGAGTCCTAAAAAAGAAACAGTTCCTAGGGTATTATCAAAAATGGGTTCTAAACCATCCGTGGTCATGTTAAGTGGATATGTCACCATATGTGGATTGTCCAAAGGGACCGGATTGTCATGTACGGAAATGTTCAACAAGCATGATGGGAAAGGTGATGCAACATCAATGTCGATAGAATCATTAAATACAGGGGATTCAAAGAATAAATCAGAAGTAAGACTAGGCGGAGTGTCAGGTATGAGGTTAAATAATTTAAGATGAGCATCCAAATTGGCGGACTTGAATGCATGTTGGGGTATTTGTCCCAATTGGTTATTATTTGACGTATTTTTGGTGTTTGTGGTAGTAGAATTGACAGGAACTATGCGATTAGTGGGATTGGAATATTGGGACAGTACCTGGCCGGTAGGAATCTGGACTGGTACAGACTTGTAGATAAGGGCCAAAGTTTTCGTATTCGAACTGATGTGATCACATGTGCCATTACCTTTATTCAAATTGGCTGCAGTGGTAAGTGTGTTCAAATTTATGTTTAAGTTAGTTGTAGATGACTCGTCCCTAGTTAGACTATGTTTTGGTTTAAATCTGGAAAATCAGAAAAAAAGCATAATTTTTTTTTTTTTTCTGATTTTCCAGATTACAAAAAATTGGAATTATCTACCATTGAACGTCTGCATGTATTTGAAAAAGATACCATTAGCAGAAAAATGAAAAAACTCAAACGAGATAAAGATGATTATGTTGACAACAAGTTGGGGGATTTGACCTCCCAACCCCCTCCCACCATACGTCCGCTCATGGACCGTAATAATTATAAAAAATAAACCTGATACTCCTCTCATTAACTTATCATATTCCCGCAAACGATTTAAACCAAAACATAGTCTAACTAGGGACGAGACATCTACAACTAACTTAAACATAAATTTGAACACACTTACCACTGCAGCCAATTTGAATAAAGGTAATGGCACATGTGATCACATCAGTTCGAATACGAAAACTTTGGCCCTTATCTACAAGTCTGTACCAGTCCAGATTCCTACCGGCCAGGTACTGTCCCAATATTCCAATCCCACTAATCGCATAGTTCCTGTCAATTCTACTACCACAAACACCAAAAATACGTCAAATAATAACCAATTGGGACAAATACCCCAACATGCATTCAAGTCCGCCAATTTGGATGCTCATCTTAAATTATTTAACCTCATACCTGACACTCCGCCTAGTCTTACTTCTGATTTATTCTTTGAATCCCCTGTATTTAATGATTCTATCGACATTGATGTTGCATCACCTTTCCCATCATGCTTGTTGAACATTTCCGTACATGACAATCCGGTCCCTTTGGACAATCCACATATGGTGACATATCCACTTAACATGACCACGGATGGTTTAGAACCCATTTTTGATAATACCCTAGGAACTGTTTCTTTTTTAGGACTCCCATCGCAGTTCACCAGACCCCCGATCACTCCGATTTCCCGATCACAAGATATTCTTCTGCCTATTTTAAAAAGTCCAAAATCCCAAACCATCACTGCCTTTTTTCCAAGGATACAAAAGATCACAATAAAAGGAAAACTGGAGGAAGAACCAGAGGATGCAGAGGGGGCAGACACAAGCCCCCGCCCCCCTGCTTCCAAAAAAGCACAGACTGAAACAATAAAACTGTCTAATCTATCCAAATATAATCTAAACACCGATGAGACGAGTTTACTGTCCAAGGGCCTTTCCTTTTGCCCCACTACCTCTCCCGATGGTTTCGAAATTTTTATGGACCTTAATAGGTTTATGCGTAAACTAACACTCTTACGACATTTTGCACTAACACCCAAAAACTCTCCACCTGAGCTCCCACACTCCATGGTCTCATCCCCCCATTCCCCTAAGCCTATCAGTGTAGATGTTCGGCCTAGGTCTACGTTCTATCCCCTCCACCACCGTGGACCGGCTCTCGAAACCTTTTATAATCTGGTCAGTAATGATCTTAAGACAATAGAGCAACCCATACATTCTCTGGATAACCTTACGCGATCTGAGCGTATGTCATTAAAGAATCTCCAAAAGAACCACCAAATTGTTATACGGTCCGCAGATAAAGGTGGTGGGATTATCATTCAGGACCGTGTGGATTACACCAATGAGGCCTATAGATTGCTGTCCGATACAAACTATTATGAGAAACTGCAATGTAATCCAATACCCTTTTTTCAGACTAAATATAAGAATCTTATTGAAACCGCTTTTATGGATCAGATTTTAAATAAAAAAGAAAAATCATTTTTAACTGTTCCATTTCCCACTACACCATTCCTCTATCATTTGCCTAAGGTTCATAAATCCCTATCTAATCCCCCTGGTAGACCCATCATATCAGGAATAGGGTCTCTTACAAGTAATCTGTCCCACTTTATAGATATCCATCTCCAAACACATGTGTCTAAATTACCGTCCCATCTTATAGACTCAACTGATCTAATTAGAGAGCTTTACCACTTGCAAACCATCCATGATTTTACGGATCTTTGGTTTTTAACAGCAGATGTGTCATCATTATACACGAACATCCCACATGACCTTGGTATGCAGGCATCTCAAACCTATCTAATTTCTGATCCACGATTACCGAACAATCAGATCAATTTTCTAATGGAGTGCATTGATTTTATACTTCAACATAATGTGTTTACATTTGAAGGGAGTTTCTATAGGCAGATAAAGGGCTGTGCGATGGGGTCAAGATTTGCCCCATCGTACGCCAACCTGTACATGGGGGCCTTTGAAGATTTTTATATTTATGGTAATGATAAATTTAGGGACAATATAATATTTTATAAACGGTATATCGATGACCTCTTTTTTATTATCAAAGGTGAGGCAACAGTTATTTCAGATTTTATTGAGCACCTTAATGACAACAACTTTGGTATCTCTTTCACACACACATTTTCCCGTGAACATATTGACTTTCTAGATCTTACAATTATGAAAAATGGCCACCTCATTAGCACTAAAACACATTTTAAAGGAGTTGACGTGAACAGTTATCTGGATTTTAAAAGTGCACATTTCCAACCTTGGCTGAAAAACGTACCCTTTGGCCAATTCAGGCGGATTAGAAAGAACTGTACCAATGATAAAGATTTCTCGACTGAATGTAATTTATTAAAAAGAAGGTTTAAACAAAAAAACTTCCCAACCAGCCTGATTATGGGAGCAGAATCTAGAGCAAAGACATTAACACAATTAGAGTGTATTAATCCTAGTGCTCGTACAGGGAAATCCACAGATTTTAATTGCAATTTTATTACCACTTTTAACAAAGGAAGTAAATTAATCAGTTCCACACTTAGTAAACATTGGCATATTCTTAAGAACGACCAATATATGAAAAGTATTCTTCCCACTAGACCCAAGATTACTTATAGAAGGGCTAAAACATTGAGAAATTTAATTGCACCCAGTAGATTACGGAAAATTAATTATGACCCTCAGAAAGTAATGTTAACATCTAATGGCTCATATCGTTGCGGCAAACCAAGATGTCTCTGTTGCTCCAATATTGCGAACAAAATAACTAATTTTATATCGGTAAATACTAATGAAAGTTTCCCGATTAAAAACTTCCTCAACTGTGGGAGTGACTATGTAATATACCTGCTACAATGCACATGTGACCGCCAATACGTGGGTCGTACTACTCAACCCTTCAGAAATAGGATTAACAAGCACAGATTTAATGTTAGGACTGGTTTCGATAAACATAGTGTATCTCATCACTGTGCCGCTGTACAGAACTGTAACTTTGGCACTATTACTGTAACTCCTATTGAGAGAATACCTATCGATATACCCGATAGGTTTACCAGACTGAAACAAAGGGAAAATTTCTGGATATACAAACTAGGAACATTATATCCCAATGGTCTTAATGATATTACAGAGTCCGCCTTGGACTAATGATTTTACGTTTTTGTAACTGTTGACCTTGCTTTGTAACCATATTTCTGTATTGGACTAATGAAGTCCTGACTATTAATATAATTTTTCTTTTAGATTTAGCTTTTCATAAGCGCTATATTACTATTATACAATAACTTTTCTATTTTTGCTTTATGTAGTTATGTTTTAAGTACTATTATTATTGTGCTATCTAATTTTGCTTTTACCCTAACATTTTATGAGTATTACTATTAGCTGAGTTGTGTCAGACTGTTGATATGCTCTTTTTCTATTTATTAATTATTTAAAGCCTGTTCATGTCCTAATTGACGTTGACGTTGAACCTTTCCGGCCACCGTATCTAGTATTGCCGTCTTAATTGTTTTAATATCCCCTGGTTAGGTCCTTTTTCCAACTCTCCGTTTGTGAATTTTAATATGAATCAGATATTCCAGTTTTTATCATCCCAGCATATCGCCCGCATTTGCGGTCCATCATGTGTATCATTACGCTTCACTTCCGGGATAGTGTTGTCAGTGGTCTCCCTGACAACGCTCCACCATGCGTTCCACTGAGACCGCTGCACCGCTTCCGGACTTACTGGTGTGTGTTTCCTGGCAACATACAACGGCCGATGCTCTTCCTGCTGATTTCGGTAATGTTTTTATTTTTATTATCGTAAACTACTTGGTGATATTTTCAGGTACAGTTCATCCTTATTTGATTCGAGTTGCTATTATCCTTTATGTAATTCGGCATTTTGAGACAGGTTCTCACAATTATCTGTCTTATTGTCGATGTACCTATGTAAACTATATTGTTAGTCCCTGCCATATGATGTATTGCTTTGTTTACTGTTGGTTTTATTTTTTCAATTGTTGAACTTTGACCTGCTGTTTTGGCGGTTTTGGACCAGGAGGCTGGTCTGAACTGATCCAATCAGTTTGTCATTTACCCTGTGGTATTGGGTATATATACATGTGTCTTTTAACCCTGCGGCATGCCTGATGAAGACGCCGGTCCGGCGCCGAAACGCGTAGCATCCTTTCCAATAAACCGTACTTTATATAAGCAGCGCCGCTTTATCCCGTTTTTTGCTATTCCATTATTATTACGTTGGCATCTCCACCGGAGTTGCGTCTGGGATTGGCAGCAGCTTATCTATACAAATTACATGCCGGTAATTTGCCACTGCACAGGTGAGCATTTATGTACCTTTTTTGCTCCTTTAAACTATTGATTCCGCTACTTGGCGCCGTGTCCTTTGCTCCTTTCTCTAGTACCAATGGATGCTATTGGGGAGGCTCATCGAGTTTACGGCGGGCAGACGTGGCTGTGCTATGATGAGCAGTTCCGACAGCGGAAGGCAGTGCGGCCTGACATTAGGTGGGATAACAAAGATATTGGGTTATGGTTGCGGGTCATGGCTCCGGTGCGCTTTGGCCAGTCCTTTCCTGGGGGTGGGGCCGGGTCAGTCGGCCCCTCCTTGCCTTCTGGGGGGGGGGGGATCAGAGGGGGCAGGAGGAAAATCCGGGTTCTGCTGGCAGTTTAATGAGGGCCAGTGTAAGTTCGGACCGGTTTGCTAGTTTAAATATAGCTGCTCCTCCTGCGGGGGTATCTCTCACGGAGCGGTTAAATGTTTTCTTAAAGGCAAAGGACGGGGGGCCGGGGGCGCTAGTCAAGGGCCGGACGCCGGTGAGGTGGGAAGAAATGGAGCCCTTTCTAAATAGATACCCCGATAGGTCCAGGGCAAGTTTGTTATTGGATGGTTTTTCGGGTCGGTTTCCGTATATCTGCCCCTGCACACAAGGTGCCGTTTACCATGCGTAATTTGCGTTCAGCGTTACAGTATCCGGGGGTAGTATGGGATAAGTTGCGTAAGGAGGTGGAGTTGGGGCGTATGGCGGGTCCGTTTGAGTGTTGCCCATTACCGGACCTAGTGGTGTCACTGCTGGGGGTGGTGCCCAAGAAGGAGCCGAATAAGTTTAGGCTCATACATCATTTATCTTACCCGCGGTTGGTTTGAGTTTTTGCATTGTTATAATGGGAAGTCCTTGATCATGTCCCCGGTGGTTGACAGCGTGGATTTGGAGTTGTTTACTGATGCTGCGGGGGGGCGTGGGATTTGGGGCTTACTGCAAGGGACAGTGGTGCGCGGCTAGGTGGCCGGAGAAGTGGGGTTTGGTGAAGAACCTTGCCTTCCTTGAGCTGTTTCCCATAGTAGTGGCGGTGGAAATTTGGAGTGAGAGGTTTCGGGACAGCAAGGTCTGGTTCCATTGTGACAACTTAGTGGTGGTGGGGGCTATTAATAATGTGTCCGCTTCATCCCCTCCGGTCGTTCGGCTGTTGAGACACTTGGTTTTACGTTGCTTGTCATTGAACGCTTGTGTTGTGGCAGTTCATGTGCCGGGAATCAAGAATGACATCGCAGATTCTCTTTCTCGCTTGCAGTGGGACCGTTTCAGGATGGTGGCTCCGGACGCGGAGGCGGTCGGGATCTCTTTCCCAGAGTGGCTGTGGGGGCTGGGTTACGAGCCGCAGGAGGATTGATTCGGGCCTCGCTTGCTCCGGGTACTTGGGCTGCTTATGATTCTGCATGGCGGGAGTGGGAAAGTTGGCTGGCTGTTCTGGATGGGGTAAGGACGGATGACGATCGGGTGGTGGCGTTGTTGGTTTTTCTGGGGCAGGTCTCTATTGCGGGCTGGTCGGTGTCCAAGGTTAATCGTTTTGTGGTAGCCCTGGCTTTTGGTTTTAAGCTCCGGGGGTGCAGGGATGTTACAAAATGTTTTTTTGTCGGCCAGGCCCTGAGGGGGTATAGGAAGGGGAGGATGTTGCCGGACCGTCGGCGCCCCGGTATCTTTTATGTTGTTGGAACAGTTGTGGGAGGTGTTGGGTGACATTTGTTTTTCTAGTTTCGTGGTGACTCTGTATAGATTGGTGTTCTCGTGGGCGTTTTTTTGGGGCCCTGAGGGTCGGGGAGCTGGTGGCGCCCAGCACATGGAGGCCTGGGAGGTTGAGGATGGAAGATGTGGTGTTGACGGATCGGAGTGTGGAATTCTGGATCCGGCATTCTAAGATGGATCAGGGGGGTCGGGGTAAAAGAGTGGTGTTGGGGGCGGCCAGGATGTGCCCGGTCGCATGCTTTGCGGGGTACAGAGAGGTTTCGCCGGTACTGGGGGGACAGTTGTTGTGTCACGAGGACGGGTCCTTTCTGTCCCGGTACCAGTTTACGTGGGTTTTTCGTAGGTGTCTGCGACAGTTGGTATTGGAGGAGCCTTTGTTTTCCCCACATTCATTTCGTATTGGGGCGGCGACGGTGTCATGGGGGTTGAGGGAAGTGGTTCGCTTGCATCCGTACATAGTTTTGCTTTAATCAGTTGGTTTTTATTTTCCAGGTCCCTCGGCCCGATTGGTGTGGATCGTTGGGCATTCGTACGTTCATTGGGGGGCGGAGCGGGCTGATGTTCGTCCGGACGGGCGGCAGTTGGGTTTTCGGCGGGAGGAGGTAGTTGTGCGGTGGCTGGGGAGTAGAGGGATGATGTGGAGTCGGGTGTTGCCTGACGTGCATAGGTTTGCGCGGATGGACAGGGCCCCGGATGTCTTGGTTTTGCACGGGGGTAATGATTTGGGCAGTCGTCCTTTCCAGGAATTGATTAGGGATATTAAATATGATCTACTCAGGTTGTGGTCCAGTTTCCCGTGAGTTAGGGTAGTTTGGTCGGAAATTGTCCCGCGTAAGGTTTGGCGGCATGCCAGGTCGGTGTCGCATTTAAATAAAGCCCGGGTCAAGGTTAATCGGGCAGTTTTGGGTTTCGTGGTGAGAAACGGGGGGGGGGGGGGGTCTTCGTGCGCCATTACGACTTCGAGGATGGCCTGGGGAATTATTGGCTAGGTGATGGTGTGCACCTGACGGCCGTGGGGATTGACCTGTGGACTCAAAAGGGCCCTCTTGTTGGGTGGGGGCTCGCATACTTAAAGGTGTCTAAGTATGTTCGGGTGGCGGATTGGGGGTCCTTGGAGTTGGTGGTAAATTACTGTGGGGGGGATTCATCGGAGGTATGGTCCCTCCCCAATTTATTATGGTTGGTAGTCTGGTCAATTTGGACTCCTGCTGGGTGGTGTCCCGGGGAGTGGTTGCGGTTTAGGTCAGCCAACTGCAGGTATAACGGTGCCCCTGAGCCAGTAGGGTGACTACTGGGAGTAAAATACGATGCAGGTGGGCTGTTTGGTTACAGACTTTTGTAGCTCCAAGGACTCCCCTTCCATGGTTATTATTATTTATAAATTGTTGTTCATTATGTTTGTTTGTAAATAAAATGGCTGCTGTGGCCAAAATTTATCCAACCCAAGTGTCCGAGTTTTATTATAGGGACGGGGGTTTGGTAAAGGGTATGGCCAATAATGGGGAAGGGGAGTGGGTGAAGTCACATGCCCCTGGTAGGAGTGTACGCACTCTACAGTCCCCTGATCAAGTACAGGCTGGACCCGGCAGAATGCCCTAGGGGGAGGCCACCATGATCAGGGATGTAGGCAGGGAAGGAGTTAAGGAGTTAGGAGGGGTGTTTAGGGGGCGGATGTTAGTGGGGCGAGGCTAGGATACTTAAGGGGTGGCAGAGAGGAAGGACGCTGCCATTACACCTAGCAGCACAGGAAAGCTTGTCCCGCCCTCCTTCCCTAAATGTTTTTGTTTGTCTGTGTATTGGCAATTTTGGTATTTCGATTTGTTGCTCGTTGTTTTTGTTTTTTCCGCAGGTGCCAGAGAATGCTGTGGAACAGTTTTGCAATGTCGCAGCAGTTGTATGGCGGATTGGGGGTCCTTGGAGTTGGTGGTAAATTACTGTGGGGGGGGATTCATCGGGGGTATGGTCCCTCCCCAATTTATTATGGTTGGTAGTCTGGTCAATTTGGACTCCTGCTGAGTGGTGTCCCGGGGAGTGGTTGCAGTTTAGGTCAGCCAACTGCAGGTATAACGGTGCCCCTGAGCCAGTAGGGTGACGGCTGGGAGTAAATTACGATGCAGGTGGGCTGTTTGGTGACAGACTTTTGTAGCTCCAAGGACTCCCCTTCCATGGTTATTATTATTTATAAATTGTTGTTCATTATGTTTGTTTGTAAATAAAATGGCTGCTGTGGCCAAAATTTATCCAACCCAAGTGTCCGAGTTTTATTATAGGGACGGGAGTTTGGTAAAAGGTATGGCCAATAATGGGGAAGGGGAGTGGGTGAAGTCACATGCCCCCGGTAGGAGTGTACGCACTCTACAGTCCCCTGATCAAGAGACTCTATGGTACGGGCGCCGGAGGTTCGTGCATGCGCAGAGGCGATCGCGTCTATTTGGACAAATTACAAGTATACGCGCATGCGTATTGTCGGCTGGAAGTTGCGGTCATGAGTGGGAATGGGATTACATATAGTAAAGGTAAAGGTAATGTATTACAATATTTATTTTAGGGTGTGCGATACATCCTTATTTTAAAACTAGGAAATTGTATGTATAAATATAGGTAACAAAAAAATGATAGTATGGAACCTGATAGTGTGAAAAAAGGACACCCCTGATGGTATTGAGAGGCGGCAATAGGGACCGAAGGATATTCAACGAGCCTGAGGGAGAAATATAAATATATTAGTATGCTAGGATCTATGGAATACTTATAAAAAACTGTGGACATCATAGTCTCGATTGAGGCCCCGTGGTGTCACACATTGCAATTTGTGAATCAAATAGGCTTCTCTCTTTTTTAGTAATTGGATTCTATTGCCTCCCCTTCTGAGTTTTGGTACCTGTTCAAGGACCTGAAATTTTAATTGGCTAATGTTGTGGTTTGCATGATGAAAATGATAAGGAATAGGTAGCAGAAGATTTTGCAGCGTATGGTGGATTTATGTTTCCCAATCCGGTCACTGATGATCTCCCCTACGTATCCCAAACCGCATGGACATTTTATCAGGTAGACAACATATTTGGAATTACAGGTAAAGAAGTCTCTGACAGGAAAAGTTTTACCTGTGTGTGGGTGATGTATCCTGTCTCCTTTGAGAATGTTGGAGCATTGTGCTACCAGCGGCATAAGTGGGCCTCTCAATACTTTCCCTTTTTAGGGCCACCAAATTCTCGGTGGAACCTGAGCCAATGACACCACAAGTGATCCCCTCTAATTCGGTCAGAAGTGACGAAATGCAGGTATACAATATATCGTCTGTCCATCTAAGTAGTTCCCAGTTGACACTATTACGGAGGGGTCTACCCTTTACTCCCACCTCACTATTTGACAAGTTTGTCTGGACAAAGGATGTAAATCTATTTGCTAGAAAGGTGGCCCTACACAAATATTTTAAAAATAATACATTTGAGACAGATGACCTTGCTAGGACTGAAACCAACACACTAAGAGACCTTGAAACTCTCTTGTATGAGAGTGAAGTCGGGCCCACTGATGCTGTTGGTCCTTTCTCTTCATTGCGCCCTAAATCTAAACTCACTCCACCATTTTCGCAGTATGCTCATATTGACGTCTTCGTCAAGATGGTATGTGCGGATCTGAAAAAAATCAAAACAGATAGAACTAGAGCACTTGCCAAACTAGACGAGACAGAAAGACTGGCACTGGATGAACTCTGTCATAATGACCAAATCACCATCAAGCCCTCTGATAAAGGGGGCAATATTGTCGTCATGAATTCTGATGACTATGTCCCTATGGCCTACAGACTATTGGACAATGCCACTACATATATCATTATCGAAAAAAATCCCACTGATTTATTCCTAAGGGATCTGTGTTTGTTGCTTAATGAAGCAAGGACACAGAATTTGATCACCAGTGAGGAATTTAAACGGATGTATAACCCTTGTCCCACCTTGGCGACTTTCTATGCCCTACCTAAAATCCATAAGGCATCTCGTCCAATTCCGGGCAGGCCTATTGTGTCAGGTAATGACAGCCTTATCCAGGGTATAAGTACGTATATCAATGAGATACTCTCCCCTTTTGTCACTTCCTTGCCGTCATTTCTTAGAGACACCAAGGACACCATCAACAGGATCCAGGAGATTCACGTCACTCCATCCACATTTATCGCCAGTATCGATGTCGAGTCGTTGTATTCTAATATTCAGCATGAATTTGGCCTCACTGCAGTTGCACATTTTCTGATCACCAAGGGTATTCAATTTCTCACAAAAAATAAATTTCTATTGTCATTATTTCGTTTCTTATTGACACATAGAATTTTTGATCAAACAGAAAATAGTTATCAACAGATAAAAGGCACAGCCATGGGCACAATCTGTGCACCGACCTATGCAAATTTATTTCTGGGGTGGTGGGAAGATACTGTAGTATTCACCGAGGAACTGTCCTCCTACATCTGTCACATTCTTTTTTGGGGGAGATTTATCGATGATATTCTCCTCCTCTGGGATGGTGACTTAATACTATTTGATAAATTTATGGTCACACTTAATAACAATAAGGTGGGTATTAAGTTCACTCACGTTATTCACAAAAAGGAAATTATTTTTTTGGACCTCAAAATCTCTCTGGATCCTGCTGGTGGTGTACATACAGATATCTCACGGAAACCCACATCAACTAATAGTCTATTACACTGGGAAAGCCATCATCCTCCGGCCCTCAAGAATGGTATTCCCATTGGGCAATACCTTTGAGCCAAAAGGAACTGCTCTTATGAGTGGTCCTGTCAATTGGAATGCGATGGACTGTTTTCTAAATTCTGTGCACGGGGATACCCTAAGAAGTGGCTACAGAAAGCGTATGCTAGGGCAAGAGCTACAGATAGGAAGGAACTTCTATATGAACGGAAATCATTTGATACTCAACAACTTCGAACTACTACTAAATCTACGGTATCGACCAATATCAGATGTATTGGCACTTTCGATGCGGGCTCTCGTCAGGTTCGAGGGATCCTGCAACGACACTGGCCAATTCTCTTGGCTGATCCTGACCTTTGAGACGTAGTTTCCCATACTCCCAGCATTACCTATCGCAGAGGCAAGAACCTGCACGATTATTTGGTACACAGCCATCACTCTAGACCTATCGTGGCATCTAAATGCTGGCTTAAGTCGTTAATCGTAGGCTTTCATCCCTGTGGCCACTGTTCTTTTTGTTACCTGATGCCTACAGTTAAACAATTTACCAACCCACTTGATGGTAGATCATATCAAATTAGACAGTTCATCAACTGCCAAAGTAAAGGTGTAGTCTATGTCGCCAAATGTCCGTGCCCTAAGTTCTACGTAGGAAAAACTGTCCAAGAATTAAGGAGAAGAGTCTCCAAACACTTGAGCACTATTAATCAGAAGGAGGGCACGCCACTGTCCAGACATATTCGGTTTACACATGGGGGTGACGTTCGAAGGATCTCAGATTAGGACACCGAGACAACTCTTTTTAAGAACCCCCAAAAAAGGAACATTTCCATGTTTACATTGTGCACAATGCTCCAACATTCTCAAAGGAGACCGGATCCATCACCCACACACAGGTAAAACTTTCCCTGTCAGAGACTTCTTGACCTGTAATTCCAAATATGTTGTCTACCTGATAAAATGTCCATGCGGTTTGGGATACGTAGGGGAGACCACACAAACCATCAGTGACCGGATTGGGAAACATAAATCCACCATATATTTGTAGAAGAATGATCGAGGCACTCACCGAAGCTGGCAAACAATTTCTTTATTACAAAAAGATCTTGGTCAGGATGTGGCAATTCCACATCCTGACCAAGATCTTTTTGTAATAAAGAAATTGTTTGCCAGCTTCGGTGAGTGCCTCGATCATTCTTCTACAAATATATTCAGCCGATTGTGCTACTCTTTCGATGAGCAACTCCGTGGCAATTTACCTGCAATTATCCAAATAGAAAGCAAGCCATACTTGAATACTCCCATTCCGATTGAGCGGTTTTGGCAGTGCCAGCCTCCTTCCTTCTTCCCATTGATAAATCCACCATACGCTGCAAAAATCTTCTGCTACCCATTCCTTATCATTTCCATCATGCAAACCACAACATTAGCCAATTAAAATTTCAGGTCCTTGAACAGGTACCAAAACTCAGAAGGGGAGGCAATAGAATCCAATTACTAAAAAAGAGAGAAGCCTATTGGATTCACAAATTGCAATGTGTGACACCACGGGGCCTCAATCGAGACTATGATATCCACAGTTTTTTATAAGTATTCCATAAATCCTAACACACTAATATATTTCTATTTCTCCCTCAGGCTCGTTGAATATCCTTCGGTCCCTATTGCCGCCTCTCAATAACATCAGGGGTGTCCTTTTTTTCACACTATCAGGTTCCATACTATCATTTTTTTGTTACCTATATTTATACATACAATTTCCTAGTTTTAAAATAAGGATGTAGCACACACCCTAAAAGAAATATTGTAATACATTCCCTTTACTATATGTAATCCTATTCCCACTCATGACCGTAACTTCCAGCCGACAATACGCATGCGGGTATACTTGTAATTTGTCCAAATAGACGCGATCACGTCTGCGCGAACCTCCGGTGCCCCTGCCATAGAGTCTCTGTGAACGAAATAGTCACATCCGGTCATGACACTTCATCCAGCTACTTAAGGTACAATACTCTCATTCATCCTGACACACGTTCCAATGGTACAAGTTACCACACAGCCTAAGCGTTGTATACCAACATATATCTATATTTTTTCTATTGACCAGCGGCAATAGATAAGTACCAAACGGACTCTGCTAGTTATCTCCCTAACGACTGCATTCTAGATATGTGCAAATGGGATACGACAAAGGGATCACTATATAATGTTATATCTATACGAGCAATTCAATACTGTGATTCTTTGTACCGAGATAGTTTTGCAACATGTTCTTTTTCATTGACTTGATTCTTCTTTTTTTGTATGTTGCATATTATTGCTATTACCATTATGAGATATATACAGTGAAGGAAATAAGTATTTGATCACTTGCTGATTTTGTAAGTTTGCCCACTGTCAAAGACATGAACAGTCTAGAATTTTTAGGCTAGGTTACTTTTACCAGTGAGAGATAGATTATATATAAAAAAAAAAAAAAGAAAATCACATTGTCAAAATTATATATATTTATTTGCATTGTGCACAGAGAAATAAGTATTTGATCCCCTACCAACCATTAAGAGTTCAGCCTCCTCCAGACCAGTTACATGCTCCAAATCAACTTGGTGCCTGCATTAAAGACAGCTCTTACATGGTCACCTGTATAAAAGACTCCTGCCCACAGACTCAATTAATCAGTCTGACTCTAACCTCTACAACATGGGCAAGACCAAAGAGCTTTCTAAGGATGTCAGGGACAAGATCATAGACCTGCACAAGGCTGGAATGGGCTACAAAACCATAAGTAAGACGCTGGGTGAGAAGGAGACAACTGTTGGTGCAATAGTAAGAAAATGGAAGACATACAAAATGACTGCCAATCAACATCGATCTGGGGCTCCATGCAAAATCTCATCTCGTGGGGTATCCTTGATCCTGAGGAAGGTGAGAGCTCAGCCGAAAACTACACGGGGGGAACTTGTTAATGATCTCAAGGCAGCTGGGACCACAGTCACCAAGAAAACCATTGGTAACACATTACGCCGTAATGGATTAAAATCCTGCAGTGCCCGCAAGGACCCCCTGCTCAAGAAGGCACATGTACAGGCCCGTCTGAAGTTTGCAAATGAACATCTGGATGATTCTGAGAGTGATTGGGAGAAGGTGTTGTGGTCAGATGAGACTAAAATTGAGCTCTTTGGCATTAACTCAACTCGCCGTGTTTGGAGGAAGAGAAATACTGTCTATGACCCAAAGAACACCGTCCCCACTGTCAAGAATGGAGGTGGAAACATTATGTTTTGGAGGTGTTTCTCTGCTAAGGGCACAGGACTACTTCACCGCATCAATGGAAGAATGGATGGAGCCATGTACCGTCAAATCCTGAGTGACAACCTCCTTCCCTCCACCAGGACATTAAAAATGGCTCGTGGCTGGGTCTTCCAGCACGACAATGACCCGAAACATACAGCCAAGGCAACAAAGGAGTGGCTCAAAAAGAAGCACATGAAGGTCATGGAGTGGCCTAGCCAGTCTCCAGACCTTAATCCCATCGAAAACGTATGGAGGGAGCTGAAGATCCGAGTTGCCAAGCGGCAGCCTCGAAATCTTAATGATTTACAGATGATCTGCAAAGATGAGTGGGCCAAAATTCCATCTAACATGTGTGCAAACCTCATCATCAACTACAAAAAACGTCTGACTGCTGTGCTTGCCAACAAGGGTTTTGCCACCAAGTATTAAGTCTTGTTTGCCAAAGGGATCAAATACTTATTTCTCTGTGCACAATGCAAATAATTATATATAATTTTGACAATGTGATTTTCTGTTTTTTTTTAAAATATAATCTATCTCTCACTGGTAAAAGTAACGTAGCCTAAAAATTCTAGACTGTTCATGTCTTTGACAGTGGGCAAACTTACAAAATCAGCAAGGGATCAAATACTTATTTCCTTCACTGTATATATATATATATATATATATATATATATATATTTTTTTTTATTTATTTTTTATTTTTTTTTTGCTATCCTCATACTGCTAAATTATTTATGTTTATTATATTGTTTCTGCATTTGCAGTGTTTGACAAAGGCCAAACTGTGTCGGAAACGTTACTTTTTGCCTCATTCTAAATAAATCTAATTTTTTAATACTAAACTAAGGAGTGCTTGAGTTTACCTCTTCAAGATTTACGGGGTGGGAACCTACCCATAGCACCCAAAAGAACCTGCAGAGTGCCACAGATTTTTATTTTAATTTGGTATGACGCTGTACAGACCAAATCCAGTTCCACTTGTTCGATTTACTCAGTTAACTAGAGTATGCGTCTTTTCTCCATGGGACTTGGGTTAGTTATTGAAAAAAATTCTTGGGTGGGAGCACTCCACTGGGAGGGTATACCATAATGGGGATTTAGTGATTTCTCTGGTTCCTATTACCAGCTTACATTTTCATTGTGAATTCATAAGTACATGATTAATTTTTCATTGTTCTGATTAGTATTGGAAACTATTTTGAAATACCGTTCGACTGTTTGTGCTGTTAACATGTACACTGTTTATTTCCAGATGGCTGTGGTGGGGGTTGGGGGCCCCCTCTGTAGAAAGTTTGTCACCTACTTGGGGTTCTGCACTCTTTCCCCAAATGTTTTCTTTTTTATTTGTTTTTCTCGCTTGGGAGGTCTGATCGTATTCTCCGGAATTTGGCCTTAGGTTCAGACATCCTCCTATCTCTTTGCTTCTTTTCCTTTCCGGTCTTTTTTTCTTCTCTTCCCTTCTGCCCCCCCCCCCCCCCCCCTTTAGGAGTGGTTATGGCAAAAGTGCCAAGCTTACATATTGGCACACTAAATGTCAGGGGCATTAATGTTCTGCAGAAACGTTCGCAGGTTCTGTATGGCATGCATAAACAAAGGGTACAAATTCTGTTGCTGCAGGAGACACTTTAAACTGGGGCATGTACCTAAAATTAGGGATAGGTATTAACCTACGTGGTTCCACAGCGCCAATGTTAGGGATCTGCCAGGTACTACGTCTAGGTATACTCCTGGGATTAATCAATCCACACCTGAGGCCAGACCTGTTCGACTGACACCATCTCCCACCAACCAGGGTGGCAGGCTCAGGAGTGGGAGAGCCTATCGCAGCCTGGTCAGTCGGAGTTAGCACCGCCCCTGTCCTTTATTACCTGCCGTGTTCTCCTCAGTGCTTGTAATTCTTCTGGATTCCTGGCCCCACTGCTGCTTGCTCCAGCCTGCTTCTGCCATGCTTCTGCCTTGCTGCAGTTCCGCTTAACCTGCTTTGCTTTGCCTCTGGCTTGCTTCCTCCTCCGTGCTCACTTGGGTATACTCCACTTCATCCTGGTCCGGACTACTCATTCCCCGCTCCGTTTCCTCGCAGCGTTCCGTGGGCTACTGCCCCTTCCCTTGCGTGTTCCCTGTTTGTTCTCCCGTGCACTTAGACAGCGTAGGGACCGCCGCCCAGTTGTACCCCGTCGCCTAGGGCGGGTCGTTGCAAGTAGGCAGGGACAGGGCGGTGGGTAGATTAGGGCTCACTTTCCCTTCACCTCCTTCCTGCCATTACATAATTACAAGCCCATACCTAGTCTACCATTTCTCCTACGCTGACGCTATCATGGACCCCCTTGAGACACTGACCCAGCAGATGCAGGGCCTCTCCCTACAGGTCCAGGCCCTGGCCCAGAGGGTCAACCAGGGTGACGCTACCTTAGTAGTTCCCCTCACCTCACCTCTAGAACCCGACCTCAAGTTACCTGACTGGTTCTCAGGGGACCGTAAGACGTTTCTCTCCTTCCGGGAGAGTTGCAGACTGTATTTCCGCCTAAAACCCCACTCCTCAGGTTCCGAGAACCAGCGGGTGGGTATCAACATATCCCGACTCCAGGAAGGGCCCCAAGAGTGGGCCTTCTCCTTGGCTCCTGACGCCCCTGAACTTTCCTCTGTTGATCGTTTTTTCTCTGCCCTCGGACTCATTTACGACGAGACTGACAGGACTGCTTTAGCCGAGAGTCAGCTGGTGACCTTACGTCAGGGTAGGAGACCGGTGGAGGAATACTGTTCTGATTTTAGAAAGTGGTGCGTAGCTTCTCGGTGGAACGATCCGGCCCTAAGGTGCCAGTTTAGGCTAGGATTATCTGACGCCCTGAAGGATCTGCTGGTTAGCTACCCCTCTTCTGACTCCCTTGACCAGGTTATGGCCCTAGCAGTACGACTTGACCGACGTCTCAGGGAACGTCAGCTTGAACGCTTCAATGTGCTCCCCTCTGACTTTTCTGCGATCCCCCCCCGAGGTCCCGTCTCCTCGCCCCTCCACGGAGGACTCGGAGGTACCTATGCAACTCGGGGCCTCCATGTCCCCTCGACAACGTAGGGAGTTTCGCAGAATGAATGGTCTCTGCTTCTACTGTGGGGACGACAAGCATCTTCTGAACACCTGTCCCAGGCGCAAGAATAAAAAGCCGGAAAACTTCCGCGCCTAAGTGATCATCGGGGAGGTCACTTGGGCGCACAGGTATTTCCCGTTAATGTGAAACGCAATAAAATTTTGCTTCCCTTTCAGGTCTCGTTTGCTGGCCGGTCTGCCACGGGCAGTGCTTTCGTGGATTGAACAATTTAACTGGATAGGGAAGACTCATTCCTACGCTATATACAATATATGCCTGTTCAATCAGGTAACACGTCTGTGTGTCCGATCTCGGCTGGTGATAATTTTAAAGTATAAGTGTGGTCTGTCCAGCTATACGTAGCTAATAAAGTTTATAATTCTTTTCATATATTAGTGGTGGCTGGGAAATTGGGCTTGGCTGTTGCAGGCAGCCTTTTTCTGTGTTTATGTATATTGTGCCCGCCAGCTACCAAGGGTCAAATTCTTGTTCGTTCTTTCGTGGATTCTGGCTCATCTGCTAATATCATGTCTGTGGAATTTGCTATGTCTCTAAAGATGCCATTTATTGATTTACCTTATCCTATCCCTGTAGTAGGTATCGACTCAACTCCCCTTGCTAATGGTTATTTTACTCAGCATACTCCTGTTTTTGAACTCCTGGTTGGCTCCATGCATTTGGAGCAGTGCTCTGTACTGGTGATGCAGGGATTATCGTCTGATCTGGTATTAGGTCTTCCCTGGTTGCAGTTGCATAATCCCACGTTTGATTGGAATACTGGGGATCTCACCAAATGGGGTAGTGAATGTCTTATGTCATGTCTTTCTGTTAACTCTATTTCTCCCCGGGAGGAGGTAAACACGCTTCCTGAGTTTGTTCAGGACTTCGCCGATGTGTTTTCTAAGGAGGCCTCCGAGGTGTTGCCCCCCCATAGAGATTACGATTGCGCCATCGATTTGGTGCCTGGTGCCATGCTTCCTAAGGGTAGGATATTTAATCTTTCATGTCCTGAACGTGAAGCTATGAGGGTGTATATCCAAGAATGCTTGGCCAAGGGTTTCATTCGCCCCTCGACTTCTCCTGTAGGTGCTGGCTTCTTCTTCGTGGGGAAGAAGGATGGTGGTCTTAGGCCGTGCATTGATTATCGTACCTGAATAAGGTCACCGTAAGGAACCAGTACCCACTTCCTTTGATTCCGGATCTTTTTAATCAGGTTCAGGGAGCCCAATGGTTTTCTAAGTTCGATCTACGGGGGGCATATAACCTTATCCGCATCAAAGAGGGGGATGAGTGGAAAACTGCGTTCAACACACCCGAGGGTCATTTCGAATACCTGGTCATGCCCTTTGGGTTGTGTAATGCCCCTGCTGTCTTCCAGAATTTTATTAATGAAATCCTGAGAGATTACCTGGGTAATTTTCTTGTTGTGTACCTTGATGACATACTGGTGTTTTCCAAGGACTGGTCCTCCCACGTGGAGCATGTCAGGAAGGTGCTCCAGGTCCTTCGGGAGAATAATCTGTTTGCTAAGACTGAAAAATGTGTCTTTGGGGTACAGGAGATACCATTTTTAGGGCAAATCCTCACTCCTCATGAATTCTGCATGGACCCTGCCAAGGTTCAGGCTGTGGCGCAATGGGTCCAACCTGCCTTCCTTAAGGCGTTACAGTGTTTTTTAGGGTTCGCCAACTATTACATGAGATTTATTGCCAACTTCTCGGTCGTCGCTAAGCCTCTAACGGACCTTACTCGCAAGGGTGCTGATGTCCTCCATTGGCCCCCTGAGGCCGTCCAGGCCTTTGAGACCCTCAAGAAGTGCTTTATCTCGGCCCCCGTGCTGATTCAGCCCAACCAAGAGGAGCCATTTATTGTGGAGGTTGACGCATCCGAGGTGGGAGTGGGGGCCGTCTAGTCCCAGGGTACCAGCTCCCTCACCCATCTCCGCCCCTGTGCTTACTTCTCTAGGAAGTTTTCGCCCACGGAGAGTAACTATGATATTGGCAACCGCGAACTTCTACCCATTAAATGGGCATTTGAAGAGTGGCGGCACTTCCTGGAGGGGGCCAGACACCAGGTAACGGTCCTTACGGATCACAAGAATCTGGTTTTCCTAGAATCGGCCCAGAGGCTTAATCCTAGACAAGCTCGGTGGGCACTATACTTTACCAGATTTAATTTCTTGGTTACCTATAGGGCTGGGTCCAAGAATATTAAGGCTGATGCCCTGTCACGTAGTTTCATGGCCAATCCTCCTTCCGAGAAGGATCCTGCTTGTATTTTACCCCCTGGTATAATCGTTTCTGCCACGGATTCTGATTTAGCTTCTGATATCGCGGCTGATCAGGGTGCAGCTCCCGGGAACGTCCCTGGGGACAAACTGTTTGTTCCCCTGCAATACCGGCTAAGGGTACTCAGGGAAAACCATGACTCCGCTCTATCTGGTCATCCTGGCATCTTGGGCACCAAACACCTCATTACCAGAAACTATTGGTGGCCTGGGTTGCCTAAAGACGTTAGGGCTTACGTCGCCGCTTCTGAGGTTTGCGCTAGGTCCAAAACCCCTAGGTCCCGACCTGCGGGCCTACTACGTTCCTTGCCCATTCCCCAGAGACCTTGGACCCATATCTCCATGGATTTTATCACCGATTTGCCTCCATCTCAGGGCAAGTTGGTGGTGTGGGTGGTAGTACACCGCTTCAGCAAGATGTGTCACTTTGTGCCCCTTAAGAAGCTACCTAACGCCAAGACGTTAGCTTCTTTGTTTGTGAAACACATCCTGCGTCTCCATGGGGCCCCAGTCAATATAGTTTCTGACAGGGGGGTACAATTTGTTTCCTTATTTTGGAGAGCTTTTTGTAAAAAGTTGGAGATTGATCTGTCCTTCTCCTCCGCCTTCCATCCCAAAACTAATGGCCAAACGGAAAGGACTAACCAATCCCTGGAACAATATTTAAGGTGTTTCATCTCTGACTGTCAATTCGATTGGGTCTCATTCCTTCCCCTTGCTGAATTTTCCCTGAATAACCGGGTCAGTAACTCGTCAGGGGTCTCCCCGTTTTTCTGTAATTTCGGGTTTAACCCAAGGTTCTCCTCCGTTTCCCCTGGTTGTTCCAATAATCCTGAGGTAGAGGATGTTAATCGGGAACTGTGCACTGTCTGGGCCCAGGTTCAGAAGAACCTAGAGGCGTCCCAGAGCGCACAAAAGATTCAGGCGGATAGTAGACGTTCTGCTAATCCCCGGTTTGTTGTCGGGGATTTGGTCTGGTTGTCGTCCAGGAACTTGCGCCTTAAGGTCCCGTCCAGGAAGTTTGCTCCCCGATTTATTGGACCTTATAAGATCAGTGAAGTCCTCAACCCTGTATCCTTCCGTCTGGAGCTGCCCCCATCCTTTCGCATACATGACGTCTTCCATGCCTCCCTCCTTAAACGCTGCTCCCCGTCCTGGTTCCCCTCGAGGAAACCTCCTGTCCCCGTTCTCACCCCTGAAGGGGTGGAATTCGAGGTGGCCAAGATTATGGACAGTAGGATGGTCCAGGGCTCCCTCCAGTACCTGGTCCATTGGAGAGGATACGGGCCGGAGGAGAGGACTTGGGTACCTGCCCGTGATGTTCACGCTGGGGTATTGATCAGGAGGTTCCACCTTCTCTTCCCTACTAAACCGGGTCCTCTTAGTAAGGGTCCGGTGGCCCCTCATAAAAGGGGGAGTACTGTTAGGGATCTGGCAGGTACTACGTCTAGGTATACTCCTGGGATTAATCAATCCACACCTGAGGCCAGACCTGTTCGACTGACACCATCTCACACCAACCAGGGTGGCAGGCTCAGGAGTGGGAGAGCCTATCGCGGCCTGGTCAGTCGGAGTTAGCTCCGCCCCCTGTCCTTTATTACCTGCCGTGTTCTCCTCCTCAGTGCTTGTAATTCTTCTGGATTCCTGGCCCCACTGCTGCTTGCTCCAGCCTGCTTCTGCCGTGCTTCTGCCTTGCTGCAGTTCCGCTTAACCTGCTTTGCTTTGCCTCTGGCTTGCTTCCTCCTCCGTGCTCACTTGGGTATACTCCACTTCATCCTGGTCCGGACTACTCATTCCCCGCTCCGTTTCCTCGCGGCGTTCCGTGGGCTACTGCCCCTTCCCTTGCGTGTTCCCTGTTTGTTCTCCCGTGCACTTAGACAGCGTAGGGACCGCTGCCCAGTTGTACCCCGTCGCCTAGGGCGGGTCGTTGCAAGTAGGCAGGGACAGGGCGGTGGGTAGATTAGGGCTCACTTTCCCTTCACCTCCTTCCTGCCATTACAGCCAATCCTTGCTCTAAATCTAAGGGGACCTCGGTGGCCATTCATAAATCTTTGACGCATTCTCTTATAGATACTCAAATAGATGATTTAGGGAGATATGTATTTCTTAAGCTCAAAATTGAATCTACTATATACACTATTGTTAATTGGTATCTTCCGAATTCATGGCCGACCTCTACGTGTCAGGGGCCTTCTTATAGACCAGGAAATCAGGGCAGTTGATGATGACGAATAATTTGTGCGCGCGCTGGCCCTTTAAGGCTGTGCGCGAGCGAGCGCGCGCACCCTACGGGAAACAGCAGGACGAAGCGGAAGTGAGCGCTGGCGTCTCCTAGGAAGGAGACAGGGACCAGCGCTCACGGATCCATGGCTGCGGGCGTCGGGGGGTGAGTAAACCCGACGGCCCGCGGCCATGGACGTTACAACTACAGACCTATTTCCCTTTTAAACGTCTTCTCAAAAATTCAGGCAAATAGGCTAGCACCTATCTTACCCTCCATAATTCATAACGATCAGGTGGGGTTTGTGCGGGGTCGGGAGACACGTGATAACATCAATAAAACTTTACTTTTAATATCCAAAGCTCAAATACAGAATACTCCTTTATGTCTCCTGTCGGTTGATGCAGAGAAAGCCTTTGACCGAGTACACTGGGGTTTTCTGATGACGACTCTTAAACAGATTGGGCTGGGCCCGATATTCCTGGACAAAGTTTCTCCCCTTTATACAAATCCCACAACACGAATTAGGATAAATGGTTCCATGTCAACTCCCATACCAGTTTGCAATGGCACTAGGCAAGGATGTCCCTTGTCCCCCCTATTATATGTCTTAGTTATGGAACACGTTGCTGTTGCCCTAAGACAGAATCCAAACACACATGGCATAAAATTGGCTCGACCAATTATAAATCCGCCCTTTACGCAGATGACCTTCTCCTATATGTCTCCCAACCACATTTATCTTTCCCGAACATTAGACAGGAATTTGCTAGATTTGGTAACCTCAGCAACTTTAAAGTTAATTATTCAAAAACGGAGGCCCTCAACATCTCATTACCACGAGTGGAGGTGCAGAGGATCATTTCTAATTTTTCCTTTACGTGGCAGAGTCATGCACTTAAATATTTGGGGGTGCATATCCCGTCTGACATGTCTAAGATGTATACTCTGAATTATTTGCCTCTTCACGACTTAGAGTCTTATGATAAGAAAATGCTTTCTTGGTTTGGCAGGATGAGCGCCCTCAAAATGGATGTTCTCCCGAGGTTCCTATATGTCTTTCAAGCAATTCCCATCATCCCCATCAGCTTTTTCCTCAAAGCTCAAAAGAGGAATCACTCGGTTTGTATGGGGTAATTCTAGACCAAGAATTAGTCTTTGGACTCTAGTTAGACCCAAGTCGAGGGGACGTGCGGATCTGCCTGATTTTAAATTATATCACACTGCTTCGCTCTTTATTCGACTCTTGGATTGTCACTATTCTGACAATGCCAAACAATAGGTTTCAATAGAACAGGCATTTACGACTCTCCCGTTAAAATACTTACCATGGTTGCACCATTCACACAGACCGCGAGTTGACCCTCGGCCAGTGCTATTGAGATCAGCTCTCATAATATGGGACTCTTTGCTCCTCAAAAATATGTTGTCCCGTTATAATAGTCCTGTCACACCGTTGTTCTATAACCCCGCTTTTTCAGCTGGAAAAAAGAGAGGCTATAAGATGGCACCATATTTCCAGACACTTGAGCATTTGTACCCCCGAAACCCCTTGATAAACTTGTCATGGCTTGAATATACCCAGTTGCGCTCATACATTGGTTCCCTTGGGGAGCAGTGCTCCTTTGGTTGTGCGCCCACAAAGTTTGAGGGGTTCTTTTTACTGAATGCCTCCCCGGCTCATACAATCTCGATCCTATATAGCTTTCTGACACAAGACGCCAGTAGAGAAAGTCTGGGTTACACACAAGATTGGGAAAATTACTTAGGCATCACTATTTTTCGCCCCTTGAATGGCAGAAATCTTTTATTTTTTCACACAAACTTTCCATAACGTGTGCACCGCAGGAAAAGAACCACAAAATTCTCATAAGATGGTACAGATGCCCTACCCGCTTGCATACTATGTACATCTGTTTCGGAGATGTGTTGGCGCTGTGGAACTGCTAGAGGCACTATGTCTCACATATGGTGGGATTGCTGTAAATTTACGCCCTTCTGGGATAAAATCTTTCAGATGTATCAATTAATTAGTGGAGAGACTCTTTAACGGGTTCTCCTCAGATGGCTTTGCTTTCAATTCTGCCTGGGTCCATTGGCTTTAGGAAGAGGAATATTCTAAATTTCTGCCTTACAGCAGCCAGAACCGTAATACTTGGCCACTGGAGATATTCTGTAGTCCCCACTATGGCTGAGTGGCAATCAGAAATGGATCACCTGCATAGGATGGAGGAGTTGTCAGCAGAGCGATCGGGAAATAATGCCAGATTTTTAGCTACTTGGCAAGATTGGTTGCTGTTTAAGAGTTCTAATGACTTTCAATCCCTTTTCATTTGAGCTCCGCTAAGGTGTATTACAGGATCAGTGTAGAGATCACTTTTTAGTCCCTCCTCCCTTTCCCTCCTTCTCCCCTCCCTCCCCCCTTTTTTTTCTCTCTTCCCTTCTTCTTTTTCCTATGGTCTGGCCTTTCCTGTCTGGGCTTTTTCTTCTCCTTTAGTTCTCTATGATTTTCTATATAAGTTCTTCAGTTGGTTCGCTCTTAATACAATTGCATTATTGTCAGTAGTTGATACATTATATGACTTCTTGCATGTATTGTATTGTTTGTCTTGTTTTTTTTTATTTTTAGAAATTAATAAACATTGATTCAACATAAAAGAGAAAGGGCTCCTCTGTGGATATGCTCCTGCAGGGGATGGTTTCGGCCTTTATTCCTGGTGGTGATGGCCAGGCTTGAATTCCAGCACGAGAGTGCTGCTGGGCCGGTGTTTAAAAATTGAGAGCGGTAAAAGACGCCAGCAGTGGCAAGGCCAGGATTTCGGGGACAGAGCATAAATTGCTTCTAAAAGCAGTTGCACAAGTGTTCCAAAATGAGAGTGGTAAAAGCAGCCGACAGCGACCAAACCAGTGTTTCAAGACGGTGGCTGGACCAGAGCTCCAGGGCAAGAGCAGTGAAACATAGTGGTTACGGTCGAGACAGAGTTTCTGAGCAAGAATAGCGAAACCTGTTTTAGGTTGGCGGATGAGAGTTCTAGTTAGAGAGCGGTGAAACCCACTGGTGGTGGCCAGGCTACAGTTCTGGTTCGAGAGTGGTGAAACCCGGCATGAGCCAGGCCAGATTTTCAGAGTGGGAGCAGTAAGAGCCGCCGGCATTGGCTGAGCCAGAGTTCTAGTATGAGAACTGTAAACAGAGTGGCGGCGGCAAGGCCAGAGTTCCAGCGAGAGAGCGCAAGCGGTCGCCGGGCCAGACTTTCAGGGAAAGAGCGGGAGTTGCTTTCAAAGCAGCTGCACCAATGTTCCAAAGCTAGAGCGACAGAAGCCCCGGCGGGGGGCGAAACAGCGTTCCAGGGCGAGACTGGTTAAACCCCATGACAATGGCAAATTTTCAGGTCGAGAGTGGTAAAAGCAGCTGGTGGTGACCAAGCTATAGCTCCAGGGCAAGAGTGGGGAAAGCCGTTGACCGGGCCAGTTTCAGACGAGAGCAATAAAAGTCGCCGGTGGTGGCTGGGCAACATTTTCATGACAAGAGCGGTAGTTGCTCCACAATTCTAGGTCAGGAGCGGTAAAACTACTGGCCGCAGCTGCCAGTGTTCCAGGCCAAAAATAGTAAACCCAGTGTTAGTGGCGGTGGCCGATGGGCGTTCAAAAGTGAAAGTGGTAAAAGATGCTAGTAAACCTGATTAGCGGTGGCCAGGCCATAGTTCCAGGAAGAGATTTCCTGCGCGAGATCGCTGGCAGCTGCCGGGCCATTGCTCTAAAGCAAGAGTGGTGAAACTCGGTGGCTGCGGCTGCGCCAGAGTTCAAAGGAAAAAGCACTAAGAGCCAGGGGCGGTGGTCGGGCTAGAGTTCCAGGGCGAGAGTGGTAAAAGCCACCAGCCACTCCGGCATAACGTTTGAGCTGAACCTCTCAGAAGTAGGTACACCACTTTCGGCTCTTTTGATGATTTTTCTCCTTTTTTCTCTCAAACTTCCTTCGGGAAGGCCTTCTCCATTTTATCTGGTTCCCTGCGCCCTGGCAGAAGGACCCGTGCTTTGGAGTTCTTGCCGGCAATGTTAAGTCCTTCCCCAACCCCAGCGGACAGGCTGCATGACCCATCCCACCTGTGAGAGGTGCATTTGCTTGGTGCAGTCACAGGCCGCCCAGCTCTCCCGCAAACCTGTTAATGCTTTGCCGACATCCTTATATTCCCGGAGACGCTAAACTACTCGAGAAGTGAAGGTTGGAACAGACTCCTGGGGCAGCAACAAGGGGCTGAAAGAGTTACACATGAGTCGGGTGGAGGAGGAAAAAGCCGAAAAGCAGCAAGACTCACCTGAGACAGGTCTGGGGTGACACACCAATTTTTTGAAAACTCAAAAGATGCGCTAAGATGACTGGACAGCCATGAGGATCGCCTTCGTCACAATCGGGAGGAAGCTGCTGTGTGATCCTGGGACAGATGGTTCCTGTGGGGGACTCTGCTACTAAGGGAAGGGGATGTATTGTAAGAGGGACATAAGGCAATGTTATATGCAATTGTATGTTTCTAAGTTTTGATGGTGCAGTCTCTTTCTCTGATGCTGGGAGGGATGACAGAAATGAAAATTAAGAACTGCATAACTATTTGAGAAAAATAAAAGAAATCAGTATACTGTACTAAGGTGGCTTTTGATGATTTTTCTCCTTTTTTCTCTCAAACTTCCTTCGGGAAGGCCTTCTCCATTTTATCTGGTTCCCTGCGCCCTGGCAGAAGGACCCGTGCTTTGGAGTTCTTGCCGGCAATGTTAAGTCCTTCCCCACCCCCAGCGGACAGGGTGCATTTGCTTGGTGCAGTCACAGGCCGCCCAGCTCTCCCGCAAACCTGTTAATGCTTTACCGACATCCTTATATTCCCGGAGACGCTAAACTACTCGAGAAGTGAAGGTTGGAACAGACTCCTGGGGCAGCAACAAGGGGCTGAAAGAGTTACACATGAGTCGGGTGGAGGAGGAAAAAGCCGAAAAGCAGCAAGACTCACCTGAGACTGGTCTGGGGTGACACACCAGCGGCAGGCTGTGTGTCTGTGGTTATGGTGGTCTAGAGCACTCTTTTGCAGGCAATAGTAATTGTCCCGGAGCTTGCTGCGTGTGGCATAGCAGGGAGAATAATAGGTGCTATCAGAGGTGCAGTAACACATCAAAAAATGGTTGACCCGGGGGCGTGGTCTAGCAGCATATGTGAACAGCAGCAGGATCCGGAGCTCCCGCTGCCGATATCCTGTATTTTGATCCTGTGTGTAACATTTGCCGGGGGTGCTGTACCTGTCACAGGAGGAGAAGTAGAGGAGAACCTGGGGACGATATTCCGGACCATCTGCTGTTAAAATGACCCAGTCCAGGCGATCCAAAGCGGCGGACGAAGGTGATATGAGAGCGCAAGATGGCGCCAACACGTGCACTTTTGCAGAGAGCAGAGATGTCAGAGGGGCGGCGGCATCCAGGTTGAAGCGCTTTGCACGACAGACACCCACGAAATCCGGTGTTTCAAGAGGGGCATCGGGTGGGAGAGCAGTGATGGATGGCAGCTCAGGGTCCCGGTTTGAACTACTGCGCACGCAGATGGAGTCGGATGAGGAGGAGACAGGAGTGTATACTCCAGGAAACCCGGGGGTCAGTCAGGAGGATGGCCCGCAAGGCATGGAACGGCCTGGAACCACGCTGGCAGATGTCTTTTCAGCGGTAAGCCAATGCAATATCACGCTTGCAAAACTTACATGCCAGGTGGGAGGGATAAAGGAAGATATCTCCATCATCCGCCACGTGGCTGAACGCACGACTGCGGTGGAAGGCCGTGTTAGTGAGCTGGAGGATAGAATGCTGCCCATGAGGAGGGATGTTAATGCAACGGCTGTGGATGTTAACTACCTTTTGTCTAAAACGGATGATTTGGAGAACCGTTTACATTGCAACAATGTGAGGATGGCAGGGATACCTGAGAAGGTGGAAGGGTCTAATCCGGACTCTTACTTTGAAAAGTGGCTGTTGGAGGTGTTTGGCAAAGGGTCGTTGACTCCTCTGTTTGCGGTGGAAAGAGCCCATAGAGTGTCTACTCGACCTGGCCCACCTGGTCGACCGCCAAGACCAGTTCTGGTAAAGCTTCTTCATTACAAAGACGGGGATTTGATTCTTCGACAGGCCCGGGAACAGAGTAAAGGTGTCCTTTTATCCGGATTTCTCTGCTGAGATTCAAAAACGGAGGATGCAATTCTTGGACATTAAAAAACGACTGAGGACTCTACGTGTTCAGTATTCCATGCTGTACCCCACAAAGCTTCGGGAGGGGGCGCTGGGGACAGTCCAATTTTTTGAAAACTCAAAAGATGCGCTAAGATGACTGGACAGCCATGAGGATCGCCTTCGTCACCATCGGGAGGAAGCTGCTGTGTGATCCTGGGACAGATGGTTGCCGTGGGGGACTCTGCTACTAAGGGAAGGGGATGTAAGAGGGACATAAGGCAATGTTATATGCAATTGTATGTTTCTAAGTTTTGATGGTGCAGTCTCTTTCTCTGATGCTGGGAGGCATGACAGAAATGAAAATTAAGAACTGCATAACTATTTGAGAAAAAGAAAATAAATCAGTATACTGTACTAAGGTGGCGGGAGGATTCGGGCTCCTAGGGATACATTGTGTGACATGATTGGGTGGATACTGCACATGTATTTTTGCAATGTGATTTGGAAGCTGGAATGTCATATTGGTGGAGATTTCTTCGCCAGCCCTGGTCCTCTTAGGAGGGTACGTTTATGGAAAGTTGGGTGTGTTCGGGAGGTGGCTCGGGGAGGGCAATGTTTTGGGGGGGAGGTTTGGGTCGCAGTACGCTATGAGCTTCACCAAATTACGCAGTAAATGTCACCGTAAGATAAAAGTAATGACTGGATGGGAGGTAGGGTAAATTTCTTGTCCTGGAATGTGCGGGGTATGGGAGAGGCAACAAAACGCCGGGCTATATTTGATTTCCTGAAGGGGCAATCCGCTGGTGTGATGGGATTACAGGAGACGCATCTTACCAATGATACGGCGCAACAGGCACATAGGGTTTGGATTAAACACAGTTTTCACTCCTTTCATTCCACATACTCAAGTGGGGTTAGTCTCCTGATCCATAGAGATGTGCCTTTCAGCTGTTTGGCCTCTTTCAGTGATTGGGTTGGCAGGTATGTTGGGGTTCATTGCAAACTATTCAATTGAGAATGTATTATTGTGGTTATATATGTGCCTCCACCGTACTCCGTAGTTCCTCTACGCGGGGTGCTGGAGAAGCTGGCTGGCTGGCCTATGGTTCCGACTATACTAATGGGAGACTACAACAACATTATGGACAAGGGGCGGGATAAGTTCCCGAAGGGAGTGGGGGTGGGGGACACTGATCTGACGCAATTTGGGAAGTATATGACAGAGATTGGTCTCACGGATGTGTGGCAGGCAAAGTGGCCCTCCACTACGCAGTATTCTTGTGTGTCCTCTACATATGGCTCGCTGTCCAGAATAGATCGGATGTTTAGTAACACTCTGGGAATTCTGTGTGTGGAGGGGGTGGAGTACTTACCGCGGTCGTTGTCTGATCACTCCCCGATGTTGCTGAAAGTCAGAACTAGTCCGCAAGTGGGAGGGTTAAGAATGCACTGGAGGCTGAACCCGTTCTGGATAAAATTGGTGGGGGAGGATACAATAGTTTCGAGTCTAAGGGAATATTTTGACTTTAATAAAGATACGGTTCCTACCGATGTTCTATGGGATGCTATGAAGGCATATATAATAGGGGTGTATATACAGGAGATTACGGCCATAAAGAACAAATCTAGACAAGTGGGAATTGCCCTGACGCGTAGGGTGACATTGACAGAAGAAAGGCATATCGTAAATAGCACGGCAGACACGTTAGCCCAGTGGAAGGACGGCCAAAAATTACTAAGGGAACATCTGATAGCTCAAGCGGCTAATAAAAGGCTCTTTATGCAACAAAACACGACTGGTAGACTTCTCACTACCATAGTTAGACCTCCGCGGGAAGGGGCGTTTATCCATCACTTACAGGATAATGATGGGACAATGGTTGGGGAAACAGGGGATATACTGGGTGTGTTAAAATCCTTCTATACTGAGTTGTATCGCTCCAGGGTAGACTATTCGGAGGCTCTTTTGGTGGAATATCTGGAAGACATGACGTGGGTTACTTTGAGGGAGGAGGACAGGGAGATGCTGGAGGGATCATTAACTCTAGAGGAAGTACAGCAAGCGGTGAGTTCTATGGCAAATGAAAAGGCTCCAGGGATGGATGGAATACCTACTGAATTATACAAAACATACAGGGATGAGCTTTTGCCTGGGTTACTGGAGGTGTTCCAGGATAGTTTTGCGAGGGGACGTCTGCCGCAGACGATGTATGAAGCTGCAATAGTGGTTATTCCTAAAGAGGGGAGGGACCGGACACAACCTGACTCTTACCGACCGATCTCCCTGTTGTCATCGGACATAAAAATCTTAGCGAAGGTCCTAGCTAACAGGCTGACAAAAGTAGTGACTACAGTTGTTGATCCGGATCAGTCGGGGTTCATGCCATCAAAATCCACGGCGGTTAATCTGAGGCGATTGTTCCTGAACATACAGGCTGATACTGGGGACACGAAGTTTAGAGCTGTTATGTCTTGGGATGCTGCTAAGGCGTTCGATAGTGTGGAGTGGGGGTACCTATGGGCTGTTCTGGAACGCTTTGGATTTGGGTGGAATTTTATTACATGGGTGAAATTGCTATATCAGGACCCAGTACCTAGAATAAGAGCTAATGGAATGATGTCAGAGGCTTTTGCTCTGGGGAGGGGGACGCGTCAGGGGTGCCCACTTTCCCCGCTGTTGTTCGCCCTGGCGATTGAGCCCTTGGCGAATGTAGTGAGACAACATCCAGGTATAGAAGGGTTTAGATATGGAGAATTGGAGGAACGTATCGCATTATATGCTGATGATATCCTGTTGTTTTTGGGAGGGGTGGCACGGTCGTTGCCGGTGGTTATGAATGTACTGGAGAGGTTTGGTAGATTCTCGGGATTACAAATCAATTGGAATAAGTCGGTACTGATGCCACTTACGTCTCTGATTACGCCGCTGGTGGTGGTGGGGGGTTAAATATACCTTGTGTGAAGGAATTTAAATGCCTGGGGATTAAGGTTTGAATGTGCATCCACTGTTAGGAAAACTGAAAGAGAAGACTAAAATTTGGCTTGGGCTGCCGCTCCCAGCTTTAGGTCGTGCAAACCTGATAAAAATGATTCTTATGCCTCACGTTCTTTATGTTGTGCATAATGCCCCAGTATGGTTGCCTAAGTACTGGTTTAGGAGGATACATAACTTGTTCAGGGACTTGGTGTGGAAAAGGGGGATTCCTAGGATCAAATTGGAAAAGTTACCAATGGTGCAGGGCGGCTTAGCTCTACCAAATGCCTGGATATACTATTTAGGGATGCAAGGATAGGGACAGGTGGGATTCTAGCAGAAAATTGTTGTTTTATTTAGTCCAGCACACGGATATGCTGGAAGCAATGGAGTCCCATAAGCGGAGGAGGGAGGCGGGGGGAAAACCAACCTTGATACTGATACATAAGGTATGGTGCAAGTGCAAGAAATTATTGGGAGTTGCAGGGTGTACAAACTACATGCCAATTTGGGACAACCCATACTTATGGGAATTCAACACCTTGGAAGGCTTTCAGGAGTGGGAACAAAGAGGGGTCAGGTTAGTATGCCAGCTGTAGGAAGGAGGAATTCTCAAGTTGTTCTCGAAATTGCAAGAGGAGTTTGAACTCCCGCATAGGCTGTTCTACCAGTACCTTCAATTTCGTCATGCTGCACAAGTCCAAGCTAGATCTGTGGATTTGAGCTGCTCCGCTATGGGGGTTGTGGAACAGGTATTGGGGGCGAGAGACACGAAAGGGATTATATCTTTGCTGTACAGTATGTTGCTCTCCAAATTCCTTGGAGATCCTCTGGCGGAGATCAAAAGAAAATGGGAAGGAGATCTGGGGGCTCTGACTGATGACGAACGGGGGGAAATACTTGAATCGCCGAAAGAACATTAGTGTAGCAGATAGGAGATCATAACTATTTCTCCTACATAGGGTGTATAGGATGCCTAAGGTGTTCTGGCAACTACGGCTTAGACCAACGATGGAGTGCCCAAGATGTTCGTCAGACGGGGCAGATTTGAAGCATATGTTCTGGAGCTGCCCAGCACTAGATGGATATTGGGGGGAGGTTAGAGGAATTGTAACGAGGGTGTATGACAGGGACTTCCCGATGGACCCTAAGGTATTTCTTCTGGGATGTATGGGTGGAGAGGGAGATGAACGAGCTGAATTACTGTGTCTTAAAAAGTTATTATACCATGCAAGGAAACTGATAGCAAAATACTGGTTGCAAAAGTATCCCCCGGGAGTGTCTGAGCTAGTGGGTTATGTTAACCGTACGGTATCTTTGGAAAAACTGATATATATGAAACGTGGGGCAATACACAAATATGATAAACAATGGGGTACATGGTTGCACAGTCATGGAACGGCGAATTAGTAGGAGACTTCTCAATGTGGTGTCGTGAGGGAATTTGTTTTGAATGTATAAGGTGATGAGACGGTTGACCGGAAGTGCCTGAGAAGGAAGGGGGTACTGCGGGGGGGATAGGGGGTCACTCTACGATGCAGTGGATGGCTCACATCTGGAAAATATAGATGTTCATAACCATAGGGCAAGGAGTGAGAGAGGGGGGGGGAAGTTAGAGGTTTGAAAGATTCTCTGATGAGAATGGGTAGAAAGAAACGCTGGAGGGAGGGTTATGATATAAATGTACTGTGACGGAGGTATAGGTGGGTCATACATGCATTTTGTATAATGTAACAAAAGAACAAGTTTTTGTATGTACCAGATGTTTATCTTGTGTGTCAAAATGTAATAAAAAGTTGTTTGATTAAAAAAAAAAAAATCTATATATTGATTGATATTTTGGTTTACATTTTATGTATTTGATATTCGGCTATGATTGTAATATGTCTTATTAATTTTTGGACTGTTTTTGATCATGTTTTATTTTGTTTTCATTTTTTGATTATGTATATACAAGTTTGAAGGGCAAGTCTGGTGCCAGCAGCCACGGGAGGAGGAGGAGTTTGTGTGTGCTGGTGTCAGAACGGGCTTGCTCCCTGAGGGGAGAGGTGTGTGAGCAGCGTGTGAGGTGTTTCCACAGTTTGAGCCCGAAAAACCCTTCCTGGATCCGGCTGGAGTTGTTCCAGGCAGGGTCCCCACTCCTTTCCCAGGAGGAGTGGGGTCCTGGGGAGAGACCCCCGAGCCGGGTGTAGGAGGAGAGGACGCACTGGCCGCCGAGGTCGGGCGGGAGAGCGAGCGCAGGATGGAGGAGACAGCCGGCGTGCTGCGCCGGTCCGAGAGATGCCGGAGGAGCGGCGGCTCTAAGGAAGACCTGAGCCTGCAAAGCCAGCACAGCCGCGGGAGACACAGCATGTGTAGCTGGAGAGAAGGGAGAGAGGTCCGCAGCAACAGCCGGCACAATGGCGGGAGCCGCTGCGGGAGGAGACCGGGCGGCGGTGGATGCCGCCGGAGCAAATGGACAAGGAGCACCAGGTATGTCCGGTCAAACTGCCGGGTGTTATGTGGTGAGGACCGGGACACTGGGTCTAGGCGAAATCCTGGACCCAGAAGAGCTTGAGTGCCGGCTCGAAGACTGGGCGGCACTAGCCCCGAGGGAGCCGACGGAGCAGTTCCGTCAGAGGATAACGATTGTGACAAGCCTCTACAGAATATCGGAGGAGGAGAGACTGTCGCTAAAGCAGGCTCTGGCGGAGCAGCGCTATTGAGCAAATCATGTGTCCAGGAACAAACGGGTGGCTATTAAGGCTCGCATCACTGAGCTCAAAGAACGAATAAGTTTCCTGGAAACAAGGCTGGATATAATTCTTCGGCACTCGGGGAGCTTTTGCAACCGGCTGACAAGCTGGAAGAAGGCCCTCGGGAAGAAAACCCAAAGACAGAGCCAAGAGGTAAACGAGGAGTTAACCTCGCAATCACCCTCAGGAGAAACGGCAGGCAGGCCGGAGGAAGGAGACTCCCAAATGTCGGAAAGCAGCCTCCCCTGTGCCCAACGGGAGCGTGCTGGGAAGCACGGACTGGTGCGAGATGGAGCAAAGCACCGGCCATCGGGAGTTATTGTATCGCTGAGCAGCTCAGAAGGGTCCGGAGAGTCATGGTCGGAGTCGGAGGAGACCAGGTGCAGTGGTGGCCCTGGGGGACTCCTGATGGCCGAGATCAGGCGGGTGCAGTCCCCGCCGGTGAACTTCGGGGACTTCACGTTCGGAGGGGACCCGGCGGCGGACGACCTGTCTGACAAGGCCGAAAGGAGAAGGAGGCGAAAGGCACAGAGGGCAGGTAAGGCTCCAATCATGGAGGAACGTTTGATCTATGTACCCCTTGCAAAGCCCGATGTACTGCCTGCTGTGCTTGTACCCGGGGCTGCCACTGTAAACCCCTCTAGTCAGCCTACCCCTGTTCCTGCAGTGGATCAGGGGTCTGACGGAGGGGAGAGTATGAGTAGTCCCCCTGCACGGCAGGTTCCAAAACCCGATGGCACTGCTGCCGCTAGATCGAGTGGCGGTAGCAGTGCCGTGGCCAGACCAGCTGAGAAGCCGGATAAGTTTGCGGCAAAGGAAATAAATGTAAAGCAGAAAGTGGTTGAGAAGGTAGTGCTTGGCCCTAAACAGCTGAGCCTAAGCGCAATATGTATCCCCTTGGGTGAAAGCAAATTAGTACCAAGGGTAGTGCTCTCCTCAACAAAATTGTGTCTGGGGGAGGAAGCAATCGTGGAAAGGAAAACTGACATTGTGGCTAGTCCAGCAGGAGGCAATGAGACCTGCAGGCAAAAAAACGCACCTGCAGGGAAAAACGCGTGTAAAAACGCATCCGGTGTGAATGAGGGTGTAGAAGAGAAAAACGCAATTGTGATGGGGGAATGTGGGGAGAATGTTTTTGGGGAAGAAATAGTGGTGGGGGATGGGTGCAAATGGGGGTGTGAGCGCGAATGAGAGTGGGGAGGTGGAAAATATGGATTTGCAGGAGGTTGACGCAGCTCCCGGAGGTGGCCCCAGTGTTCCGGAGGGGGGGTTGATGGAGATTAGTTTGGGGGGGGGGACCCGCTGGAAAGTGGGGTACCAGTTGGTAAAGCGCCCACTGGGGCCCCGGGAGTTGTAAAGGTGGGGAGGTCTTATGCTGCAGCCGCAGCAGGTCCAAGTGTCCCTTTGTCCGCTGGTGCCGTGCATGGTAACTTGCAATGGCGCCTTGCGGAGGCCCTAAGGAGAGGGGAGAGCTCTGTCCAAATAGGGGGTGAGCAGGTCGACCTGTCTTTCTGGTATGAGAAGTACGGGCAGGCTGCCTTCCGAGAGAACCAAGGGAAGGGACCGCCAGTGTTGTCTCTTCCGACAGGGGGACCCGGGGGTGTCCGCAGGAATGCGGCCCGTCTCCGGTGGGTTGGTAAGGAAGCAAGCCCCCCAAGATCTAGGGTTGTGGAGCTGCTCCTGGAGATGGGATTTAGGGCTAATGACATCTATGCCCTAATCCATCCCTACGGCACCTCAGTGTTCGATGTCAGCTTCATGACGGCGGAGGGGTTGGAATCCTTCTGGTCCCGTCATGGGCTGGCACGGGCACTGCCCCAGTGGCAGGGTTTCGCCGTTCAGGCCATTTCGAGGCAGAATGAGGTCATCAAGAGAGTGACCATTTTGACCAATAATGAGTCACTCTCTTGTATTGATATAATGACCTGGGTGGAGAGATATGGCGAGGTCAAGGGAATGCCCCAGAAAAACCGGGATGAGCATGGGATCTGGTCTGGTGCCTGGACCTTTTCCGTAAAATTAAACGTCCAGGGGAACTCGGTGTCCCACATGCCCTCCTCTGCTTTCCTGGAGAGGGACAGGATCCTGGTTTTCTACCAGGGGCAGCCGAAGGTCTGTCACAAGTGCGGCAGCCCCACACACTTTAGCGCCCAGTGTAAGGAGGGGCTTTGGGCCATCTTGCCGCCACGTGTAAGGACATTAGGTGTAACCTGTGTGGTGACCTAGGTCACCCCTTTAGCCGCTGTCCGCGCTCCTTCGCCAACCTGGTCTTCAACCCGGTGGCGTCTAGCCTGGCCAGTGGTAGTGGTCGAGGTGATGGTGTCGCTGGGGAGGGGGCTGGTGAGGATGGAGGGGTGATAGGGTCCAGGAAGGTAAGGACCCTGCCTCCTTCTAGACTGAGGAGGCAGGAGTGCCGTCGACTTGAGAGGGAGCAGGGGGGGCCCCAAAGCCATGGGGTTCAGTCTGTCGTCCCTCAGGAGACTGGCATGTCTGCGGAGGCCCTTGGGGACAGTGAGGTCGAGGAGGAGATCAGGAGACTGGTTAGGAGGTTAGGAGAAGCCCCCTCTAGTGGATCCTCATACTATGGTAGTTTGGACGAGGACGAAGTGAGGGGGCAAGACAAGAGAGAGGACACTGACAGGAAGGCCCTGTCCAGGGGGGCTCCGTTAAAAACATCTAAGACCGGCCAGATCCCAAAGGAGGGCTTGACTGGCTCCCCCCTGATAGGGCTCTCCAACCAGTACCAGGCCCTTCGGGAGGATATCTCCTCATCTTCGGAAGAAGAGGAGGGCGGAGGTGAGGTACCGGTGCGTAAGTCGGGTCCTTCGGGAGGTGCTGGACCCTCGAACCAGGTAGTAGGCCAAATGCCTGGGGAGGGGGTCGTCACGGCACTGGTGGACAAAGGGGGAGGTGGGGAAATGGGGGTGGTGGTGGGGGAGGGGGATGGGTGTGTAAATAATGTTGTAAATAATGTTGTGGACTCACTTTCTCTTTCTCTTTCGGTTCCAGACTCTGCCAAAGACATTGATCTCTCGGGTGTAAGTCTCAAGAGAGGCAACGAAGACTCCCCGGACCCAGATAGCGACGGGCTAACTGGGGGAGGGAAGAAGCTAGCGGTCGACCCCGATCACTCTTGATGGCGGTACCTACTCCGTTGACCCTGGCGAGTATTAATGTCGCCAGCATTAGGTCAGATGCGACCAGATTCACGGCCTTTGATTTTCTCGGCCGGGTTGAGGCCGATGTTTTATTTTTGCAAGAGACCAGAGTGCCAGACCTGGCATCAGTCCATAAGGCCAGGAGGGAGTGGAGGCACGGGCCATCTTACTGGTCTCTTGCGGCCGAGCCGTATAGTGGAGTGGCTGTCCTTTTCAGGACAGCGGAGGTAAAATGCCGACGAGTGATCGAGGTAGAAATGGGGAGGTGTCTGGTCTGGGACGTCTTCATGAAGGGGCAAGAGCTTAGGCTCATAAATAACTACGGTCCACAAACCAAGTGGGACCGCAAATGCCTCTTTATGAAGATCAAGCCTTTTCTTTTTACCAGCCGTCAGGTGGTCTTTGGAGGAGACTTCAATACAGTCGTGAGGCAGAAGGACCGGAGGGGCTCCAAAGACAGGCTGGGTTATGATAGCGTCGCTTTAAATAGCATAGTCAGTGAGGCTCGTCTGGAGGATGTCCACATCAGGCACACCCCGGACCACAGTGGTTACACATATCATAGGGGTAGACAGGTTTTATTTGAAGGGGGAGGCTGTCTTCTCGCCACTTGTGGTTGTGGAGGTAGAATTCTCCGATCACTGTTTAATTGTTTTTTCTTTGAACGTTGCAGAGACTCATCGGATGGGAAGGGGCTTTTGGAGATTGAATTCGGCACTCCTGGAAGAAGCGGAAGTCAGACAGTCCTTCGAGGATTTTCTGCAGAGCCAGGTACCTCTTTTGGGCCTTTGTAACAGTAAGTCAGAGTGGTGGGAGATGCTCAAGAAACGTGCGGCAAAATTCTTCCGCCAGCTTTCCAACTTTAGGAGCCTGGCCGGACACTGTCTGTACCAGGACCTAAGAAGGAAACTCGAGCAGCTTGTCTCGACAGGGGGTAGCCGCAAGGATATCTCCTGTGTGAAGTCATTGCTCAAGAGGTGTCAGTACGATAGGCACACGTCCTTGGTTTTTGAGAGGGATTTCGGGAGGTATCGCTCGCCCGACCCTTACAAAAACTGTAGGATGTCAGTGGATTGTAAGTATGTGGCAGGACTGATCGATAGTACGGGATCCCTGAACAGGTCCAAATCAGGGATCCTGGAGGTGGTCAGATCCTTCTACTCACACCTCTTGAGTAAGAAGGAACTAGATCGAGACAAAATGTCGGCTTTCCTGGCTGAAACCATTCCGGAGCCAAGGATAAGCCCCTCTCTTAGCGTTTTGACAGAGGAAATCAAGGAAGAGGAAGTAAAGAGGGCGATTGAAGGGCTTGCTCTTAAGAAATCGCCGGGACCGGATGGCTTAACGTCCGAGTTCTACAAGACCTTTGGGGAAGCTTTGATTCCCCTCTTGACTGGGGTTTTTAATGAGTGTCTATCCTCGGGCACTCTGCCAAAGTCAATGGGTAGGTCAGCCTTGATCCTGTTGTCAAAGGGTAAAGATCCGTCCCGTATTGAGAACTGGCGTCCCATAGCGCTTCTCAATACGGACCGGAAGATTCTGGCAAAGGTACTGTTTAACAGGTTGGTCAAGTTTGCACCACAGCTCCTCTCAGGGGTCCAGCACTGCACTGTCCCAGGTCGAAGCACCTTTAGTGCTGTCCTGGGTGTCAGGGAGGCGGTGGAGCAGGGCAGAGCTGGACACTGGAAGGGGTACATGCTGTCTTTGAATCAGGCAAAAGCGTTTGACTGAGTTGATCATGAGTATCTCTGGTCCACCCTTTTGAGATACGGTCTGCCTGGGGCGTTTGTAAATTGGCTGAAAACATTGTATGCAGGGGCTGAGACTTTCCCACTGGTGAACGGTTGGGTTGGTCGTCCTTTTGTGGTGGACTCTGGTGTCCGTCAGGGTTGTCCTCTTAGCCCGCTGCTATACGTGTTCGCGATCGACCCCTTCCTTGTGAGGATTGTTCGTGGGCCATTGGTGGGTGTGAGGATGGACCTGGCGGTCGTGGAGTCTGCAGTAAGGACGATAGCGTATGCCGACGATGTCACTATCTTCGTCTCCTCGCAAGGGGAGGCGGAATGGGTGATGTCTGAGGTAGATCGCTACTCGGACGCGTCTGGGTCCAAGATCAATCTGGATAAGTGCGAAAGTCTCTGGTTGGGAGTGGGAGACCCAGATTTTTGTCTCCCGGACACCCTCCCTGTGCCCCAAGACACTGCAAAGGTTCTGGGCATAAATTTCGGCAGAGGTGACTATCCTACCCTAAATTGGGAGAGCAGACTGCAGATTGCCACCAAAAGGGTGAACCAGTGGAAAGGTTGGACTTTGACCTTCAGAGAAAGGATCAACTTGGGCAAAACATACCTGCTCCCGTTGTTTATCTTTTTGGGCAGCATTTGTATCTTGCCAGAACCCTTCTGGACACGGGTCTACAGCCTGTTTTTCCAGTTGTTATGGGGAAACAGGCTGAACCTAGTTAAGAGGGAGGTGACTTGCCTAACAAGGAGACAAGGTGAGTTGGGTATGGTCAACCCGGTAGTGTTCCTAGTGAACACTTTTCTTAAATGTAATTTGGCAATCCTCTACAAAGAGAGGGCTCCTCTGTGGGTAGCTTCTTGCAAGGTGTGGTTTTAGCCTTTCTTCCAGGAATGGGAGAACGGAGGGCGAGTGAAGGATCTTCGATCGCAGCGGGGGCATCTCCCGGCTTACGTTGCCCCGGTTCTGAAGGTTGTCCGCCGATGGTGTCTGGGGAAGGATGAGGTGATCACGCTGCCGAGGAAACTCCTCGACATTAGGGTGATCGCCTCCTATTTCCAGGCATCCTTGGCCCTCAAGGACTGCCCAGGTAGGGATCTGAGGGAGGGACTGACGCTTTTAAATTCAAACAGGATCCCCCAGAAGTATTGGGACTTGACCTGGCGCTGCTTCCATGGTAAGTTATATGTGAGGGGAAATTTGAAGTACAGGAACTCCGATGAAAGGGATTGTCCTCGGGAGGAGTGTGGCGACACACTGGAAAGCATGGAGCACTTCCTGCTTCAGTGTCCCCTCAATATAGAGGTATACAAACAGGTGGGGATCTCCATCGGGTGGCCAGAGATGGAGAGCCTCTCCTATGCCGAGTGGGCCTATGGGGCGTACAGAGAAGTTGGTGACAGGGACCGATGCACTTTATTCCTAGTTAGTACAGTGGTCAGGTTCTACACGTGGAATGGACGGTGCCTAGTTTCGACGGGAAGAAAGACCCTCCAAAGGGAAGAGGTATGTAGTAACATCCTTGGTGACCTGGTGAAGGTGCGCTCTTTGGAGTTTGAGAGGCTGGGAGCACGTAAGGCCTCCCGCTTATGGAGGGGCTTTTCCTTTGGCGTGCCCTAGTTTTTCAAACTTCTTCCTGGTGTAGGGCTGTAGTTCAATCACCCTAGCCTTTTTGTTTTGTAATGTGATATGGATGTTAAGGCTTGAGGACACCGAACCTGCGCACTCTTGAGACGGGGTGGCGGGTAGGATTTGAGGTTTGTATGGGATGTTATGTAGGGATAGTGGGGTTAGTGAGGTTTTGGGTGAGGGGTTTTGGGGGGTGGTGGGAGGAGTGTATATATATACATATATATATATATATATATGTATGTAAAAAAAAAAATGTTGGGCACTGGGAGGTCAGCTATGGCCTGGTCCCTAACCTGGGAAAAACTTTGGGACCTAGCTCGGAGTAATCCTAGAACTTTGGGGCCGGAGCTAGCCTCTTGTGTGGTGGGGTGATGGGTTTGTGGGGGTAGGTAGAACGTAGGGAGAGAATAGGGTTGTGTCACAAGATATTTTGTTCAAATGTTGTTCACATTCTGTTATGTAAATATCTGTTTTGTTTGGGTAATAGGTGCCCAAGCGCAAGCTTGTGAAAGTTGTTATATTGATTTCGTGTTATAAGGGAAGTCATGTAATAGGAGGGTATATGGAGCAATCCATACTACCAGAAAGGTTTAGGAAAATTTATGGTTATAAGGTATTGATACCGTTTTTTTCATTTCAGAAGAGATCTAAAGTGAGAGTCGGGATGGAGTGAATGGAGTGGTGGAGTGGAGGAGCGAATGGAATGGTGATGGGAAAGGTGATGGGATGAGTGAAGCGTGAGTGGCTGGGCTAGCCACTGGGAAGTCCTAAGGTGCAGAGATGGCCCAAAGATGGTCCCCCGAAGGGGACGAAAACGAAAGAACAGATAAGAACGAGGAGGTCTTTAAAGAGAAAGAAATGGAGAAGAAATTTGGAAGGAATGTGGAAGGAAATGTTATGTTGTTTTTTTTGTTGACAAAATGTTTGTAAAAAGTTTGTGGGAAAGCTGGTCAAATGTTATGATTTCTGCAAAGTTTATTTATAGTTTTGTTTTGATACTTTTCAAATAAAAATAGAGTTCCAGCTTGAAAAAAAAAAATCTATATATTGATTGATATTTTGGTTTAAATTTTATGTATTTGATATTCGGCTATGATTGTAATATGTCTTATTAATTTTTGGACTGTTTTTGATCATGTTTTATTTTGTTAGAATTTTTTGATTATGTATATACAAGTTTGAAGGGCAAGTCTGGTGCCAGCAGCCACGGGAAGAGGAGGAGTTTGTGTGTGCTGGTGTCAGAACGGGCTTGCTCCCTGAGGGGAGAGGTGTGCTGTTCGTGTGTGGAGGGGAGAGGTGTGCTGTTCGTGTGTGGAGTGTTTTGGTGCATTCCGTCCCGGGGACTCTGCTTCATCACCTGCCCAGGTTTATTACACCTGCCTAGGTTAGCAGTGTGCCCCGAGGGGGGCTCCATCTGGAGATGGAGTCCCGGTCCTCCACCCTCCGGAGCAGGCCGGTGAGGGGTGGAGGGACATCCCAGCCGGCTGGGAAAGCAGAGCCAGCCCCAGGGGAGAGGAGGACATCGCGGGGCTGCAGCAATGTGGCCTCATCCCCCCACGCGGCTGGGGCATCGCAACATGCCGCCAGGAGAGCAGAGGTTGTGGATCGTTCTCCTGGAGAATGACCAGCGGGACCAGCAAGACCGGAACATCATGGCTGCAGGGACCTCGTGGAGTGGGGGTCACTTAAGCCGGGAGAGGAGGCTACTGCTTTTGGCTCCCGCCTGGTGGCCCACCTCGAGGAATACAAAGACCTGGGTAGGTCCCTGCAGCGGCTCCGAGGAGACGTGACGGTGGCCCGACAGAGAGCAGCAAAGTCCTCCGGCAGCAGGCGCGCTAAATACTCGGCACAGGTCCGCTCCCTGCTGAGAGAGGTAAAGGAGGTGGAAGAGAGGAGAGCCGTAATCCTGGAAGGGGGAGGAGGCTTCTCCGAAAAATTGCGGAATGACGACAGGTTCCTGCAAATGGCCGGATTAAGCCAGAAAGAGAAAAGCAAAGAAAAACTGACAGCAAGCAGAGGTACTTCTGAGGAGGAAACTCCTGACATGCCAATGCCGGTCCTGGCACGGAACGAGTCGGGTGCAGAGGCACCAAGCCAGTCGGGGGATGTCTCTGTCAGCAGGATAGAGCCGAATGCAGTGCGGTTGCCGGATTCGGGGAGCAGCTCCACGTCCAAGGGGGATCAGCCCCCTGGGCTGATGACACAAATTTGCGACCAAGAATCCCCCATGTCACTGGAGGGGTTTAGCTTTGGATCGGAGCTGCCCCCGGAAGAAGAAGCAAGGAGCGCGGCATCGGAGCGGAGAAGGAGAAAAAAGCTTAAGCAAAAGCAGATGGAAGAGCGGAGAAAAGAGGTGAGGCTTGTCTATGTGCACGGGTCTCCCCTGCACTCCGGGCCAGAAGAGATTCTGGTCCGGCGTGCAGGACCCGCAAACCCCCCAGCCCCGGCTTCTGCAGTCGAGTCGGGGCGGGAAAGCGGGAAGATAGTATCGAGGGCGGGCAAGATGGCGCCGGACGCCGCTAACTGTGAAGTGGGCGGCGCTGGCTGTCAGAGCGCTGCAGGGGGCGTGGCCCCAATCCCGGCTGACGGCGAGCCCCGGAGACCGGTGTGAGCCGTACACCGGAGGAGGGGGCGGACCGGAAGTCCGGGGCACCGCTGTCCCGCGGGTCGGGTGCCTGCAACGTGGCCGGTCCGGTCGCACTGGCTAGCATGATAGGCCAGCAGGCACCCGATGCCTCGGATAAGGGTGTAACCAAAGCCTCTGCTGGGGGCGGAGCCAGCCACTCCAGTATGGAGGAGAGGAGTGGCCTGGCTGGTAAATACGTGGAGCGGCCGCTGCTATGCAGCCCGACAAGTAAAAGGGGCGGAGCCGGCCACTCCGGAGTGGAGGAGGGGAGTGGCCTGGCTGGTATATTCATTGAGCGGCCGCTGCAAAGCAGCTCATCATGTGAAATGATTATGGAAGCAGAAAGCAATATGGTAAAGAATAATAAAGTGAATAAAGAAGTGAATAATAAAGTGAATAAAAATGCAAATGCAAATGAAATAGTAAATAAAGAAGTGCCTTTCCCTGCCCTGGCAAGTCACATGGACACCAATGATGCGGAGGGTTGCGTGGAGGTGCCACTTATGTCATCTGGCGGCCCCTCCATAGTTGCACCTGATGAAGCAGAGGTGGGGGTTGGGGTCAGGGCAGGGAAGGTAAATGAAAAACGAAAAAATGTGGAACCTGGCATGGCCTGGCCTGAACCTGGCCTGGCGCTCCCCTTCCCAGTGCCCCGAGCAGGACTTATGCCGGGGTAGTGGGGGGGGGTACCGCCGGCCCGCCCACCCTCGTCCTCTGGCCCTGGGAAGAGTCACTTGCAACAGCGCCTCCTGCAGGCCTTAAAGGAGGGGAAGCAGTCCCTAACTATAGAGGGTGTGCAGAGGGATCTATCCTTCTGGATAGATAGATACGGGTTAGAGGGCCTTCCGAGAGAAAAGAGGAGATCAGTGGTTGCTCCCGACAACCGGGCAGGCTGTGGTCCGTCTCCGGTGGCGTGGCAATGAAATCTGTCCCCCCAGAAAAACGGTGGTGGAGCTGCTGCTGGGGATGGGCTTCAGGGCTGGTGACATCTTTGCCCTGATACATCCTGATGGCTCAGCTGAGTTCGACATCAGCTTTGTTCAACCAGGAGGCCTGGAGGTCTTCTGGGGGAATTATGAGCTGTTGAAGGACGAGCCCGGCTGGCGGGATTTTGCTGCACAAGCAATATCCCGTTAGACTGGTCTCAAGAAAGTGACCGTTCTCACCCGTAACGAGTCACTTTCTTGCGTTGACATCATGACCTGGCTAAGTCGGTATGGAGAAGTAGCGGAAATGCCAAGGAAGAACCTGGACGAGTTTGGCATCTGGTCGGGGGCCTGGACGTTTATGGTAAAACTTAAACGTCTGGGGAAAACTGTGTCCCACATCCCATCTTCTGCTTTCCTTGGGAGAGATCGTATCCTGGTCTTCTACCAGGGACAACCGAGGCTGTGTCACCGGTGTGGCGACCCCTCACATTTCAGTGCAGCCTGCACGGTGCAGAAATGCGCTTATTGTGGGGGGGTAGGTCATCTAGCCGCATCGTGTGACCAGATTAGGTGTCACCTGTGTGGTGACTTAGGTCACCCATTCAGTAGGTGTCCCCGCTCCGTGGTCAATGCCGTCGCTAAGCCTGCAGGAGAAGAGAGTGGGGTGGCTCCTGTGGGTGAGGAGGCGTGCAGAGATGGCGGAGCAAAAGGGCAAGTGAAGATATCGAGGAAAGGGCTTCAGCCTTCCTACCATCGAAGGCTGGAGAAGAGGCAAAAGGAGAGGGAGCTGAGGGAAGCCCAGGTAACTGGGCGGACCTCTGGCCTGAACCCGGAGCCTGCCCTGGAGACGGATGCCCTTGGGGACGCTGAATTGGATGAGGAGGTCAGGAGGATCCAGAGGGAGCAAGCGGCTGAGGACTCTCAATCCTCCCAATATGAAAGTGTTGGTGAGGAAGAGAGGGTACAGCCTAATAATACACCTGGGACACAGGGTAAGATCTTGAGCAGGCCAAAGTCATCTGGCCAAGCCCCGGCCACGGAAGGCAACATCTGCACCCCTCTGGTGCTCTCCCCAAACGCTACCAAGCCCTCATGGATTTTCCAGCTCTTCAACATAGTGAAGAGGAGGGTGAGGTAGGGGTCTCAGAGGGCGCTGGACCCCTTCCCCCGAGAGGTACAAAGGCCTCTGGGGTGGGGGTCAACCCGGGTCAGGGGGACGAGGATGGGAGTGTGAGTGAGGGGAGGGAGGTCCGCCAGGAGGAAATGGACTCCACTACCTCAAAAAAGCGTTCCAAGAAGGGAAAAGAGTGGGGGGTCCTCCTCAGACCATGACAGGGGTGGGAAGAAGAAAGCCGTCTAATTTTATCATCCAGGATGGCGGTACCCACACCGTTGACGCTGTCTTCCATTAATGTCGCCAGCATTAAGTCAGATATGGCTAAATTTACGGCGTTTGATTTTCTCAGCCAAGTTGAAGCTCACATTTTGTTTTTGCAAGAGACCAGGCTGTCACTTTTGGCAGATGTCGTAAAAGCCAGGAGGGATTGGCGACATGGGCCCTCCTACTGGTCTCTTGCGGCCAAGCCATATAGCGGTGTGGCGGTTCTTTTCACCGCACCGGTAAAATGCCGACGGATGATAGAATTAGAAATGGGGAGGTGCCTGATTTTAGATGTTCTCATAAAGGGACAAGAATTAAGATTAATCAACATCCATGGTCCCCAAACTAAGTGGGACCGGAAAAGTCTCTTTATGAGGATTAAGCATTTCCTTTTCTCTAGTCGACAGGTCATCTTTGGAGGGGATTTTAATACTGTCGTTAGACCCCGCGATAGAGGAGTTTCCAAAGACAGACTGGCCTATGATAGTGTAGCCTTAAATAGCATAGCTAGTGAGGCTCGCCTGGTGGATATCCACATTAGGCATACCCCAGGTCACCCCGGGTTCATCTATCAAAGAGGAAGTTGTAGGTCTAGGATAGATAGGTTTTTTTTGAAGAAGGAAGCCATCTCTTCACCAGTGTCCGTTGTTGAAGTGGAATTCTCCGACCACTGTATGATTATGTTTTCTCTGAACATTGCAGAATCCCTCCGGATGGGTCGAGGTATATGGAGGCTGAATTCCACTCTCCTGGAAGAAGCGGAAATAAGACAGGCCTTTGAAGATTTTCTTCAGGACCAGGTACCTTTGTTGGATCTAGGTGGCACTAAGTCAGAGTGGTGGGAGTTGTTCAAATATCGGGTGGCAGGATTTTTCCGCCGGCTTTCAGGCCTCAAGTCCATGAGCAGGTACCGCCTGTATCAGGAAATGAGGAGGAAACTCGAACGTCTGGTCTCGGCCGGAGGTAGCCAGGAGGAGATCTCCGGGGTGAAAGCTTTGCTCAAGAGGTGTCAGTATGATAGGCACGCATCTTTGGTTCTTGAGAGGGATTTCGGGAGGTACCGCTTGCCCGACCCCTACAGGAACTGTAAGATGTCATTGAGTCGTAAAATAGTGACAGGACTAATAGACAGTACAGGGTCCCTGAGGAGATCCAAGTCAGGGATTCTGGAGGTCGTTAGATCCTTCTACTCTCACCTTTTGGGTAGGCAGGATCCAGACCGAGAGGAGATGTCGGGATGATTAAAGTAGAAAAATTGGGACCACCGGCGCTGCTATATGGAAGTGAGCAATATGAAGACTTAGACAAACATCTAGATAAAGGACTTTATTGTCAAACAGGCTACGCGTTTCAACACCAAACCGGTGTCTTCCTCAGGCCAATACAGACTGTGCGGTTCCAGCCTATTTATACACACCAAAAGGCAAAGAAAAGCCCGCCAGAACAAACAGGTTAAAGGTCACAAGAATAACGAAACTATAAATATCAACGAAAGTATACATTTGCGATGGTCAAATACATTTAAAACATAAGAAAATGATAATGGTGGTAATTTGAAAGAACTTCAAATCTTACAAATGTGTATCAATTATGCCAAATATGCCTCGTTATGCAGCAAAGATAAAAATGTAACCAAACAGATTATTATACATAAATATTGTGGATATTCATGAAAGGGCAGTAGAACAATCAATTTGTCAAGTACAGGTGTATGTTTTTTCTGAAGAAAGAGGATATTAAAATGAAATGAAAAGACCATCGCAAATGTATACTTTCGTTGATATTTATAGTTTCGTTATTCTCGTGACCTTTAACCTGTTTGTTCTGGCGGTCTTTTCTTTGCCTTTTGGTGTGTATAAATAGGCTGGAACCGCACAGTCTGTATTGGCCCGAGGAAGACACCGATTCGGTGTTGAAACGCGTAGCCTGTTTGACAATAAAGTCCTTTATCTAGATGTTTGCCTAAGTCTTCATATTGCTCACTTCCATATAGTAGCGCCGGTGGTCCCAATTTTTCTACTTTAATCATCCCCTCAACTGACAACAAACTTTGTTTGGCTGTGTTTTGGACCTGGCTGCAGCTTTCCATGCCTTTATGACACCTATTGGTGTCCACTACCCAAGGTGAGCGTAATTGTCACATCTATCGTGGTCCTTTGTTCTACCTGGCTTTTACTTTGCACTATGTGGCGCCGTGTTCTTTTTTCCATTTCATTTTAGTTTATATCAGCTGGACGTGTACACGGAGTCCTTTTGAGTGTTCGTTCCTGGCAATCGAGAAGCTCATCTATTGGACACAGTTTTTTTGACTGTTCATGAGCCTCGGACACTGGCTGCCCATACAGTCCATCTTTATCCGTAGGATCATTTGTCTCATCTTGACATTTATTGTTCAATTTGATCACCATTTCTGATTTTATATTCTATTGATGTCTGCTCTTTCTTCACCTATCATCATGATAGAATCCGTATTGGAGAGGGTCAAATCTCGTGATTCCCTTCTGTTGCAAATGACCAATATGGATTTAGGAAATGACATTTCGTTTGTCCCCAACAATCCTTTTAATGAAGAGCAAACCAGGACTATGACTGCTCTGTTGTTACGGTTGGAAGATCTTCTTAAAGAGGAGGCTTTCCAAAGTATTGATTGCTATTTTTTAAATGTGTACATATCTGAAAAAATGGCCCCTAGAGGCCTCAGGCTTTTGTTGGATTCCCCTTTTCCCACTGATTCTGACTTCAGTTCTAATTGGTTCAAGTATTTGGAACATTGCAATTTAGGCTTCATTGACCGTTTAGTCTACAAAAGGTCTGAGTTGATTCTATCTTTTGCATCTACCATTGAGGGTCTCATTGAACAATTTGTCCCTTATTCTCTCCACCCTGATTTTAAAAAACTTGAAAAGTCAACCCTGGACCATCTCAAAGTATTTGAAAAAACAATCATTTCAAAAAAGATGCGTAAACTCACACGAGACAGGAATGATTATGCAAACAACAAAATTGGAGATTGGACATCCATACAACCCCCAACTACTAACATTAATATTAATAATAAAAAAAACCTTCCTCCCTTTATATCCTTCCAAATCATCAACCACGTTCAAATCATCACCCAGGTCTACTTTAGGTCTTAAATCTAATATTCCCAGCGCCTCCTCCCCTTCAGCATTTAGAATCCCAAGAAACAGATCTTCAAGCACTTCCAACCAGTTAGTATCAATCAATAGTGGTTCATCTTCCAAAGTCAAGCCTGTTCCTATGTCCCACACCCACAATAGCTCATTTAGTACCGCCAAAGACCCAAAGTCCCCAGGCCATATTCCACAATTTGCTTTCAAATCCTGTGATCTTGACGCACACCTCCTACTCCTCAACCTCCTTCCTGACACTCCTTTAGGTTCATCTCCCAATTCCTCTATGTTCAACAACTCTACCAATATTACCATCACCTCTGTCCTTTCACCATCCCTTTTAGACCTGACCACCCATCTTTTAGGATCCCCTCCTATTATGTCTCCTCAAAATTTGCCCTCCACCTCTGTTCTCAACAATCCCAATGATCCCTCTTTTTTAGGCCTTTTCCCCGTTCCCATCATGCCTCCTATCACGTCCCTGTCCCAGTCCCGAGATGTTCAGAGCCCTTTATCCCAGACTATAAATTCCTACTTTCCAATAGTACAGAGATTGCACTCAAAAAGAAAACTAGGGCTAGATATAGAGGGTGTAGAGGGGGGAGACACCATACCAAAAGTTCTACCACTGTCACTGAAAAAGAAACACAAACTAATATAGTGAAAATTTTCAATCTATCAAAATACACTCTTAGTGCAGATGAAATCAGTCTGTTGTCAAAAGGGCTTTCCTTCTGTCCCACCTCATCTCCTGATGGTTTTGAACTTTTCATGGATCTGAACAAATTCATGCGCAAAATGACCTTGCTGAACTTCCGGTTCCGGCGCTGCCATGTGAGGAGGGAGAAAAGAGCTCTCCGGACCTACGCTGCAAAATATCACCGACTAACATAGCCAGCAATCCCAAAAATCACACCGAGAGCGTCAGTGGTGGTACTGCACGGCGGGGCAGGCAGACAAACGGAATTCTGAAATTCCGACATCAACAGAAGACTCACCGTGTGTGCCGGAGGTCGTAGTTGCCGAGGGGTCCGAGAGGCCTTGGATTGGACTACGGGGAAGCCGAGAAGTGTCGCCCCTAAGACATCGAGCAGAGAAAAGACAAGGCAATCAACTGCACAGGTATAGTGCAAGTGATATATAAGATCACATATTAAAGTGAGGAGCACATTTTGGCGCCAAATAACACAGCCGCGTATCAGGAGAATAAGGGGAGTCATCTTTCACAGAGCTCAGAGGTAGTTCCACGCTGGATCAGTCTCGGCCCCTTGCAACACGCATATCCTGACAAAAAATAAGTCTTATATCTAAAGATAGCAACCGCAAACTTGAAAAAGGGCAAGATGCCACCGGTTACCCGGAAAGAGAAGCAGGAGATAAGCCGTCCATCCTCAGATCAGGAAGACAATGTCAGACGAAGAAGAGGGGGAGGGGACCTCGGCAAAGATAAACTACAAGAAGCTTGCTATAGAAGTAGCCAAACGTATTACACCCGACATCAAAGACACCCTGGCTAATACTGTATCAGACTCATTGAAAGCACTACAAAACGAAGTGTCGCAACATGGCACACGTTTAGATGAAATCGAACAGAGAGTATCTCTGCTAGAGGATGATGCAGCAGACGCACATGGCACACTACAGGAACTAATGGCAGAGAAACAAAAGATGTTATCCAAGATTGATGATCTAGAAAACAGGTCAAGGCGAAATAATATTCGGATAGTGGGAATACCGGAAACAGTACCGGCCACACACCTAAAACGCCTCTGCGAATACGACCTACCGAGAACGCTAAACATGGAGGGGCCATGCAAAGTCGAGAGAGCACATAGAGTGGGACCCGACAGACAAAATTTGCCGCAGCATCTCGGTCAGATGAAGAGAGCGCGACAAGTTATAGTGCGTTATTTAGATTACTCCGATAAAGAAACGCTGCTCCGCTTGTATAAATCCAGACAAGGACCGACGAGAATGAATGGTGGCACGGTCATGCTGTTTGGCGACTATTCCGCAGAAGTCTCAAAAAAAAGGAAATTATTCAGCAAAATCTGCACAGCATTCCATAACCAGGGAATGAAGTTCCAGCTACAATATCCGGCGACACTAAAAGTCACAACACCAAGCGGTACCCTGCAGACATACACGGATCACCAGGAGGCGGAAGCGGTGTATAAGGATTTACTTAAAGACTCTGAAACGCCGACAGCAGAAAACAAAGTTCCCAGAGGACGCTCGCAGCAGAGAACATCGCATACACAGGGACCACCGCCGAAAGAAAAAAGACCGCCGCAGACCCCAAGGCACGGGTAGCAGACACCCAGAACTACAAGCGAGTCGGCTCCTAGGTCGAAGGGAGTCGTGAGTAACAGAGACTAATGGAATTGGAAATAATTAGTCTGTTATTTGATATGTATGATATGTATAACATTAGTCGAGGCTAAATGATATGGGATAATAGCGAGATAAAGTTAAATCAGAAAAATGCATAATCATATTGGTTACAGATGTATTGTAAAAAGGGGATTGCTGACTAGGCCACAAATAGATGTAGGGTAGAGAACATCACATGACAGAAAAAAGAGAAGTCCTGAGAAGAAATGAGGGGGGGAGTTGGGAATCTCCGAAGAACGTGGAGAAGGTTAAATTGTTATTTAATAGTTGTGTTGTATGGTTAATTGGTGGTCACATTAATTTAATTGAGTTATATTACACCAAATTCAAAACTCTTAGACGCTCCTTATTGACATGGAACAATCACTATATGTCACAGACACAGGGCCAGACAACAAAATCACTAAATAGAAATACCCTCTATGAAAGTAGTGACATGGAATGTTAAGGGGCTCTTATCCCCACACAAAAGATCGATGATAATACGCCATCTTGGTAAAATGAAAGCTGACTTAGCCTTGCTCCAGGAAACGCACCTGGAAGAAAAAGATTTTTTTAGAATGCGTAAATTTTGGGTGGGAACGGTATACGGCTCCCCGGCAATTCAAAAAAAAAATGGGGTAATGATCTTAATACACAAGAACTTTGCAGCCACATTGCGAGCGAAAAATGTAGACACCGAAGGACGAGTACTGCAAATACTGCTAGACACACCACTGGGAGAAATTAGTGTATACAATATATATGCACCAAACACAAACAATAGGACTTATTTTCAGAACCTCCAAACATCGATTATAGCTGACACGTGTACGATGAAGTTGATAGGGGGAGATTTTAATTCTGTAGTATGCGCGGATGAGGATAGGAGACGAAACAACCGGGCTCCGGCGTTAGCCACAGATGGCATATTGCCTGACTTTACACACGATACACAACTAACTGATAGCTGGAGATATAGCCATCCGGATGACAGGGAATACTCCTACTTCTCTTCATACCACAAATCCTGGTCCAGAATAGATTACATTTTTTTAAGCCATCAGCTACTACAGCGCGTAGAACAGGTAGATATCACTGACATGATTATATCAGACCACGCACCAGTACGGCTAGTGCTGGCAGACGCGCACCCCAGGGGGGATTTTTTCCCATGGAGATTCCCTTCAAATCTAGCAGAAGATGGAGACTTTCAACAGCGGATAAGGGGATGGTGGTTGGAATATGCCAGTGATAATGCGGAACATGCTACTGATCAGGCGTTATTCTGGGAGACGGCTAAAGCAGTATTGCGAGGGAGGCTTATATCATACATTACATTCAAGAAAAAACAGACACAACAGAAATACAGAGAAAGTAGTGACAGTCTGAGAGCGGCATACTCCTCATTCCTAGCTGATCCTAAACCTGAAAAAAAACATAAATGGATAGAAGCTAGAAGACAGTTTGAAATATGGTTAGATAAAAAGGAGAAGTTTGGGAGGTCAATCTACGAAGCCAAGCTTTTTAGATTCGGCAACAAGGCAGGTAAGATGCTGGCGAGATTGTCTAGAGGCTTCCGTCCTCACACACATATTACCAAACTGAAAGATAGTGAAGGCCATATTCGAGCTAAACCCAGAGAAATGAACGACATATTTCATGCCTTTTATCAACAGCTTTACGCGACCTCTGATGAGCCCGGAGATAAAAGGGGGAGTCAGTTCTTATCCAAGCTGACCCTGCCTACTCTGGATCAGGGACAGTTAGATGATCTGAATGCGCAAATAACAGTAGAAGAATTACAGCTAACGATAAAATCATTACCAAATGGGAAAGCCCCGGGACCTGATGGGTACCCGGCGGAATTCTACAAAATCCTGCAGGAACAAATCACCCCGACACTACTGTCCTATTTTAACTCCCTGATGAGGGGTGGGTCCATCCCGGCTGCAGCGAACATGGCCCATATTAGGGTACTACCCAAACCGGGAAAAGACTTGTTATTACCGAGCTCATACAGGCCCATATCATTAATAAATCAAGATCTCAAACTAGTATCCAAGATTATGGCAGCCAGGTTAGCTCACTTAATGCCTCTCTTGATAGGTCCATCGCAAGTGGGTTTTATAAAGGGTAGATCAGCGGTCACTAACATCAGGAAAGTGTTGGGAGTCATGGACGGGACGGTGGCTTGGCCAGCGTTACACAACCAATCGGCACTTGTCTTACTAGATGCGGAGAAGGCATTTGATAATGTTGAGTGGCGGTGGCTGGACATGGTCCTGGACAAATTTAACATACAAGGGGAATTTAGAGTCTATTTAAAAGCATTATACAATAATCCCACAGCGGCGGTTTGTACGCCAGGATTTAGGTCAGCAGCTTTTAGATTACACAAAGGAACACGGCAGGGCTGTCCCCTATCACCGCTTCTATTTGACTTGGCATTGGAACCATTGATACAGGTCTTAGAACATGGGCAGATATATTCTGGCATACAAGTGGGGGAGGCAGAAGTCAAGTCTGCAGTATTTGCAGATGACATTCTGCTGTTTCTTTCTCAACCATCTAAGCATCTGCCAAAAATTTTCGAGGTGATAGGGGAGTACGGGTCATTTGCAGGTTTCAAAATAAATCCAACCAAAAGCGAGCTTTTAGGATTAACAGCACACAATCATACTACAGATACCAACCTCCAACACCTGGGGATTAAGATTGCGAAAGCGCAGATAACATATTTGGGGATTCGGATTGGGCGGACCCCAGGAACCATATACCACCTGAATTATGAACATATCTTCCGAAAAATAAAGCTAGAACTGCAAAAGTGGAGTGCATTGCCGCTCTCCATTTTTGGCAGATGTCATCTGGTCAAGATGATATCATTTTCTAGACTATTGTATCCACTGCAAACATTACCTATTCTACTGAAGCATAAGGATGTTAAAGACTTTAACTCTGCGATAACAAAATTTATATGGTCAAATAAGCGACCCAGAATAGCGCTAGTTAAATTACAGGGATATCATTGGCAGGGGGGAGTTAACATTCCAAATCTGAGAGGTTATAATATTGCTAGCCTTTTCCGTCATGTCTTAGACTGGATACACAAAACAAACCACTATTCCAATCAAAGGCTGGAATCATCACTAGCAGGAGAGTGTGACCTCCGAGCTTTACTACACACAAAACTTGGGAGTCTCCCACAGCATGTTAAATCTTCCGTCATATTACGAGACACAATAATGTGCTGGAAGGAGGTGAGGAAGAAGCAGGGACTATCTTTCCAATTGTCAAAGTATTTGCCATTATGGTCACACATACAGTTCCCGGCCGGGAGGACCAGTAGTCTGTTTATCACCTGGAAGCAAAAGGGGATAAACACAGTAAAACACATACTACATGCAACAGAACCAAGACTAAAGAAGTTGCCAGAACTAGTGAGTGAATTTGGGATCCAGCCAACACACTTTCTTCAATACATGCAAGTTAGATCCTTCTGTACGCAAATAGTAGATAACTTGGAGAGAGAAATAGTAGAAAACAAATTCGATGAACTAATAGGTGAAGAACCAAATAGGAAATCCCTATCAGATTTATATAGGGCAATGAAAGATATTTATGTACAAATAGAACCAAGAAATCAATTCCCTTACTGGAGACGCATTTTCAAAACAACAGATGTTAATGCGCAGATAATAGAGGGATGGAAAACAGTGAGGAAGCATGTTATTAATGAAGTGTGGAGGGAGACGCAGTTTAAATTGATACATGCGGCCATATATGCTTTTAACATTCCACTTAGTAGTGGAGATCTAGACCGAAAACATGCATGCCCGAAATGTGCTCAACCACATACTGATTTATATCATGGCATTTGGTTATGCCCAGTGACACAAAGATATTGGGCAGAGATAAGAGCATATGTTACGAAAATATGGGACAGATCCATGCCACTGACACCAACACTTCTTATATTTCAATCCACAGCGTCAATGAACGCTGATGAGGAAGGGAGCTTTACACAGATACCCCCGCTAGTACACATAATAATACTTGTTGCAAAAAGATGTATACTGAAAAACTGGCTGGAAGCTACCGCACCGACACTAGATCAACTGGTGCAACAATTGAAAATATGTCTACACTCAGACAGGGTTGAAGCATTAACACATAAAGAAAGAAAAACTGCAAGCTTTTTCAAAAAATGGAAACCATTCTTGTTACAGATGGGTGTGCTAGATATTGAGGCAGTGATGGAAGGGTTTCAACAAACAAAATGGTATCTCACAGAGGATCTTAAAGGGACCTTGGGTAAGCTGAAGGTCAGAGTAACAAGACATTAGGTAGAAAGACATAGGGAGTGGAGAATCACGATATGACAAGAAGGGGAAAAAAATGAGAAGGGGAAAAACCCACAAAGAAATAAATAAAGAAATAAATAGAAAATAAAATAAGGACTGCCAATGTTGTTGTTATGTTAATTGTTAACAAAGTTTATTGGAAAACATGCGAAATATCAGAAACTAGTATGTAAAAGTCATTGTACCAGGATGATATTACGACAAAAACAAAGTTATGTATATCATTGTACTTTCACCAAGATATGGGCAATGTCATACTTGGTTTCCTGTAACTGTAAAGGAAAGAGAAAAAAACATTTTTAACAAAACTCAATAAAAACTGTTTTAAAAAAAAAAATGACCTTGCTACGTCATTTTGCTATCTCCCCATCTCCAGTTGTGGTTGATCAGACTACAATGGATATTACCACACCAGTCAGGACCAATCTTCAACCAAAATCCTGATTTTATCCTCTATATCATAGGGGTCCGGCCTTAGAAACTTTTTCCAACCTGGTTAGTACTGATTTTAAATCTATTAAACAGCCTACTGCTACTACGGATAATTTGTATTTTTCTCAACGTAGAGCTCTTAAAAATTTACAGAAAAATCAGGATATTATAATAAGGTCTGCAGATAAAGGGGGAGGTATAGTTATACAAGATAGATCAGAATATTTAAATGAAGCCCTTAGATTACTTTCGGATGACCTGTACTATGAGAAATTAAAGTATAACCCTATCTCTGAATTTGAAATTTAATACAAGTCTTTGATAGAAACTGTATTTAATAACAATTTTCTGTGTAAAAAAAGAAAAAGTTTTTCTGACTGTTCCGTTCCCAACCATTCCATTTATGTACCACCTTCCAAAAATCCATAAAGCCCTTCTTAATCCCCCGGGTCAGCCAATAATTTCAGGAATAGGTTCTCTGACCAGTAATTTGTCACATTTTATAGATATCCACCTCCAGCCTTTAGTTTCTAAATTACCTTCCTTTCTTAAGGATTCAACACATCTTATTAGGGATCTATTTGAGCTACAGTCTACATGTGATTTGAGAAATATCGGCTTTCTCACTGACGTATCTTCCCTTTACACCAATATCCCACATGTACAGGGTCTACAAGCCACTTCCGATTACCTTTCGACAGATTTACGTTATTCAAATGAACAGCTCAATTTTATTATGGAGTGTGTAGATTTTATCTTGACACATAATGTTTTTAGTTCTGATGGAAACATTTATAGACAATTAAAAGGGTGCGCGATGGGGGCATGTTTTGCCCCCTCATATGCCAATTTATATATGGGGGCATTCGAGGAAGCCCTTATACTGAGTGAACATGTTTTTAGAGATAAAATTTTACTCTATAGACGTTACATTGACGACTTGTTTTTTATCTGGAAGGGCGACTCAGCTACCGCCAGTGGTTTTATAGAATATTTGAATAACAACGCCTTTGGCCTCACTTTTACTCACAATTTTTCGGATATAAGTATTGATTTTTTAGATTTAACAATTGGAAAGAACGGTGGCCTTTTTACAACTAGGACTCATTTTAAAATGGTAGATGTGAATAGCTACCTTGATTTGAAAAGCGCGCACTATTCCCCATGGCTAAAAAATGTTCCTTTCGGTCAATACCGAAGGATTAGGAAAAATTGTTCCGATGAATCCATTTTTAATAAAGAATGTGGGATTCTTAACCAAAGATTTTTGGAAAAAGGTTTTCCAATAAGCCTTATTAGGGGTGCTGAGTCGAAAGCCAGGGCTATGACTCAAAATGAATGCATCCAAGTGAAGACATTAACTACCAATAAAAAATCAAATCATGAGCACATAAAATTAATTTTATAACCTCATTTAATAAAGGAAGCAATATGATTACGTCCATCCTCAGGAAACATTGGCACATCCTGGCAAATGACCCTTTTTTAAAACCTTTGATTCCCGATAAACCAAACATTACGTTTAGACGTGCTAAAACAATTAAGAATTTAATAGCCCCTAGTAAAATGTGCAATATAAAAAAGAAAAATCATGGTCTAGCAACAGACCTAAAAGGCTCGTTTCGTTGTGGTCAAAACAGGTGCCTCTGTTGCAATAATATTACCAACAAATGTATGGAGTATCACTCCACAGTAACGGGTGAAAGGTTTCCGATAAGAAATTTTCTCAATTGCGGGAGTTCCTTTGTCATTTATTTACTACAGTGTACATGCGACCTTCAATATGTGGGTCGCACTACACAAACATTAAGGAACCGTATCAATAAGCATAGGTTCAATGTTAGTAAGGGATTCATGAAACAGAGTGTGTCACGGCACTGTACTTCTAAACACAATTGCAAATTTGTGGATATTATGGTCACTCCAATTGAGCAAATACCATCAGATATACCAGATAGATTTATTAGGCTTAAGCAGAGGGAGAACTTCTGGATCTATAAACTGGGAACCCTACATCCGAATGGTCTAAATGACCTTACAGAATCTTCCTTGGAATAAAAATGTTTTTTATATATATCCTTTAGGTCATCCACATATCGGCTTTTAGTATTTTAATGATAATTACGGTCACTTCATGCTTTTATTTTGCAATGGAACTTTGTCCTATTTAATTTTTATATACATAATTTTTTATATATATACAATATTTTTTTATATATACATCTTTTAGGACATGTACATATCTGGTCAGTGTATTAATGTTAATCACGGCCATTTCATTGTTTAAATCTGGAATTCTGTCTACCCATGTCACACCCTATGGTCTTTTATCTAATAGCATTTAAATTACCCTTTATTTGCTATTACTTACTGTTCGTAACATCTGTCTTTCTCCGTCCGTCTACTGCGGTTCATTATGCGGTCTAACGTTGGTTTTTGTCCCTCCTCAGCTGCCGTAGTTTTTCTGTCGCTCTGACAACCAGTGACGCTTGTCTCAGCGGTCTTTTCATTTCATTTTAATATCCTCTTTCTTCAGAAAAAACATACACCTGTACTTGACAAATTGATTGTTCTACTGCCCTTTTATGAATATCCACAATATATATGTATAATAATCTGTTTGGTTACATTTTTATCTTTGCTGCATAACGAGGCATATTTGCCATAATTGATACACATTTGTAAGATTTGAAGTTCTTTTAAATTACCACCATTATCATTTTCTATTATCATTTTCTTATGTTTTAAATGTATTTGACCATCGCAAATGTATACTTTCGTTGATATTTATAGTTTCGTTATTCTCGTGACCTTTAACCTGTTTGTTCTGGCGGTCTTTTCTTTGCCTTTTGGTGTGTATAAATAGGCTGGAACCGCACAGTCTGTATTGGCCTGAGGAAGACACCGGTTCGGTGTTGAAACGCGTAGCCTGTTTGACAATAAAGTCCTTTATCTAGATTTTTGCCTAAGTCTTCATATTGCTCACTTCCATATAGCAGCGCCGGTGGTCCCAATTTTTCTACTTTAATCATCCCCTCAACTGACAACAAACTTTGTTTGGCTGTGTTTTGGACCTCGCTGCAGCTTCCATGCCTTTATGACACCTATTGGTGTCCACTACCCAAGGTGAGCGTAATTGTCACATCTATCGTGGTCCTTTGTTCTACCTGGCTTTTACTTTGCACTATGTGGCGCCGTGTTCTTTTTTCCATTTCATTTTAGAGAGGAGATGTCGGCTTTCCTGGCTGAAACTATCCCTGAGCCAGGAGAGGATTCCTCCCTTAATGTCTTGATAGATCCAATCAAAGAAGAGGAAGTAATGCTGGCGATTGACGGACTAGGTCTGAAAAAATCGCCAGGGCCAGATGGCTTAACATCCGAATTCTACAAGACCTTTAAAGGAACCCTAGTTCCCCTCTTGACATCTGTATTTAATGAGTGTCTATCCTCGGGCACTCTGCCGAGGTCAATGAGGAGGTCAGCTTTGATTGTTCTATCAAAAGGTAAGGATTCTACTCGTATTGAGAATTGGCGTCCCATAGCGCTCCTCAATATGGACAGAAAGGTTATCGCAAAGGTGCTGTTTAATCGGTTGGTGAAATTTGCACCCCGGCTCCTTTCGCCGGTCCAGCATTGTTCCGTTCCAGGCCGCAGCACTTTTAGTGGTGTCCTCAGTGTCAGAGAGGCAGTGGAGCGGGGAAATTCTGGCCAGTGGAAGGGGTATGTCCTGTCCTTGGACCAGGCCAAAGCGTTTGACCAAGTGAATCACGAGTATCTATGGTCGGTCCTTCTGAGGTATGGTCTGCCGGGAGGGTTTGTCAATTGGCTCCAGACCTTATACGCTGGGGCAGAGACTTTCGCGCGGGGATCGAGGTCGGCTTGGAAGGGCCAGAAGCCACTCAGAGGGTGGTTGCATACGCGGATGACGTCTCCATTTTCGTCTCCTCGCAAGGGGAGGCGGAGTGGGTGATGTCAGAAGTGGATTGTTACTCACGGGCATCTGGGTCCAAGATTAACCGCGACAAGTGCGAGAGTCTCTGGCTGGGAGGAGGAGATCCTAGTTTTGGTCTCCTGGACACCCTTCCAGAGCCTCAGGAGTCTGCAAAGATCTTAGGAGTGGAATTTGGGCCGGGTGATTATCCCAAGAAAAACCTTGATGGCAGGCTAAAGTTAGTTGCCCAGAAGGTCGACCAATGGAAGGGTTGGTCCTTAACCCTTAGAGAAAGGATTCAATTGGCCAAGGCTTACCTGGTGCCCATGTTGCTCTACCTTGGCAGTGTGTGCATCTTGCCAGAACCTCTCTGGGCTCGGGTCTATAGCCTGTTCTTCCAACTGTTATGGGGGAACAGGCTTAACCTAATTAAGAGAGAAGTTACGTATCTACCAAGGAGACTAGGAGGGTTAGGTATGGTTAACCCAGTGGTGTTCCTAGTGAACACCTTTGTTAAGATCAATATGGCAAACCTCTGGCAAGAGAGGGCTCCTTGGTGGATTCTCTCCTGCAGGGAGTGGTTTCAGCCCTTCTTCCAGGAATGGGGGAGAGGAGGCCAAGTGAAAGACCTGCGTACACCCCACGGACATCTCCCGGCTTATGCCACCCTGGTCTTGAAGATGGTACGCCGGTGGGGTCTGGAGGTGTGGGAGATCAGGACCATGCCGAGGAAATTCCTCGACAGAAGGGTTCTGATGACCCACTTCCAGAAGCCCCTGGCACTCAATGACTGCCCAAGTAGTGACCTCGGGGAGGGATTAAAACGTTTAAATTCAGTGAGGATTCCCCATAAGTTTTGGGATCTGGCTTGGCGCTGCTTCCACGGGAGACTGTACGTAAGGGGAAATTTGAAGTACAGAAACACTGATGACAGAGGATGTCCTCGGGAGGAGTGTAGCGATACACTAGAGAGTATGGAGCATTTCCTGCTTCATTGCCCCTTTAATGCAGAGGTGTACAAAAGGGTGGGTACCTCCATCGGCTGACTCGGCTTAGCCAACCTCTCCTACGCCGGGTGGGCTTTTGGGATGTTCAGAGACCTAGGTGGTAGGGACCGTAACACTTCTTTTTTAGTTAGCATAGTGGTTAGGCACTTTACCTGGAACGCATGGTGTTTAGTATCTATGCAGAGCAAAATCCTCCTGGTGGAAGAGGTTGTAGGGAACATCATCGGTGACCTGGTGAAGGTACGTTCTTTGGAGGTTGATAGACTGGGAGCATCCAAAGCCTCTCGCCTATGGAGGGGCTTTTCTTTTGGGGTGCCTTAGGGTATTGACCTTCAGGGGGGGGGCTCATCCGGCTCGTCTGGGGGGGGTCCGCCTTCGCTTTGGCACTAAGAAATTAAGTGATAGGGAAAATAATAGGGAAAGGAGGGCGAGTTTAGGGCTAGATCAAACATAGGGACAGCATTAGGGGAAAGCGATAGGGGAAGCAATAGGGAAAGGTGTCGGCGTGGGTGGGTCCTGGCCTCGGGGAGGTCGGGTGGGTCTCTTTCTCCTCCTTCTGGTGGTAGGTTGGGATTGTGCATGGCAGAGTTTTTGTTTTCAGTACATAAAGGCAGTATAAAGGCTTACAGGAACCGAACTTGGTGCTTTCGGGTTGTGTTTTTTATTGTAGGTTGTTATGTATATGTGAGGGAGAGTGAGAGGGGTTTAGATAGGTTGGGTGGGGGAATTGGGGGGAGTGGGAAGGATTGTATTTATTTTTTTTTCTCCCGCTCAGGCCCGGACTATGCAGAACATGAGAGGACATGGGGTGAGGGTCTGAGTGGGAGGTTTAGGGTGTGGTGGTGGAGGCCAACATCAGGACTAAGCGGACATGAGAGGACATGAGGCGGGGTGTTGGCCTGGTGTGGTGATGGGTTAGTCTAGTTAAGAGTTAGTATATATAAAAAAATAAATTAAAAAAATGTGTGATGTTATGTTATTATAATGCTTTAGTTGTTTAGGTCATATGTAGTTATGTGTATATTTAAAAAAAAAATGAAAAAATTTGAAAAAATTAATATAATATTTAAAAATAAAATAAAAAAATTATATATATGAGTAGATGTGTATATATGGGTATATATGTGTGTATATATATATATATATATATATGCATGTATATATTAAAGTGTGGTGTATATAATTATGGGTATGTAGGTTGGGGGGTTTGACACATTTCCGGTTGATTGTTTTAAATGAGTACGGAAGGGAGTGAGTGGGGGTGAGTGGATACTGGGAGGGGGGGGGGGGATACGATAAAGATTGAATGTGGATGAGTGCAAATGGATGAGGAAATTGGCCAAGTCCAGGAATATTGTGAAATATATTGATGTATTTTTTGAGCATAATGTTTCATGATTTGTATATATTGTATTTTGGTTATGTTTTTGCATCGGTTGATGATGTTGTTATGTTTTTCATTTTTCTAAATAAACAAAGAGTTCCAGCTTGAAAAAAAATAAATATATATATTGATTGATATTTTGGTTTAAATTTTATGTATTTGATATTCGGCTATGATTGTAATATGTCTTATTAATTTTTGGACTGTTTTTGATCATGTTTTATTTTGTTTTAATTTTTTGATTATGTATATACAAGTTTGAAGGGCAAGTCTGGTGCCAGCAGCCAAGGGAAGAGGAGGAGTTTGTGTGTGCTGGTGTCAGAATGGGCTTGCTCCCTGAGGGGAGAGGTGTGCTGTTCGTGTGTGGAGTGTTTTGGTGCATTCTGTCACGGGGACTCTGTTTCATCACCTGCCCAGGCTTATTACACCTGCCTGGGCTAGCAGAGTGCCCCGAGGGGTCCTCCACCCTCCGGAGCAGGCCGTGGGGGGGTGGAGGGACATCGCGGGGCTACAGCAGTGTGGCCTCATCCCCCCACGCGGCTGGGGCATCGCAACATGCCGCCAGGAGAGCAGAGGTTGTGGATCGTTCTCCTGGAGAAGGACCAGCGAGACCGGAACATCATGGCTGCAGGGACCTCGTGGAGTGGGGGTCACTGAGACCGGGAGAGAAGGCTACTACTTTTGGCTCCCGCCTGGTGGCCCACCTCGAGGAATACAAAGACCTTGGGGCGCTATCACTTCGGGCCGCAGTGTGGGACCACATACACTAACTTCCATGGGTAAGCCTGCTATACAAGCTAGTCACATCTCTAGTAGATCCCTTTGGACCTACTTGTATTCTCAACATCTATCCCATTCTTTCCCTCTGGCCTGTTGTATCTGTCTTTGACGATCTCTATTGCATTTACCTTTATCTTGGTAACACAGGGTTTGTAACTCTATGACCCTGGGCACTCCTATTATACCTATTGATATGATGTTCCAAATGTGCCTGTGTTCAAATACATTTATTATAACATCGATAGACTGTTTATATATGCTCTATCCATCATTGAGACTTTTTTGACATATTTATGGTCATTTGTCATGTACAACTAAGCTATGGAATACAATTATTGCAGGACACCCTAAATTTATTGGCGTTATTTCCCACATTGTTCTTTTAGATCTCCTTGAATTTTAATATTTTCAACTTTTGTGTTGTATGTCCTAATAAATTTTTTTATTTTTTTCATTACTCTTGTGGCTTTTTGGCTTCTTGGTTCTAAATAAGTTTTCTTACTTTTGGCTCCCGCCTGGTGGCCCACCTCGAGGAATACAAAGACCTGGGTAGGTCCCTGCAGCGGCTCCGAGGAGACGTGACGGTGGCCCGACAGAGAGCAGCAAAGTCCTCTGGCAGCAGGCGCGCCAAATACTCAGCACAGGTCCGCTCCCTGCTGAGAGAGGTAAAGGAGGTGGAAGATAGGAGAGCCGTGATCCTAGAAGGGTGAGGAGCCTTCTCCGAAAAATTGCGGAATGATGACAGGTTCCTGCAAATGGCCGGATTGAGCCAGAAAGAGGAAAGCAAAGGAGAAAAAAAACCGACATCAAGCAGAGGAATCAAGGTACCAGCAAGCAGAGGTACTTCTGAGGAGGAAACTCCCGACAAGCTAATGCTGGTCCCTGCATGGAACGGATCGGGTACAGAGGCGCTAAGTAGGTCGGGGGATGTCTCCATCAGCAGGATCGTGCCGAATGCCGTGCGGTTGCCAGATTCGGGGAGCAGCTCCATGTCCGAGGGGGATCACCCCCCTGATCTGATGACACAAATTTGCGACCAAGAATCCCCCATGGATCGGAGCTGCCCCCGGAAGAAGAAGCAAGGAGCGCGGCATCGGAGCGGAGGAGGAAAAAAAAACTCAGACAGAAACAGATGGAAGGGCGGAGGAAGGAGATGAGGCTTGTCTATGTGCACGGGTCTCCCCTGCACTCCAGGCCAGGGTAAGATCTTGAGCAGGCCAAAGTCATCTGGCCAAGCCCCGGTCCGCCAGGAGGAAATGGACTCCACTACCTCTAAAAAACGCTCTAAAAAGGGAAAAGAGTCTGGAGGGTCCTCTTCAGACCATGACAGGGGTGGGAAGAAGAAAGCCGTCTAATTTTATCATCCAGGATGGCGGTACCCGCACCGTTGACGCTGGCGTCCATTAACGTCGCCAGCATTAAGTCTGATATGGCTAAATTTACGGCCTTTGATTTTCTCAGCCGAGTTGAAGCTGACGTTTTGTTTTTGCAAGAGTCCAGACTGTCACTTTTGGCAGATGTCGTAAAAGCCAGGAGGGATTGGCGACATGGGCCCTCCTACTGGTCTTTTGCGGCCGAGCCATATAGCGGTGTGGCGGTTCTTTTCACCGCACCGGTAAAATGCCGACGGATGATAGAATTAGAAATGGGGAGGTGCCTGATTTTAGATGTTCTCATAAAGGGACAGGAATTAAGATTAATCAACATCTATGGTCCCCAAACTAAGTGGGACCGGAAAAGTCTCTTTATGAGGCTTAAGCCTTTCCTTTTTTTCTAGTCGACAGGTCATCTTTGGAGGGGATTTTAATACTGTCGTTAGACCCCGCGATAGAGGAGGTTCCAAAGACAGACTGGCCTATGATAGTGTAGCCTTAAATAGCATAGCTAGCGAGGCTCGCCTGGTGGATATCCACATTAGGCATACCCCAGGAAACCCCGGGTTCACCTATCAAAGAGGAAGTTGTAGGTCTAGGATAGACAGGTTTTTTTTTTAAGCAGGAAGCCATCTCTTCACCAGTGTCCGTTGTTGAGGTGGAATTCTCCGACCATTGTATGATTATGTTTTCTCTGAACATTGCAGAATCCCTCCGGATGGGTCGAGGTATATGGAGGCTGAATTCCACTCTCCTGGAAGAAGCGGAAATAAGACAGGCCTTTGAAGATTTTCTTCAGTACCAGGTACCTTTGTTGGATCTAGGTGGCACTAAGTCTGAGTGGTGGGAGTTGTTCAAATATCGGGTGGCAGGATTTTTCCGCCGGCTTTCAGGCCTCCGGTCCATGAGCAGGTACCGCCTGTATCAGGAACTGAGGAGGAAACTCGAACGTCTGGTCTCGGCCGGAGGTAGCCAGGAGGAGATCTCCGGGGTGAAAGCTTTGCTCAAGAGGTGTCAGTATGATAGGCACGCATCTTTGGTTCTTGAGAGGGATTTTGGGAGGTACCGCTCGCCCGACCCCTACAGGAACTGTAAGATGTCAGTGAGTCGTAAAATAGTGACTGGACTAATAGACAGTACAGGGTCCCTGAGGAGATCCAAGTCAGGGATTCTGGAGGTCGTTAGATCCTTCTACTCTCACCTTTTGGGAAAGCAGGATCCAGACCAGGAGATGTCGGCTTTCCTGGCTGAGACTGTTCCAGAGCCAGGAGAGGATTCCTCTCTTAATGTTTTGATAGATCCAATCAAAGAAGAGGAAGTAATGCTGGCGATTGACGGACTAGGTCTGAAAAAAATCGCCCGGGCCGGATGGCTTAACGTCCGAATTCTATAAGACCTTTAAAGGAACCCTAGTTCCCCTCTTGACATCGGTATTTAATGAGTGTCTATCCTCGGGCACTCTGCCGAGGACAATGAGGTCAGCTTTGATTGTGCTATCAAAGGGTAAGGATTCGACTCGTATTAAGAATTGGCGTCCCATAGCGCTCCTCAATACGGAGAGAAAGGTTCTCGCCAAGGTGCTGTTTAATCGGTTGGTGAAATTTGCACCCTGGCTCATTTCACCTGTCCAGCATTGCTACGTCCAAGGCCGCAGAACATTTAGTGCTGTCCTCAGTGTCAGAGAGGCAGTGGAGCGGGGAAATTCTGGTCAGTGGAAGGGGTATGTCCTGTCCTTGGACCAGGCCAATGCGTTTGACCAGGTGAATCATGAGTATCTATGGTCGGTCCTTCTGAGGTATGGCTTGCTGGGTGGGTTTATCAATTGGCTCCAGACCTTATACGCTGGGGCAGAGACTTTTGCACTGGTTAACGGTTGGGTCTGGTGTCCGCCAGGGCTGTCCTCTGAGTCCTTTGCTGTATGTGTTTGCGTTCGCCCCCTTTCTTAGAAGGGTTGACCGTTGACCATTGGCAGGGATCAGGGTCGGCTTGGAAGGGCCAGAAGCCACTCAGAGGGTGGTTGCATACGCGGATGACGTCTCCATCTTCGTCTCCTCGCAAGGGGAGCCGGGTTGGTTGATGTCAGAAGTGGAATGTTACTCACGGGCATCTGGATTAATCGTGAATAGAGTGTGAGAGTTTCTGGCTTGGAGGAGGAGATCCTAGTTTTAGTTTCCTGGACACCCTTCCTGAGCCCCAGGGGTCTGCAAAGTTCTTAGGAGTGGAATTTGGCCCGGGTGATTATCCTAAGAAAAACTGGGATGGCAGGCTAAAGTTAGTTGCCCAGAAGGTCGACCAATGGAAGGGTTGGTCCTTAACCCTTAGAGAAAGGGTTTATTTGGCCAAGGCTTACCTGGTGCCCATGTTGTTCTACCTTGGCAGTGTGTGCATCTTGCCAGAACCTCTCTGGGCTCGGGTCTATAGCCTGTTCTTCCAACTGTTATGGGGGAACAGGCTTAACTTAATTAAGAGAGAAGTCACGTATCTACCAAGGAGACTAGGAGGGTTAGGTATGGTTAACCCAGTGGTGTTCCTAGTGAACACCTTTATTAAGATTAATTTAGCAAACCTCAGGCAAGAGAGGGCTTCTTGGTGGATTCTCTCCTGCAGGGAGTGGTTTCAGCCCTTCTTCCAGGAATGGGAGAGGCCAGGTGAAAGACCTGCGTACACCCCACGGGCATCTTTCGACTTATGCCGCCCTGGTTTTGAAGATGGTACGCCGGTGGGGTCTGGGAGATCGGGACCATGCCAAGAAAATTTCTCGACAGAAGGGTTCTGATGACCCACTTCCAGAAGCCCCTGGCACTCAAAGACTGCCCAAGTAGTGACCTCGGGGAGGGATTAAAACTTTTAAATTCGGTGAGGATTCCCCAGAAGTTTTGGCATCTGGCTTGGCGCTGCTTCCACGGTAGACTGTATGTAAGGGGCAATTTGAAGTACAGAAACACTGACGACAGAGGTTGTCCTCGGGAGGAGTGTAGCGATACACTGGAGAGTATGGAGCATTTCCTGCTTCATTGCCCCTTTAATGCAGAGGTATATAAAAGGGTGGGTACCTTCATTGGCTGGCTCGGCTTAGCTAACCTCTCCTACGCCAGGTGGGCTTATGGGATGTTCAGATACCTAGGTGGTAGGGACCGTAACACATCTTTTTTTAGTCAGCATAGTGGTAAGGCACGTTACTTGGAATGCACAGTGTTTAGCATCTACGCAGAGCAAAATCCTCCTGGTGGATGAGGTCGTAGGAAATATCATCGGTGACGTGGTGAAGGTGCGTTCTTTGGAGGTTGATAGGCTAGGAGCATCCAAAGCCTCTTGCTTATGGAGGGGCTTTTCATTTGGGGTGCCCCAGGGTATTGACCTTCGGGGGGGGGGGGTGGACTCGGCCGGCTCGACTTGGGGGGGGGGTTCGCCCTCGTTTAGGCACCTAAGAAAAAAATGAAGCGATAGGGAGATTAATAGGGAAAGAAGGGTAAGCTTAGGGCTAGATTAAGCACAGGGTAAGAGAAGGGACAGCAATAGGGGAAAGCAATAGGGGGAAGCGATAGGGAAGGTGTCGGCATGGGTGGATCCTGGCCTTGGGGGGGGGGGGGGTCGGATGGGTCCCTTTTCTCCCTCCTTCTGGTGGTAGGCTGGTTAGCACACTTCAGGTTTTTGTTTTGATAATTAGAGGCAGTATAAAGGCTTACAGGAACCGAACTTGGTGCTTTCGGGTTGTGGTTTTGATGGTTATTTCTTTGTTATGTATATGCGAGGGATAGAGAAAAGGGGTTTAGATAGGTTGGGTGGGGGAATTGGGAGGAGTGGGGAAGGGTATGGTTTTTCTTTTCCTACTAAGGTTTAGGGTGAGGTGGTGGAGGCCAACACCAGGACTAAGCGGACATGAAAGGACATGAGGTGGGGTGTTGGCCTGGTGTGGTGATGGGTTAGCTTTAGATAGAGTTAGGGATAGTATATAAATAATTAAAAAAAATAAAAATAAATAATAAAAAAAAATGTGTGTTATGTTATTATAATTAGTTATGTTTGATGTTGATTTATGATTAATTTTTGGTCTTTTTCTTTTGTAAATTACTTTCCTTATCCCCCCCCCTTTTCCTTTTCTTTCTCTTTATTTTACTGTTTCTTTTCAGTTTGGTTATATTAGTCATGTGTATATATATATATATATATATATATATATATATATATATATATATATATATATATATATATATACAGAATGTAGAATTTCTGGATGTACAAAATATTCACGGATAATTTGGGTTTTTTACACACTGACGTTTTTCGTAAACCTACAGCAGTCAATTCTTTGCTGCATGCTTCGTCAGCCCACACTCCATCCACCATCAGGGCCATCCCGGTTGGACAATTCCTCAGGATCAGGCGGATCTGTTCCTCCAACACTCTATTTGAACAGCAATCTGAGGATTTAAGATCTAGATTTAAGGATAGAGGGTATAGCAACAGAATGATCAAATCTGGGTATGGGAGAGCCAGAGCTACCTCACGTGAAGAGCTCTTGAGGCCCAAGCCACAACGATCTAGTAATACAGAGATACGCTTTATATCAACCTACAACGGACAGTGGAACCAAATGAGAGCCATTTTAGAGAAACACTGGCCTATTCTGAGGTCTGAGCCACAACTAGCTCAGAACCTATCAGAAGGACCTTTGATGACGGCGAGAAGAGCCATGAACTTGAACGATTTTCTGGTTAAAAGCGATTATATACCTCGCAATGTTTGCCCATTTGGTTCCCGAGGTCCTAGAAAGGGCTGTTATCCCTGTGGTGATTGTAGAGCCTGCACTAATATATGCCAGGCTACCAATTTTTCGTCAGCCGATGGTTTGAGACAATTTGAAATTAGGGATTACATTTCGTGTAGTACCACACATGTGGTATATTATGCCACATGTGGTTGTCAGAAGATATATATAGGGCTTACCTCTAGGGAACTAAGAACGCGCACTAGGGAACATGTACGAGACATCATCAAAGCAAAGGAAGTTGATGATCTGTCAAGCTTAAAAACACTACCCAGACATTTTAAAAAACATCATAACTGCAACCCAAAAACATTGCTGATACGTGGTATTGATAAAATACATTGTGGCATCAGAGGGGGCAATGTGAAGAGACTCTTGGCACAGAGGGAATGTAAATGGATCGTGATGATTGGATCCATGAGACCCCATGGCTTGAATGAAAATTTATTTTTTTAATTCTGTTTCGTCTCTTATTTGTTTTTTATTTAGGTTTCTGTATAGTGTTACTATATGTGTGCTGCTCGACTCTGGAATGAGGGAACTTTCCATCTTTCTTCTCTCAGATTTAACTTCACAAAATGAGAATTTGAATCGTCGCATCGAATATTCTGGGTCTTCAAATGTGGTTGTTACCTATATGATATCTATTACATCTATATCTTGAGTTGTTCTGTAAATGTCTATATGTTGCGTAGATGATTCTGACATCTGTATGCACATCCTTTCTCTTTTGAATATGGTTACTCTTAATATATCGTATTGGTCGTAAAGATATGTATGCTGCTTTGATAAAAATGCGTACGCACTTGTATCACATATTGATGTATGGTCTTAGTGGTTTTAGATTGAACCATGGATGTAGATATGGTCTCTCTTATGCATATGGGTAATTTAGTTTTCCAGGATATATTTGTTGCTATTTATGAATTGAGATATAGAGGTAACATACATTTGTATATAATGAGTGTACTTACATTTATGTGTACTATTACTAGCCTTTGATTGTATCATGTATTACTCTATATTGTACTGTAACACTATGTATTATGCTCTATACAGTGAAGGAAATAAGTATTTGATCCCTTGCTGATTTTGTAAGTTTGCCCACTGTCAAAGACATGAACAGTCTAGAATTTATAGGCTAGGTTAATTTTACCAGTGAAAGATAGAGTATATAAAAAAAAAAAAAGAAAATCACATTGTTAAAATGATATATATTTATTTGCATTGTGCACAGAGAAATAAGTATTTGATCCCCTACCAACCATTAAGAGTTCAGCCTCCTCCAGACCAGTTACACGCTCCAAATCAACTTGGTGCCTGCATTATAGACAGCTCTTACATGGTCACCTGTATAAAAGACTCCTGTCCACAGACTCAATGACTCAGTCTGACTCTAACCTCTACAACATGGGCAAGACCAAAGAGCTTTCTAAGGATGTCAGGGACAAGATCATAGACCTGCACAAGGCTGGAATGGGCTACAAAACCATAAGTAAGACGCTGGGTGAGAAGGAGTCAACTGTTGGTGCAATAGTAAGAAAATGGAAGACATACAAAATGACTGTCAATCGACATCGATCTGGGGCTCCATGCAAAATCTCACCTCGTGGGGTATCCTTGATCCTGAGGAAGGTGAGAGCTCAGCCGAAAACTACACGGGGGGAACTTGTTAATGATCTCAAGGCAGCTGGGACCACAGTCACCAAGATAACCATTGGTAACACATTACGCCGTAATGGATTAAAATCCTGCAGTGCCCGCAAGGTCCCCCTGCTCAAGAAGGCACATGTACAGGCCCGTCTGAAGTTTGCAAATGAACATCTGGATGATTCTGAGAGTGATTGGGAGAAGGTGCTGTGGTCAGATGAGACTAAAATTGAGCTCTTTGGCATTAACTCATCGCCGTGTTTGGAGGAAGAGAAATGCTGCCTATGACCCAAAGAACACCGTCCCCACTGTCAAGCATGGAGGTGGAAACATTATGTTTTGGGGGTGTTTCTCTTCTAAGGGCACAGGACTACTTCACCGCATCAATGGGAGAATGGATGGAGCCATGTACCGTCAAATCCTGAGTGACAACCTCCTTCCCTCCACCAGGGCATTAAAAATGGCTCGTGGCTGGGTCTTCCAGCACGACAATGACCCGAAACATACATCCAAGGCAACAAAGGAGTGTCTCAAAAAGAAGCACATTAAGGTCATGGAGTGGCCTAGCCAGTCTCCAGACCTTAATCCCATCGAAAACTTATGGAGGGAGCTGAAGATCCGAGTTGCCAAGCGACAGCCTCGAAATCTTAATGATTTACAGATGATCTGCAAAGAGGAGTGGGCCAAAATTCCATCTAACATGTGTGCAAACCTCATCATCAACTACAAAAAACGTCTGACTGCTGTGCTTGCCAACAAGGGTTTTGCCACCAAGTATTAAGTCTTGTTTGCCAAAGGGATCAAATACTTATTTCTCTGTGCACAATGCAAATAAATATATATAATTTTGACAATGTGATTTTCTTTTTTTTTTTTTATATGATCTATCTCTCACTGGTAAAATTAAACTAGCCTAAAAATTCTAGACTGTTCATGTCTTTGACAGTGGGCAAACTTACAAAATCAGCAAGGGATCAAATACTTATTTCCTTCACAGTATATTTGAATATATATATACTTTAAATTTCTTTTATATTTGTCTTTGTTTTGGTCAGATATTCTTAAAGGAACAGTGTCATCACAAATTATTTTTTTATATGTTAAAGATGTTAGTGCTTTATTAAAAACGTTTATATTCATTTGTGTGTTTGTGTTTTACTTTTTCTTATTTTTACACTTTTTCTTCCCTATGGGGGCTGCCATTTCTTGTTCCATTTCTGTGTGTGTCGATTAACGACACATACAGACATGGAATACGGCAGCCACAGTCCCATAGGGACTGCGAACGGCTCCCGTCCCATTGACTGCAGTGTACGGCGTCTGTGTGGGAACTGCGCATGCGCCGCTCCCACACAGTCCTATTCGAAATTGGCGCCGTCCGGCGCCATTTTCCTGTGGACCGGAAGTCGCGGCCGGACAGTAATATTACTACTTCCGGTCGCGGCTTCCGGATATGTGCACTTGCACCAGCGGCAGCAAACGGAGCGGACGGGCCGGAGGGAGCCGCGGCGGCAGGAGCAGGTAAGAGATTTCAATGTATGTTCGTGTTTGTGTGTGTTTACTACTGTATGTAAACCTACTACACTGTGGGTTAGCTCAAAAAATGGCGACACACAGTGTAGGAGGTTACATCGTTCAAACCCCTCGTTTATCCCGGCACTAGCCAGGATAAAGGAGGGGGGGATGCTGAGAGCTCACTAGAGCGAGGGCTTTTAACCCAATGTTGCAATGCTGCAATTTTGGGAACAGCTCCATCTAGTGACCAAAAATGGGTAGTATTATAAATTAGAAATAATTTATAATATTACCTGGACTCGTGCAAAAAAATAAAAAAAATTTGAACAGTGTTTAATCACCCACACACTAAATGTTTAATTTTTTTTAAAAAAACATGTTTTTCTGGCAACACATTCCCTTTAAGGTTGTACTATTGTCATTCTAGACATCAATAGCTTGCGCTATTGTCTTATCACTGTTTCCCGTTGTTTTACTTTTCTTTCACTTCCTATCTTGTCTTCTCTTTTTCACTATTTATCTTTTCACTTTCCCCCTTTTTCAGTATACATTGCTTATTACTCTAATTACATTTTCATCACTTTTTTACCACACCTCTTTATTCACCGTATTATATACTATGGCAGATTAGTTTCTCCCTTTATAACTTTTTCATTTCCAGCACAATAGCTTAATACCCTTTAGTAACACACCTAGATTTTAAGTTATTCTTTTTTGTCCCTTTGACGTTAGTGGAGCATTGTTTCTGGATACATGCATAAATAACTATATTTGAATACACATGATTCCACTCACATACTTGAAGTCCTTCTGTGCGATGAGTGCGCATGCCCGTGTCAGCTGCTGGTGTGACGCTGTCTCCGCACCGTCTCCTTTGGTGCACTGCGCATGTCTGGAACTCCCGTTACGCGTCGGGAATCCGGATGTGCGCTCCAGCGCCTGGAGGCGGAAGTGGGGCAGTTCTCGCTTCCGGTCGCGTCACGGGGCATGCGCCGAAAATCATTGCCACTTTCTCGTAGATATATCACAATATAAAAGGGCAGCTAGACACAGTACAGATACACTCATATCTCCCCCTGAGGAAGCGATTTAACAGCAAAACGCACGTTGGGGCTTATGTGTTGGAGCGAACACTGATCGTTACTACCTTTACCCATGGGTAAGCTGCTGTCATCTGTCTCATTGACTATACTTATGCACTAGCACTTTATAAATAGTTTCTCCTGACCATTTCAAAGTTTGATGTATATTTGGTATTTTGTTTATCAACTGACCGTTTATACTTTAAAGGGGTAGCTTGTATTTAAAGTCATTATGGGACCAGATTTTTGGATAGCATTGTTATTACTCATTTTCTACTGGAAATATTGGTAATCGTTCATAACCTTTTTACTAGGGTCTTGTCCTTTCAATAATTATTTTTATTGTTTGTTTATATATGTCAATAAAATATTTATTTTTTATATATACGTTTGGCTATAAACTCTTTTTTCTGTGTTGTTGGTATATACTTTGGAGTTGCCCATCTGATAATTTATGGGGGGACTTTTTCTTTCTTTGAAACGTACCTAGACTGCAATACTAATGATATTGGAGTGCATCTACTGAATATATATATATATATAGATAGATAGATAGATAGTAAAAAAAAAAAAAATATATATATATATATTTTTTTTTTTTTGGGTGTATATAAAATGTGTGGTGTTTCACTGTGTATATAGGTATGTATGTCGGGAGGTGGACACATTTTCGGATGATGGTTTCGAATGAGTACAGAAGGGAGAGAGTGGGGGTGAGTGGATACTGGGAGGAGGGGAATATGAAAAAGATTGAATGTGGATGAGTGCAAATGGATGAGAAAATTGGCAAAGACCAAGAATAAAGAAAATACAGTAATGTATTTTGTAAATAATGTATATATTGTTCTGGTTTATCTCTTGTATCAGTTATGTTTTATACTTTTTCTAATAAACAAAGAGTTCCAGCTTGAAAACATTTTTTTTATGTATTTGATGTTAGGCTATGATTGCAATTTGTCTTATTCATTTTTGGACTATGTTTTTGATCATGTTTTATTTTGTTTTCATTTTTTGATTATGTATATACAAGCTTGTAGGGCAAGTCTGGGGCCAGCAGCCACGGGAAGAGGAGGAGTTTGTTGGTGCTGGTGTCAGAACGGGCTTGCTCTGGTGTGGAGCAGTTGTGGAGTGTTTTGGACCGTGTTCGTGCTTGGAAAAACTTACTGCAGTCATCTGGGTTGGATCCAGACAGGGTCCCCACTCCTTTCCCGGAGCTTGAGGAGCGAGGAGTGGAGGAGGCACGGACCGCCGTGGAGGAGTGAGAGTGCAACCACATGGAGGAAGCAGCGTGTGGGCTGCGCAGGTCCGGGAGATGCCGGAAAGGCGGCTCAGCTGAGGACCTGAGCCAGCACAGCCGCAGGGAAGTAGAGACTCCGTTAACCTACACAGGTACAGGAGTTTATGTTGAAGAGAGGACCGGAGAGAGGTCGGCAGCAGCAGCCGGAGCAATGTCGGGAGCCGCTGCCGGAGAGAACGCAGGAGCGGTGGAAACCACAGGAGCAACGGGCGTGCCTGGAAGAGCCGCCGGTCACGATGCGGTGGAGCTCGGGGCACTGGGCCTCGACAGAATACAGGATCTTGACGAGCTGGAATGCCGAATTGAAGACTGGGCAGTAGTGACCCCAAAGGAGAAGGCGGAGGTATTCAAGAGGAGAGTGACGGAGGAAGAGAGGGACTCCCTGAAATGGGAGCTTGCGGAGCAACGGTACAAGGCTAATCATGTTTCCGAAACAAGAGACCTGCAATCTCCAAGAGGATAAAGGATCTAAAAACTGAAATTTTCTTCTTGGAGGGCAGAATGGAGGTAATAATCAGACACTCCGGGAGATTTAAAAATCTAATTAGGAGCGCTAAAAAGGCTTGGGAGAGTCAAGCGCTGAAGAAAAGTCGGGAGGTGAGTCAGGAGTTAATCCAGGACTCAGCCTCAGGTGGAGCGGCAGTTGAGCCGGAGGGGGAAGATTGCCAGGAATGCAGTCTTCCCTGCGCTCAACAGAACGCAAAGGAGCCGGTGATGGTGGAGGACGGAATGAAACACCGTCCATCAGGAGTTGTGGTGTCATTGAGCAGCGCGGAGACGACCGGGAGCGGGTCGTGGTCGGAGACAGAGGAAACCGGGTGCAGTGGTGGTCCCGGGGGTCATTTAATGGCCGAGATAAGGCAGCTGCAGTCTCCACCTGTGAACCTCAATGACTTTACGTTTGGAGGGGATCCGGTGGCAGAGGACCTGTCAGCGAAAGAAGAGAGGAGAAGGAGACATAAGGCGGGAAAGACCCAGAGTACGGAAGAAAGACTTATATATGTACCCCATGTACCCCGGGATGCAACGGTGAACCCCTCCTTTCAACCTACTCCTGGATCAGGGGTTTGACGGAGGGGAAAGTATGTGTAGACCCTGTTTTGCAGGTTAATGAAGACACTGCTGCCGCTAGATCTAGTGGCGGTAGCAGTGAGTTAGCGAAGCCGGCTGTAAAGACGGACAAAGTTGCGGGCAAGGAGAAGGAGAAGGTAGTGCTCGGTCCTAAGGGGCTGGGCTCTGGAGCAATCTGTATCCCCTTAGGGGGTAATCTTGTGCCGAGGATAGTTCTCGCTCCGGCGAAACTATATTGTAATGTGGTGGAGGAAGGAGGAGCAGTCCTGCAAAAGGAAACTGTGATTGTGGCTAGTCCAGTAGCAGTGAATGTGGTCAGTGCAGGAAAAAAACGCATCAAAAGGGGAAAACGCATCAAAAACCGCGACCAGTGTGAATGAGGGTTTAGATGGAGAAAATTAACTTGAGATGAAGGAATGTGGGGTGAATGTTGTTGGGAAAGGTATGGTGGTGGTGGAGGGATCAAGAGGTATAAATGGAGGTGTGGTTTTGGATGAGAGCGGGGGAATGCGGAATGTGGATATGGAGGAGGTGGATACAGCTCCCGGGGATGGCCCTAACGTTCAGGGGTGGCTCTGATGGAGATGCAAAGTGGAAGTAGGGAGGTTAGCCCAGGTAGGGTTCCCCTGGGTAGTGAGGTACTTGTCACTAATGTACCCACTGGGTCCCCGGGAGTTGTACGGGTGCGGGTGGGGAGATCGTATGCTGCGGCTGCAGCAGGTCCAAGTGTCCCTTTGTCCGCTGGTGTTGTGCATAGTAACTTGCAACGGCACCTTGCGGAAGCCTTAAGGAGAGGGGAGAGCTCTGTCCAAATAGGGGGTGAGCAGGTTGACCTGTCTTTCTGGTACCAGAAGTATGGGCAGTCCGCCTTCCGAGAGAACAGAGGGAAGGGACCACCGGTCCTGTCTCTTCCGACAGGCGGACCCGGGGGTGTCCGTAGGAATGTTGCCCGTCTCCGGTGGGTTGGTAAGGAAGCATGCCCCCCAAGATCTAGGGTTGTGGAGCTGCTCCTGGAGATGGGTTTTAGGGCAAATGACATCTATGCCCTCATACATCCCTATGGCACCTCAGTGTTCGATGTCAGTTTCCTGACGGCGGAGGGGTTGGAATCCTTCTGGTCCCGTAATGAGATGGCACGGGCACTTCCCCAGTGGCAGGGTTTCGCTGTGCAAGCCATTACCCGAAAGAATGAGGTGATTAAGAAAGTGACCATTTTGACCAGTAATGAGTCACTCTCTTGTATCGATATCCTGACCTGAGTGGAGAGGTTTGGTGAGGTTCAAGGTATGCCCCAAAAGAATCGGGACGAGCATGGGATCTGGTCTGGTGCCTGGATCTTTTCCATCAAATTAAAGGTCCATGGGAACTCGGTGTCCCACATGCCATCCTCTGCTTTTCTGGGGAAGGACAGGATCCTGATCTTTTACCAGGAGCAGCCGAAAGTCTGCCACAAGTCTGGTAGCCCCACCCATTTTAGCGCTCAGTGTAAGGAGAGGAGGTGTGCACTGTGTGGGGCTTTGGGTCATCTTGCCACCACGTGCAAAGATATTAGGTGTAACTTATGTGACGACCTAGGTCACCCCTTTAGCCGCTGTCCGCGCTCCTTCTCTTTAACCCGGTGGCGCCTAGCCTGGCCAGTGGTCAGTGGGACGGTGTCGCTGGTAGGGAGGCTGGGAGGGATGGAGGGGTAATAGGGCCGAGGAAGGTAAGGACCCTGCCTCCTTCTAAACTTAGGAGGCAGGAGCGCCGTCGACTTGAGAGGGAGCAGGAGGGGCCCCAAAGCCATGGGGTTCAGTCTGCTGTCCCTCAGGAGGCTGGTATGTCTGCGGAGGCCCTTGGGGACAGTGGAGTAGAGGAGATCAGGAGACTGGTTATGAGGAGATCAGGAGACTGGTTAGGAGGAGAGGAGAAGCCCCCTCAGGTAATTCCTCGTACGATGGAAGAATGGACGAGGACGAAGTGAGGGGGCAAGATAAGGGAAAGGACACTGGCAAGAAGACCCTGCGTAAGAGTAACCGAGGAGTTTCATTTCCATCTATCAGCCAGATCCCAAGGGAAGGCCTAACTGGCTCCCCCCTGACGGGGCTCTCTAACCGGTACCATGCCCTCCGGAACGACATCTCCTCCTCTTCGGAAGGAGAGGAAGATGGAGGTAGGGTGCCGATGATGGGTAAGTCGAGACCTTCGGAGGGGACCGGACCCTCGAACCAGGTAGTTAGCCAATTTCCTGGGATGGGGGTCGTCACAACACTGGTGGACAAAGGGGGAGGTGGAGGAATAGCGAAGCCTCTGGTAGAGGGAGTGGTGGAGGGGGATGTGAAAGATGATAAAGATGATAATGCTGATGGAGATGATGTAAATAATGTATGTGATGCAGTCAATAATGCTATTTCTATTCCAGAATTCGCAGCAAAGATGGATCTCTCGGGTGTAAGTCTCAAGAGAGGAAAGGAGGACTCCCCAGACCCAGATAGCGACAAGCTAATTGGGGGGGGGGGGAGAGAAGCTAGCGGTCGACCCTGATCACTCTTGATGGTTGTACCCACTCCGTTGACCCTGGCGAGTATTAATGTCGCCAGTATTAGGTCAGATGCGGACAGATTTACGGCCTTTGATTTTCTCGGCGGGTTTGAGGCCGACATTTTATTTTTGCAGGAGACCAGGGTGCCAGACCTAGCATCTGTCCGCAAGGCTAGGAGGGAGTGGTGGCATGTGTCGTCTTACTGGTCTCTTGTGGCCGAGCCGTATAGTGGAGTAGCGGTCCTTTTTAGGACTGCAGAGGTAAAATGCCGACAAGTGATCGAGGTAGAAATGGGGAGGTGTCTGGTCTTAGACGTCTTCATGAAGGGGCAAGAGCTCAGGCTCATTAACATCTATGGTCCACAAACCAAGTGGGACCGCAAGTGCCTCTTTATGAAGATCAAGCCTTTTCTTTTCACCAGCCATCAGGTGGTCTTTGGAGGAGACTTCAACACAGTAGTGAGGCAGAAGGATCGGAGGGGCTTCAAAGACAGGCTGGCCTATGACAGCGTCGTTTTAAACAGCATAGCTAGTGAGGCTCGTCTGGTGGATGTCCACATTAGGCACACCCCTGACCACGGTGGTTACACATACTATACAGGTAGTCAGATTAGGTCTAGGATAGAGAGGTTTTATTTGAAGGAGGAGGCTGTCTCTTCACCACTCGTGGTTCTGGAGGTAGAATTCTTTGAACGTTGCAGAGACCCATCGGTTGGGAAGAGGCTTTTGGAGATTGAATTAGGCACTCCTGGAGGAAGCGGACGTCAGACAGTCTATTGAGGATTTTCTGCAGAGCCAGGTACCCCTTTTGGGCCTTTGTAACAGTAAGTCGGAGTGGTGGGAGATGTTCAAAAAACGTGTGGCAAAATTCTTCCGCCAGCTCTCCAACTTTAGGAGCCTGACCAGACACTGTCTGTATCAGGACCTAAGAAGGAAACTCGAGCGGCTTGTCTCGACAGGGGGTAGCCGTAAGGATATCTCTTGTGTGAAATCATTGCTCATGAGGTGTCAGTACGATAGGCACACATCCTTGGTTTTTGAGAGGGATTTTGGGAAATATCGCTCGCCCGACCCTTGCAAAAACTATAGGATGTCAGTGGATTGTAAGTACGTGTCAGGACTGGTCGATAGTATGGGATCCCTGAACAGGTCCAAATCAGGGATTCTGGAGGTGGTCAGACACTTTTACTCACACCTCTTGAGTAAGACGGAACTAAATCGAGACAAAATGTCGGCTTTCCTGGCTGAAACCATTCCGGAGTCAGGGATAAGCCCCTCTCTCTGCGTTTTGACAGAGGAAATCAAGGAAGAGGAAGTAAAAAGGGCGATTGAAGGGCTTGCCCTTAAGAAATCGCCGGGACCGGATGTCTTAACGTCTGAGCTCTACAAGACCTTTAGGGAAGCTTTGATTCCCCTCTTGACTGGGGTTTTTAATGTGTCTATCCTCGGGCACACTACCAAAGTCAATGGGTAGGTCGGCCTTGGTCCTGTTGTCAAAGGGTAAAGATCCGTCCCGGGTTGAGAACTGGTGTGCCATAGAGCTTCTAAATACGGACCGGAAGGTTCTGGCAAAGATACTGTTCAACAGGTTGGTCGAGTTTGCACCACAGCTCCTTTCAGGAGTCCAGCACTGCACTGTCCCTGGTCGAAGCACCTTTAGTGCTGTCCTAGGTGTCAGGGAGGCGGTGGAGAAGGGCAGAGCTGGACACTGGTACATGCTGTCTTTGGATCAGGCGAAAGCGTTTGACCGAGTTGATCACGAGTATCTCTGGTCCACCCTTTTGGGATATGGTCTGCCTGGGGGGTTTGTGAATTGGGTGCAAACATTGTATGCAGGGGTTGAGACTTTCCCACTGGTAAATGGTTGGGTTGGTCGTCCTTTTGTGGTGAACTCTGGTGTTCGTCAGGGTTGTCCTCTTAGCCCGCTATTATACGTGTTTGCGATTGACCCCTTCCTTAGGAGGGTTGATTGCGGGCCGTTGGTGGGTGTGAGGATGGACCGGGCCGTTGGTGGTTGTGAGGACGGACCGGGCCGTTGGTGGGTGTGAGGATGGACCTGGCGGTGTCGCAGCCTGCCGTGAGGGCGATAGCGTATGCTGATGATGTCACTATCTTCGTCTCCTCGAAAAGGGGAGGCGGAATGGGTGATGTCAGAGGTGAATTGCTACTCGGACGCGTCTGGGTCCAAGATCAATCGGGACAAGTGCGAAAGTCTCTGGTTGGGAGTGGGAGATCCAGATTTTTGTCTCCCAGACACATCCCGGTGCCCCAAGATACTGCAAAAGTTCTGGGCATAAATTTCCGCCAAGGTGACTATCCCACTCAAAAATGGGAGAGCTGACTACAGATTGCCAGCAAAAGGGTGACTCAGTGGAAATGTTGGACTTTGACCTTCAGGGAAAGGATCAACTTAGGCAAAACATGGAACATAAACAGGAATTTCAATATTTAGAGGTTAAGGAACCCCGGATGCCCACCATATATATACTCCCAAAATTACACAAAAATAAAACCAACCCTCCGGGTAGACCAATTATTTCTGGTTGTGATGGTCCAACTGACCACTTGGGAAAATATATAGATGAAAAACTCAAACTATTCGTCCGCATGCTTCCCTCTTTTGTTCTGGATACAGGAGACTTATTGGGGAAAATTGAAAAATTAAGGATTGAAGGAGACTTTTTATAGTGGGCTTGGATGTGGAATCACTGTACACCTCAATTCCCAACAAGATCGGTCTCAGAGCGGCTGCACACATTCTGGAGAGAAGAGGAGGGAGTTGGGTACATCAAAACAAATTTATTGTAGAGATGCTTGAATTTGTACTAAATTATAATTGCTTCTCCTTTGATGGAAAATACTATAGGCAAATACAGGGAACGGCCATGGGGTCATCCTGTGCACCATCATATGCATGCCTACATTTGGGGTGGTGGGAGGAGTTTAAAGTATATCCTCACCCTCTCTTCAGAAAGTTTGCGGCTTGCTGGTTTAGATACATGGACGATATCCTTTTATGTTGGAAGGGAACTGTTGAATCATTGCAGACCTTTATCCAGGATCTGAATGGAAATGATCTTAATATTTTTCTTACTTTTACATAGTTACATAGTTAGTACGGCTGAAAAAAGACACATGTCCATCAAGTTCAACCAAGGGAAGGGAAAAGGGAAGGAAAAATTTCTACACATAGGAGCTAATATTTTTTTGTTCTAGGAAATTATCTAACCCTTTTTTAAAGCCATCTACTGTCCCTGCTGTGACCAGCTCCTGCGGTGTCTACTGTCCCTGCTGTGACGGCTCCTGCGGTGACTATTCCATAGATTCACAGTTCTCACTGTAAAGAAGGCTTGTCGCCTCTGCAGCTTGAACCTTTTTTTCTCCAGACGGAGGGAGTGCCCCCTTGTTTTTTGAGGGGGTTTTACAAGGAACAGGATTTCACCATATTTTTTGTATGTGCCATTAATATATTTATATAAGTTAATCATGTCCCCCCTTAGTCGTCTTTTTTCAAGGCTAAATAGGTTTAATTCTTTCAATCTTTCCTCATAACTTAAATTCTCCATGCCCCTAATTAGCTTCGTTGCTCTTCTTTGTATTTTTTCCAACTCCAGGGCATCCTTTCTATGAACTGGAGCCCAGAACTGAACTGCATATTCTAGATGAGGCCTCACTAATGCTTTGTAAAGTGGTAATATTACATCCCTGTCCCGCGAGTCCATGCCTCTTTTAATACACGACAATATCCTGCTGGCCTTTGAAGCAGCTGATTGACAATGCATGCTGTTATTGAGTTTATGATTTACAAGTACACCCAGATCCTTCTCAACAAGTGAATCCGCCAGTGTAGCTCCCCCTAGGACATATGATGCATGCAGGTTGTTGGTACCCAGATGCATAACTTTACATTTATCTACATTAAACTTCATCTGCCAAGTGGACGCCCAAACACTTAGTTTGTTTAAATCTGCCTGCAATTCATGAACATCTTCCATAGACTGAACTATATTACATAGCTTGGTGTCATCTGCAAAAATAGAAATAGTGCTATTAATCCCATCCTCTATATCATTAATAAATAAGTTGAATAATAGTGGCCCCAGCACTGAACCCTGGGGTACACCACTTATAACCGGTGACCATTTAGAGAAGGAATCATTGACCAAAACTCTCTGGATACGGTCCTTGAGCCAATTCTCAATCCAATTACAAACTATATTTTCTAAACCTATAGTCCTTAATTTACCCATTAGGCGTCTATGGGGGACAGTGTCAAATGCCTTTGCAAAGTCCAAAAACACTAAATCCTACTTTCACCTATGATAAATCCACTATAAGTTTCCTGGATCTGAACATTTATAGGGAAGCAGATGGATTAAAGACTACTACGTTTCGTAAACCCACGGCTGGTAACACTTTATTGGCAGCTAGCAGCCATCATCCCCCCTCTCAGATTAAGGGAATTCCCGCAAGTCAATTTCTCAGAATTAGACGAAATTGTTCGAAATTTGAGGATTTCAAAAATGAGGCTCTGGACCTAACGATGCAATTTGGAGATACAGGGTACTCTAAAAAGGTCATAAAAAAGGGTTATAATAGGGCTATGAGAAGTAATAGAAAAGATATTCTGGAAAGATCAAAAAAGGATAGTGGTGACAATAGGGTGCGATTTATCTCCAAATATGGATCTCACTGGAACCTCTTAAAAAATCTAATGATAAAAAATTGGTCACATCTAACATTAGACAAGAGAATTGCATCAATAATAGGTGATATTCCCAGCATGGTGCCAAAAAGAGCACAAACTTTGAGGGACATTTTGGTGAATTCGGAATTTAAGAGGAAGACCCCTAATAATCAATCTTGGTTAATGAATCGACCAAAAGGGATGTATATGTGCGGCACATGTAACTACTGTAAATATGTCTTGAAAACTGATGTGTTTGATGACAGTAAAGCCAAGAAAGAATATAAAGTTCGTAACTTTATTAATTGTCGTTCCACCATGGTAATATATTTAATCATTTGCCCTTGTGGAAAACAATATGTTGGAAAAACAAAAAGGGAGCTGCAAACACGCATTGGGGAAAACATATATGACATCACAAGAGGAGAAATGAAAAATCCCTTGGCTGTACATTTTAAAACCTACCATAAACAATCACCTTCTGGTCTTAAATTTATGGGAATTTATCAGTTATTTGGTGATAGAAGAGGTGGAGATCGAAATCGTTTGCTGTTGCAAAAAGAAACTATGTGGATCTATAACCTGGATACATTATCTCCTAGGGGCTTGAATAATGAGATAAAATGCAATATGTTCCTAAGAATGTTTGTATGACAGTGGATGCACAGATATTGTCCGGGATGACTGTATACCGGTGTCTCGAGTCATCTCTGTGTATCTACTGTCATCTATTAATTTATTCCCTTGCCTACTCTGCATAGGGTTGTATGGACGATCCCAAGCATATAGGACCCATTCAGATGACAACGTTTTTTCATGCGGTTTTGGGATTTGCACTGGGCTGGTGGGGACCCGGTCCTCGGCCCACGGCCCAAGTTGGGCCCTGGACACTCTCCCTGCCATCCCAGTGCAAATCTTCACAAAAAAAAATCCCCCTTTTTTTTTTGTTTTTCATTATTTGAAATATTTTTTCTTTTTTTTTCTTTTCTTTTATAGTTTTAATTGTATTTTTATTTATATGGTTTTTGATTGATTTTCTTTTGACAAGGGACATCCCGATCTATGCATGGACTTAATGTAAACTATATTTAAAGTTTTACCATTTAATACATGTTTTTTGGACAAATATCTGTGTTAGAATAACTAAAGATTTCTATTGAGATGAAAAAATAGTGGTGGAATAAAAAGAAACATGTTTATATATATATGTAAAAAATCATATGTTTAATGGACTGATTGCAGTCTTTTTGGCTATGTATGTGTATGTGCTGCTTAAACAATATATATATGTGCATATTCTCGTACATGTATGAAAAAATTGGGGATACGTTCCCTTTAAGCCAGGCACTATAAAGATGCTACACCTCCTTGTAGGGATTGGAATAGCTCTGAAGAAATCCCTATTCGGGAAGAAACGCGTCAGCTAAAATTGATAATTAGAGGCTTAGAGCAGGTAGTGACGTCAACCCTGCCTGAGCAACCACGATGTGGTAGACACGATACACGGAAAGAACCGGAGTCTACTCTGTTCCAGGTTCTTGCTTACCCTTACGTTGGAGGCTTCTCCGTTGGAATGCTCTCTTTGAAAAATCTCCTAGAGAGATATCTGATGCAGATTATTTAGACCGGGCCCGGTCCAGAGAGATTGGAGTAGAAACACCGCTTACTTCCAGACCATCGACAGTCCTGACAACAGTCGGAAAAGAAAAAGCACTGTTTGGGCGTATCGGAGGAAATGCATCTTGTAAACTCCAAGATCAGATGAGTACACCTGGTTACTTTCCAGAATTACGTTACACTATATACCTGTGCTTGGCCTGAGCGGTCTTTTGATTCTACGTAAGATCGAATACCATACTGAGACCAAAGTAAATGTAAAATCTAATCACAAGTGTGAATGAAACCCAACACTTGATGTAGTCGGGACTGACCTTTTTTTTAATATATGATTCAAAGAATTTATTCAAGGAAATCTGTGTGGGGTACAATGAATTTTCTGTACCACAGTTAACGAAAATTGATTTCATTGTCTTGTATCAGTCCTTTGTCCTTACTTATATATAAATGTATACCAATTGTATATAAATTACGACAACTCTGTTGATATATCGTCTTATGTATTTATTTGGAAAAACAACTTTTTGTAGAACCTGGCCAGTTAATTTGTATTGTTCCTCATTGTAAACTGCTGGTAAAAGTATTACTAGGTCATTTTAGGATAAATTTCCTTTTTTATATACATTATATATATTTTATACAGGTGACCATTTAAGACAGCTGTCTTTAATGCAGGCACCAAGTTGATTTGGAGCGTGTAACTGGTCTGGAGGAGGCTGAACTCTTAATGGTTGGTAGGGGATCAAATACTTATTTCTCTGTGCACAATGCAAATAAATATATATAATTTTGACTATGTGATTTTCTGTTTTTTAAAAAAAATATAATCTATCTCTCACTGGTAAAATTAACCTAGCCTAAAAATTCTAGACTGTTCTTTGTCTTTGACAGTGGGCAAACTTACAAAATCAGCAAGGGATCAAATACTTATTTCCTTCACTGTAACTTACCATGGAAGCAGCGCCAGGTCAAGTCCCAATACTTCTGGGGGATCCTGTTTGAATTCAAAAGTAACAAACTCTCCCCCAGATCCCTACCTGGGCAGTCCTTGAGGGCCAAAGATGCCTGAAATTATAAAGAAATTAAACTAATTCAGATAAAATAAAAATAAAAACAAATAAAATATATTTTTTCTACACCTAAAGAGGGCCTTGAATATTTCCAGATCTTGTCTTTTTCTTTTTCTGTTTTTCTATTGGGCAAAACATTCCTGATCCCGTTGTTTATCTTTCTTGGCAGTGTTTGTATCTTGCCAGAACCCTTTTGGACACGGGTTTACAGCCTGTTTTTCCAGCTGTTATGGGGAAACAGGCTGAACCTAGTCAAGAGAGAGGTGACTTACCTTACAAGGAGACAAGGTGGGTTGGGTATGGTCAACCTGGTGGTGTTCCTGGTGAACACCTTTATTAAAGAGGCTCTGTCACCAGATTTTGCAACCCCTATCTGCTATTGCAGCACATAGGCGCTGCAATGTAGATTACAGGAACGTTTTTATTTTTAAAAAACGAGCATTTTTGGCCAAGTTATGACCATTTTTGTAGTTATGCAAATGAGGCTTGCAAAAGTCCAAGTGGGTGTGTTTAAAAGTAAAAGTCCAAGTGGGTGTGTATTATGTGCGTACATCGGGGCGTTTTTAATACTTTCACTAGCTGGGCATTCTGATGAGAAGTATCATCCTCTTCTCTTCAGAACGCCCAGCTTCTGGCAGTGCAGATCTGTGACGTCACTCACAGGTCCTGCATCGTGACGGCCACATCGGCACCAGAGGCTACAGTTGATTCTGCAGCAGCATCAGCGTTTGCAGGTAAGTCGATCTTACCTGCAAACGCTGATGCTGCTGCAGAATCAACTGTAGCCTCTGGTGCCGATGTGGCCGTCACGATGCAGGACCTGTGAGTGACGTCACAGATCTGCACCGTCAGAAGCTGGGCGTTCTGAAGAGAAGAGGATGTTACTTCTCATCAGAATGCCCAGCTAGTGAAAGTATTAAAAACGCCCCGATGTACGCACATAATACACACCCACTTGGACTTTTACTTTTAAACACACCCACTTGGACTTTTGCAAGCCTCATTTGCATAACTACAAAAATGGTCATAACTTGGCCAAAAATGCTCGTTTTTTAAAAATAAAAACGTTACTGTAATCTACATTGCAGCGCCTATCTGCTGCAATAGCAGATAGGGGTTGCAAAATCTGGTGACAGAGCCTCTTTAAATGTAATGTGGCAATCCTCTACAAAGAGAGGGCTCCTTTGTGGGTAGCTTCGTGCAAGGTGTGGTTTCAGCCCTTCTTCCAGGAATGGGAGAACGGAGGGCGAGTGACGGATCTTCGATCGCAGCGGGGGCATCTCCCGGCTTACGTTGCCCCGGTGAAGGTAATCCGCCGATGGTGTCTGGGGAAGGATGAGGTGATTGCGCTGTCGAGGAAGTTTCTCGACTTAAGGGTGATCGCCTCCCATTTCCAGGCATCTTTGGCCCTCAAGGACTGCCCAGGTAGGGATCTGGGGGAGAGTTTGTTACTTTTGAATCAAACAGGATCCCCCAGAAGTATTGGGACTTGACCTGGCGCTGCTTCCATGGTAAGTTACAGTGAAGGAAATAAGTATTTGATCCCTTGCTGATTTTGTAAGTTTGCCCACTGTCAAAGACAAAGAACAGTCTAGAATTTTTAGGCTAGGTTAATTTTACCAGTGAGAGATAGATTATATTTAAAAAAAAAAAAAGAAAATCAAATAGTCAAAATGATATATATTTATTTGCATTGTGCACAGAGAAATAAGTATTTGATCCCCTACCAACCATTAAGAGTTCAGCCTCCTCCAGACCAGTTACACGCTCCAAATCAACTTGGTGCCTGCATTAAAGACAGCTGTCTTAAATGGTCACCTGTATAAAAGACTCCTGTCCACAGACTCAATTAATCAGTCTGACTCTAACCACTACAACATGGGCAAGACCAAAGAGCTTTCTAAGGATGTCAGGGACAAGATCATAGAACTGCACAAGGCTGGAATGGGCTACAAAACCATAAGTAAGACGCTGGGTGAGAAGGAGACAACAGTTGGTGCAATAGTAAGAAAAGGGAAGACATACAAAATGACTGTCAATCGACATCGATCTGGGGCTCCATGCAAAATCTCACCTCGTGGGGTATCCTTGATCCTGAGGAAGGTGAGAGCTCAGCCGAAAACTACACGGGGGGAACTTGTTAATGATCTCAAGGCAGCTGGGACCACAGTCACCAAGAAAACCATTGGTAACACATTACGCCGTAATGGATTAAAATCCTGCAGTGCCCGAGAGGAGATGTCGGCTTTCCTCGCTGAGACTTCCTGAGCCAGAAGAGGATTCCTCTCAATGTTTTGATAGATCCAATGAAAGAAGAGGAAGTAATGCTGGCGATTGACGGACTAGGTCTGAAAAAATCGTCAGGGCCGGATGGCTTAATGTCCGAATTCTATAAGACCTTTAAAGGAACCCTAGTTCCCCTCTTGACATCGGTGTTTAATGGGTGTCTATCCTCGGGCACTCTACCGAGGCCAATGAGGAGGTCAGCTTTGATTGTGCTATCAAAGGGTAAGGATTCGACTCGTATTGAGAATTGGCGTCCCATAGCGCTCCTCAATACGGACAGACAGGTTCTCGCCAAGGTGCTGTTTAATCGGTTGGTGAAATTTGCGCCCCGGCTCCTTTCACCTGTCCAGCATTGCTCCGTCCCAGGCCGCAGCACATTTAGTGCTGTCCTCAGTGTCAGAGAGGCAGTGGAGCTGGGAAATTCTGGCTTGCCGGGTGGGTTTTTCAATTGGCTCCAGACCTTATACGTTGGGGCAGAGACTTTTGCACTGGTTAACGGTTGGGTTTGAACCCCCTTTGAGGTTGAGTCTGGTGTCCGCCAGGGCTGTCCTCTGAGTCCTTTGCTGTATGTGTTTGCGATTGACCCATTTCTTAGAAGGGTTGACCGTGGACAATTGGCGGGGATCAGGGTCGGCTTGGAAGGGCCAGAAGCCTCTCAGAGGGTGGTTGCATACGCGGATGACGTCTCCTCGCAAGGGCAGGCAGAGTGGGTGTTGTCAGAAGTGGAATGTTACTCACAGGCATCTGGGTCCAAGATTAATCGTGACAAGTGTGAGAGTCTCTGGCTGGGAGGAGGAGATCCTAGTTTTGGTCTCCTGGACACCCTTCCTGAGCCCCAGGGGTCTGCAAAGTTCTTAGGAGTGGAATTTGGCCCGGGTGATTATCCCAAGAAAAACTGGGATAGCAGGCTAAAGTTAGTTGCCCAGAAGGTCGACCAATGGAAGGGTTGGTCCTTAACCATTAGAGAAAGGGTTCATTTGGCCAAGGCTTACCTGGTGCCCATGTTGCTCTACCTTGGCAGTGTGTGCATCTTGCCAGAACCTCTCTGGGCTCGGGTCTATAGCCTGTTCTTCCAACTGTTATGGGGGAACAGGCTTAACTTAATTAAGAGAGAAGTCACGTATCTACCAAGGAGACTAGGAGGGTTAGGTATGGTTAACCCAGTGGTGTTCCTAGTGAACACCTTTATTAAGATTAATTTAGCAAACCTCAGGCAAGAGAGGGCTCCCTGGTGGATTCTCTCCTGCAGGGAGTGGTTTCAGCCTCTCTTCCAGGAATGGGTGAGAGGAGGCCAAGTGAAAGACCTGCGTACACCCCACGGACATCTCCTGGCTTATCCTGCCCTGCTTTTGAAGATGGTACGCCAGTGGGGTCTGGGAGTGTGGGCAATCGGGACCATGCCGAGAAACACTGACGACAGAGGATGTCCTCGGGAGGAGTGTAGCGATACACTGGAGAGTATGGAGCATTTCCTGCTTCATTGCCCCTTTAATGCAGAGGTATATAAAAGGGTGGGTACCTTCATTGGCTGGCTCGGCTTAGCCAACCTCTCCTACACCGGGTGGGCTTATGGGATGTTCAGAGACCTAGGTGGTAAGGACCGTAACACATCTTTTGTAGTCAGCATAGTGGTAAGGCACTTTACTTGGAATGCACGGTGTTTAGTATCTACGCAGAGTAAAATCCTCCTGGTGGATGAGGTTGTAGGGAATATCATCGGTGACCTGGTGAAGGTGCGTTCTTTGGAGGTTGATCTGCTGGGAGCATTTAAAGCCTCTCGCTTATGGAGGGGCTTTTCATTTGGGGTGCCCTAGGGTATTAACCTTCAGGGGGGGAGGGGTCTCAGCCGGCACATCGGGGGGGGGAGGGGTCTCAGCCGTCACATCGGGAGGGGGGGTTCGCCCTCGTTTAGGCACCTAAGAAAAAAAAATGAAGCGATAGGGAGAATAATAGGGAAAGAAGGGTAAGCTTAGGGCTAGATTAAACACAGGGTAAGAGAAGCGACAGCAATAAGGGAAAGCGATAGGGGAAGTGATAGGGAAGATGTCGGCGTGGTTGGCCTCGGGGGGGCTCAGATGGGTCCCTTTTTCTCTCTCCTTCTGGTGGTAGGCTGGTTAGCACACTTCAGGTTTTGATATTTAAAGGCAGTATAAAGGCTTACAGGAACTGAATGAACTTGGTGCTTTCGGGTTGTGATTTTGGATTGTTGTTTTTGTTATGTATGTACTAGGGATAGAGAAAGGGGTTTATATAGGTTGGGTGGGGGAATAGGAGGGAGTGGGGAAGGGTTTTTTTTTTTCTTTTCCTACTCAGGCCCGGACTATGCAGGACATGGGAAGACATGGGGCGAGGGTCTGAGTGGGAGGTTTAGGGTGAGGTGGTGGAGGCCAACACCAGGACTAAGTGGACATGAAAGGACATGAGGCGGGGTGTTGGCCTGGTGTGGTGATGGGTTAGCTTTAGGTAGAGTTAGGGATAGTATATAAGTTAGAAATAAATAAAATAATAATATAAAAAATAAATAAATAAAAATGTGTTATGTTATTATAATTAGTTATGTTTGATGTTGATTTATTATAAATTTTTTTGGTCTTTTTCTTTTGTCTGTTATTTTCCTTATCCCCCTTTCTTTTTCTCTCTCTTAACCCCTTGAGTACCCAGCTCATTTTGGCCTTGAGGACCAGACCCATTTTTTCAAATCTGACATGTATCACTTTATGTGGTAATAACTCCGGAATGCTTTTACCTATCCAATTGATTCTGAGATTGTTTTCTCGTGACATATTGTACTTTAGTTTAGTGCAAAAATTTGGTCGATAAATTCATTGCTTATTTGTGAAAAACACCAACATTTAGCGAAAATATGAAGAAATTATGATTTTTCCCATTTTAAATGTATCTGCTTGTAAAACAGATGGTAATACCACACAAAATAGTTACCAATTAACATCTCCCATATGTCTACTTTATGTTTGCATCGTTTTTTGAACATCCTTATATTTTTCTAGTACGTTACAAGGCTTAGAACTTTAGCAGCAATTTCTCATATTTTTAAGAAAATTTCAAAAAGCGATTTTTTCAGGGACGAGTTCAGTTCTGAAGTGGTTTTGAGTGCCCTATATATTAGAAACCCCCATAAAACACCCCATTTTGAAAACTGCACCCCTCAAAGTATCCAAAACAGCATTCAGAAAGTGTTTCAACTCTTTAGGCGTTTTACAGGAATTGAAGGAAAGTAGAGCTGAAATTTTCAAATTTCATTTTTTTTTACAAAATTCATATGTAATACATTTTCTTCTGTACCACAGAAGGTTTTACCTGAGAAACGCAACTCAATATTTATTGCCCAGATTCTGCAGTTTTTAGAAATATCCCACATGTGGCCCTAGTGTGATAATGGACTGAAACACAGGCCTCAGAAGCAAAGGAGCACCTCTTGGATTTTGGGGCCTCCTTTTTTCAGAATATATTTTAGGCACCATGTCAGGTTTGAAGAGGTCTTGTGGTGCCAAAACAGTGGAAACCCCCAAAAGTGACCCCCATTTTTTAAACTACACCCCTCAGGGAATTTATCTAGGGGTATAGTTAGCATTTTGACCCCACAGGTATTTTGCTATATTTTCTGGAGTTAGTCTGTGAAAATGAAAATCTACTTTTTTTCTGGAAAAACGTAAAAATTTCTAATTTTTGCAAGAAATAAAGGAGAGAAAGCACCCCAACATTTGTAAAGCAATTTCTCGCGATTACGGAAATACCCCATATGTGGTAATAAACTGCTGTTTGGACCCACAGCAGGGCTCAGAAGGGAAGGAGCGCCATTTGGATTTTGGAGCTCTGATTTTACTGGAATGGTTTTCAGTGCCCTTGTCACGTTTGCAACGCCCTGGAGGGACCTAAACAGTGGAATCCCCCCAAAAGTGACCCCATTTTGGAAACTATACACCTCAAGGAATTTTTCTAGTGGTATAGTTATCATTTTGACCCCACAGGTTTTTTGCTGAATTTATTGGAATTTTTGGAAAAAACACAGAATTTTCTAATTTTTATAAGGAATAAAGGAGAAAAAGCACCTCAATTTGTAAAGCAATTTCTCCTGATTACGGAAATACCCCATTATGTGGTAATAAACTGCTGTTTGGACCCATGGCAGGGCTCAGAAGGGACGGAGCACCATTTGGATTTTGCAGCTCAGATTTTGCTGAATTGGTTTCTGGGGGCCATGTCGCATTTGCAGAGTCCCTGAAGTACCAGTACAGTAGAAATTCCCCAGATGTGATCCCAATTTGGAGACTATACCCCTGAAAGAATTAAATTAGAGGTGTAGTGAGCATTTTGAGCCCTCAAGTGTTTTATAGATTTTATTAGAATTGGTCCGTGAAAATGAAAACCTTTTTTTTTTCCAATAACCTGTAGCTTTAGCTCAGAATTTTTCATTTCCACAAGGAATACAGGAGAAAAGACACCCCAAAATGTGTTACACAATTTCTCCTGATTACGGAAATACCCCATATGTGGTTGTAAACGGCTATTTGGACATACGACAAGGGTCTAAACGGAAAAAGTGCAATTTCGTTTTTGGAGTGGAGATTTTACAAAATTTGTTTTTGACGCCATGTTGCATTGCGCTGAGGTACGAGTACAGTGAAAACTCTCGAGAAGTGACCCCATTTAGGAAACTACACCCCTCAAGGAATTCATCTACAAGTGTAGTGAGCATTTTGACCCCCAAAGGTTTTGCAGAAATTAGTGCACAGTGGATGTTGCAGATTGAAAATTGACATTTTCCACATATATGCTATTTCAGTGCCCAATGCATTGGGCCCAGCTTGTACCACTGGAGACATACGCCCCATAAATTGTTAAGCGGTTCTCCAGAGTACGGTAATACCCCATATGTGGTCATAAACCGCTCTTTGGGCACACTGCCAGGCCCAGAAGGAGCGCCATTTGGCTTTTGGAGCGCAGATTTTGCTTGGTAGTAGTTTTGTTTAGTGTTTTACTGGTGTTTCAGTTTATAATGTGGGGGCATATGTAATCTGTGCGGAGTACATACATTTTTTGCGTGACACACTGTCGTTTTTATTGGTACCATGTTTGGCTACGCGCGACTTTTTGATCACTTTTTATTCCATTTTTTTGGAAACAACGTGACCAAAAAAGGAAATTCTGCCATTGTTTTTTATGGTATTTTTTTTACGGTGTTCACCGTGCGGGATAAATAATATGATATTTTTTTAGGTCAGGCCGATACGAACGCGGCGATACCTATTATGTCTAGTTTTTGTCTTTTTTTTTCATTTTTTTTCTAATTATAAAGGGCTTGGTCAGGGAAACAAGGCGATTATTGTTTTTATTACGTAAAACTTGTATTTATTTATTTATCTAAAACTTTTTTTCACTTTTTATTTTACACATACTAGGGGACTGGAAGATCTGATCTTCTGATCCCCTGCACAATACACTGCACTACTTCTGTATGTACTGATGTAGTGCAGTGTATTGTAACTGTCACTTTACAACTGACAGTTGAGCCTATTACGTCCTGCCTTGGGCAGGACCTAATAGGCTCCCGTACCTGGCAACCAGGAAGCCGTTGCTAGGCTTCCTGGTTGCCATTGCAACCATCAGAACCCCGCGATTTTTCGCGGGGGGGCAATGGGGTGCAGAGGGAGCCCCCTCCCTCTGTATCAATCACTTAAATGCCGCTGTCGCTATTGACAGCGGCATTTAAGGGGTTAAACTACAGCGATCGGAGAGGACAGTGATCGCTGTAGTTGCAGTGGGATGTCGGCTGTATATTACAGCCGACATCCGATGAAGATGGAGCGAGCACAGCTCCTGTGCCCGCTTCATCCTCAGGGCGTTACTATACGCCCATTTTCGGGAAGGGGTTAATAAAAAGTGTTGTTTTTTTTTTTACACCGCTTTCTCTGATCTCCTCACGTATCTCACAGAAGTGAGATCAGAGAAAGTGACAGGAGCTTTCTCCTGCAGACGACGTCACAGACGGCTGTGATTGGTCAGTCTTCAGAGACTGACCAATCACAGCAATTCGCCGGCATTGGGGACTGCTAATTGGTCCCCAGGCCGGTAGCAGAGACGGTTAGCTGTCAATGACAGCTGCCGCCGCTGTTCTGTCACTATGTGATTTCACATAGTGACAGTTTATTCCTGCGCCGTAATAGTACGTCGAAGGTACGCTGGAATAAGCGGCCAGCGACGTACTATTACGTCAAAGGTACGCAAGGGGTTAATTTTATTTTTACCTTATTTTATTTTTATTTTCGGTTTGGTTATATTGGTTATGTGTGTTATATACACACACACATATACATACACACACTACCGGTCAAAATTTTAGGGTCACTTAGAAATTTCCTTATTTTTGAAAGTAAAGCACAGTTTTTTCAATGAAGATAACATTAAATTAATCAGAAATCCACTCTATACATTGTTAATGTGCTAAATGACTATTCCAGCTGCAAACGTCTGGTTTTTAATGCAATATCTACATAGGTGTATAGAGGCCCATTTCCAGCAACCATCACTCCAGTGTTCTAATGGTACATTGTGTTTGCTAACTGTGTTAGAAGGCTAATGGATGATTAGAAAACACTTGAAAACCCTTGTGCAATTATGTTAGCACCGCTGTAAACAGTTTTGCTGTTTAGAGGAGCTATAAAACTGACCTTCCTTTGAGCTAGTTGAGAATCTGGAGCATTACATTTGTGGGTTCGGTTAAACTCTCAAAATGGCTAGAAAAAGAGAGCTTTCATGTGAAACTCGACAGTCTATTCTTGTTCTTAGAAATGAAGGCTATTCCATGCGAGAAATTGCCAAGAAACTGAAGATTTCCTACAACGGTGTGTACTACCCCCTTCAGAGGACAGCACAAACAGGCTCTAACCAGAGTAGAAAGAGAAGTGGGAGGCCCCGCTGAACAACTGAGCAACAAGACAAGTACATTAGAGTCTCTAGTTTGAGAAATAGACGCCTCACAGGTCCTGAACTGGCAGCTTCATTAAATAGTACACGCAAAACGCCAGTGTCAACGTCTACAGTGAAGAGGCGACTCCGGGATGCTGGCCTTCAGGGCAGAGTGGCAAAGAAAAAGCCATATCTGAGACTGGCTAATAAAAGGAAAAGATTAATATGTGCAAAAGCACACAGACATTGGAAAAATGTGTTATGGACAGACGAATCGAAGTTTGAGGTGTTTGGATCACACAGAAGAACATTTGTGAGACGCAGAACAACTGAAAAGATGCTGGAAGAGTGCCTGACGCCATCTGTCAAGCATGGTGGAGGTAATGTGATGGTCTGGGGTTGCTGGTAAAGTGGGAGATTTGTACAAGGTAAAAGGGATTTTGAATAAGGAAGGCTATCACTCTATTTTGCAATGCCATGCCATACCCTGTGGACAGCGCTTGATTGGAGCCAATTTCATCCTACAACAGGACAATGACCCAAAGCACACCTCCAAATGATGCAAGAACTATTTAGGGAAGAAGCCGGCAGCTGGTATTCTATCTGTAATGGAGTGGCCAGCGCCGTCACCAGATCTCAACCCCATAGAGCTGTTGTGGGAGCAGCTTGACCGTATGGTACGCAAGAAGTGCCCATCAAGCCAATCCAACTTGTGGGAGGGGCTTCTGGAAGCATGGGGTGAAATTTCTCCCGATTACCTCAGCAAATTAACAGCTAGAATGCCAAAGGTCTGCAATGCTGTAATTGCTGCAAATGGAGCAGTCTTTGAGGAAAGCAAAGTTTGAAGGAGAAAATTATTATTTCAAATAAAAATCATTATTTCTAACCTTGTCAATGTCTTGACTATATTTTCTAGTCATTTTGCAACTCATTTGATAAATATAAGTGTGAGTTTTCATGGAAAACACTAAATTGTCTGGTGACCCCAAACTTTTGAACGGTAGTGTAGTTTATTTGGGGGTTCTACTAATATTACAATGAGCAAAAGGGCTTGTCAGTGAAAAAAAAAAATGTTATGGCCAATATGCAGGACAGAAGGGTGGATGAAGAAAAAAAAGAAAATTAAAAAGTGTGGGCAATTTTAAAACACTGAAAACACAATCAGGGGTTTGTGGGGCAGGTTTCGCACATATATCGCGTGTCCTTCCTGATGCCTTGTTTTGAGAAAACACGGCATCTTTTCTGGGGCCTGTTTTTCAGTTGGGGGGGGGGGGGGGGGATTCTGTGATGAAATGTTGGCCGGGAACAATCCTGCTGACATTGCTGCTAGATGTACTGCCCACCGCTTCCTGGTCAGCAAATGATAGGGATTTGATTACTCTTTCCTGAAATTGTTGGAACCCTGCAATTATTTTTTTTTTTTTAGGGATTCATCTATCTCAATATTCTGTATAGGTTATAATTTTTGGAACATGGTGGAAAATAATGGTTAATTATCGGCCTTATTTCCAAGAGCCGGTCAAAATTTGGGGCATCTAGGGGTTGTCAGCGACTTATCATTAAAATGCAGGAATTTAATTAATTTTGGCCTCTGGCATAGTAGGAGTCAGGATTTTAGGAGATAAACTGAGCAGCATAGATGTTTGTCTGCTCAACCATTAAATTTATTAGGGAGTGGGGGGGCGTGGCCTGGATGCTGACTGTGGCGGACGCTTGATTCGGAGCTCCGTCCTCAGACCTCTAAGCGACACTAAATAAGCGACAGAAAGCCGACTTACCTGACTTATACCGGAGTCCCGGAGTGCAGGCGAGATGATGACCAGGAAGAGGGGCAATAAAACCGGCCCGAAGCGTCTGACGGACTTCTTCTCCACCCGCAGCATGAGGCGGGAAGAGATCCAAGATGGCGCCGGCGAGACTTCTCCAGGAGACTCCAGCGCCTGTGGCAGAGGCTCCGGACCAGCTTCTCCTGCAGCTTCTCTGGGTGAGTCACCACACACTCCGGTGTGCCCAAGACAGAGATCTAAGGAGAGAGAAGGAGATGGGATACTTGCAACTAGCCCTGGGCCAATATCGCATGCTGACAGGGCAGAAGATCAGAGGCTGGAAAGAGAGGAAGACGGGCATATAGCAAACCCTGACAGACAGAGTCTAGGGGTTTTGGAGGAAGGGGCTGCAGGGGACGGTGACCCCATATCTAATCTGCCCACCACAGATCAGGTGGCGTCAGAGAAGTTTATTAAGGACATTGTAATGGCGCTCAGAGGATCTTTGCAGCAGGATATGGCCAAAATCACTGCCAAACTAAATACCTCCATAGAAGATCTAGGTACTAGAGTGGATCACGTGGAAAACAAGATGGGTGATTTCACACAGGCCCATAATGATCTGGTGGATGCGCACTATGTGTTAGAAGAGGAGGTGGAAGCTATAAAAAATAAAATGGCGGATATGGAGGACCGAAACAGATGGAACAATGTTAAGTTTCGAGGCATTCCGGAATCGGTGGCACAAGCAGATCTTCAGGGGTATCTCCAGAAGCTGATTAAAACCTTATTACCCGACACCCATCCTCCGGATTGGATTATTGATCGTGCTCACCGTCTGCCTAAACCCAAAGCTTTCCCGGCGGACATACCACGTGACGTGATCTCCCGCATTCATTTTTATCATGTCAAGGAGGCCTTGATGTTCGCTGCGCGGAAAAGGCAGCCCTTACCAGATCCATTTGGAGGGGTCCACTTATATGCGGATTTCTCGCAAGATACGCTCCAAGCAAGGAGGGCCTTCTCTCCGGTAACCCTGGTACTTCGGAATCAGAAAATACCTTATAAGTGGGGCTTCCCTACGAAGCTGTTGATAAGGAAAGATGAGCGCACCCATGTATTGTTTAAACCTGCTGATGGAGAAAAATTGATGTCAGACTGGGGGTTCCTGCTCCCGGGTCCACAGCGGAAAATATCTCCTAGGGGACCGGCGAGGATCTCCCCAGAGTGGTCAAGGAGCACAGATACTAGATGAAAGACTGGCTTTATTGGCTAAACGAGAGGTCGAGTCTCATCTAGCCGAACTTTCACCCCCGAAACCTTTACGGGATCGCCAAGGTCGATGGGATCCTACTGGAACTGTTCCTGGTTCCGGAGAATGTTGTTCTTCAAAAAAGAATGCATTTTTTTATGTTTCTGTTTTTCCCGGTTGTCTTCCCGGTTGTTTTATCCAAGCAGCTTTTTCAAGAATATCCTTTTCAGTACAGTCCAAAGATGTAATGTAAAAATGATTCAGTGCCTTATGTATGTTATATCGCAGCTTTGTAATAGGGATTATGGCGGTTAAAATAATGTCTCTTAATGTCAAAGGTCTAAATAGCCCTTTCAAAAGGTCGTCAGCCTGGAAGGAGGCTTTGAAATCTGGGGCAGACATTATGTGTCTGCAGGAAACGCATTTTCAGCAATCGAATTGTCCGGCCTTTACAAATGCTAAATTTCCTCATGTTTTTATGTCTAATGCGGGGAAAAAAAAGGCGGGAGTTTTGATAGCTATCAGAGATACGATAGATTTTAAATTGGTGGACTCCCGGGTGGATGAGGGGGGGAGATTTCTTGCTCTGATATGCTCCATTAATGATACCCTAGTCACACTAGTCAATATATATGCTCCTAATGTCTCTCAGATTAGATTTCTAAACAAAACCATAAAGAAAGTTCGCAAAATCCAACAGGGACAGCTTATTTTCTGTGGAGATTTCAATATCATTCCAGACAGAGTTTTGGACTCTACCAGTAGGAGCAAGAGGTCTCTCCCTACTTTGTCAGGGTGGATTCAGCAACAAGACATATATGATGTGTTTAGATGTCACAATGCTTCGACAAGAGAGTTCTCCTTTTACTCGCCTTGTCACCATACTTTCTCTAGGATAGACTTGTTTTTGGTAGATAAGTGGTTGCTGAATTCGGTGATAAAAGCTGAGGTGGGAGACATTACGTGGTCGGACCATGCTCCGGTCTCCATGCAGGTAGCGTTGTCACCCTGGAGTCGCCCGCATAGGTCATGGAGGAACAATACTTTTCTGATGGCCTTGACCCAGTATAGAGGGCGTATTTCCTCCCAGATAAAGGACTATTTTGACCTAAACGATTCACCGGACATAGACCCATTTGTGCTGTGGAACGCCCATAAGGCGGTGATACGCGGGCTGTTGATCCAACAAAGCTCTCATTATAAAAAGCAAAAACAGCTGAACACAGACCGCATACTAGCACAGATTAAATCCCTGGAGATGCAACAGCAATCCTCCCCGTCTTTTACGGTTCACGATGCTCTGACTAAACTAAGACGGGAATTGAGAGAAGTACTGATTGCAGACTTTGATAAAAGTTTGACCTCCCTTCGCATGACATACTACACCTCACACAATAAGGCGAGTAAATATATGGCAAACAGGGTGAAACAAAGACGGCAGAAGTCGAGGATACCGTTTTTGATAGCGGAAGGAAGTGAGCCAAAAATCTCGAATCCCCAAGGGATAGCGGATAGGTTTAGCCAGTTCTACTCCAAATTATACAACTTGCGGGGAGACCCCAGTATAGTGCCACCTACAGCAGAGGCAATAGATAGATTTCTAGATCAGATTCAGTTGCCAAAAATAACTTCTCTTCAACTAGAGCAGCTAAACGCTCCTATTTTACCAGGCGAAGTGTCCAAAGTTATAAAATTAGTTAAACTAGGTAAAGCCCCGGGGCCGGATGGGTTTTCATCCGAATATTACAAATTTAACGAATCTATTTTGACCCCTTACCTAGCTCGTATTTTTAATGTAGCTATAGAGAGGGGAAGCCTCCCGGCCGAGATGTTGCAGGCTACTATTGTAACAATACCTAAACAGGGGAAATCCCCGACTATCCCAGCCAATTTCCGACCCATCTCATTGTTAAATTGCGACACAAAGCTTTATGCAAAAATATTGGCCCAACGTCTTTTGACAATACTCCCCACAGTGATTCATAACGATCAAGTGGGATTCACTAAGGGGAGACAGGCGCCAGATGGCACAAGGCGCATTATAAATCTAATTTCCAGGGTGGAGGCAAGTCGAACGCCCTCTGTTCTCCTTACTCTGGATGCAGAAAAGGCGTTCGATAGGATACACTGGGGATTTGCCTTTGAAACTATGAGGAGATTTGGTTTTTCGGGAGCCATCCTAGGAGCAATCGGGGCCCTGTACTCTGCACCTTCAGCCCGGGTGTTGGCTAATGGGATGCTGTCTGAGCCATTTAGTATCACCAATGGAACAAGGCAGGGCTGCCCATTATCTCCTCTGCTCTTCACTATGGTAATGGAGCCGATGGCGGAACTGATACGGATGGATATGGGGGTGCGGGGAATCTCTGTAGGACATAGACAGCATAAGATTGGATTGTTTGCGGACGATGTCATACTGACCCTCACAGAACCATTGTCCTCTCTCCGCAGAGTAGCAGAGATTTTAGCACAATTTGGCAACGTGTCTTATTATAAAGTTAATGCCTCCAAGTCTCAGATATTGGGAGTGGCCATACCATGGACACTGCGAAAAGATATACAGAGGGAGTTTCCGTTTGGCTGGGAGGAGATGTCGATCCCTTATTTAGGCATAAAATTGTGCTCGCCAACATCTAAATTGGCTCATATTAATGTTCTTCCTCTTCAGGATAAATTGCAAGACGAATTAAAGCGTTTGTCAGATACGGAACCATCCTGGATGGGCAGAATAATCCTGTATAAAATGCTTATTCTCCCCAAAATACTCTATGTGTTTAGGACAGTGGTGGCGCCTATGCCGGCTTTTATTCTCCGTAAGTTACAAGATCAGTTGATGCGGTTTATATGGAAAAATAAGAAACCTCGGGTAGCCAGACAAAGTCTATACATACATAGACAGAGAGGAGGGATGGGAGTACCGAACCTAGAGGCCTACCATAAGGCCATAGTGTTACGACAATTGCGATACTGGTGCACTGCATCCTCTGGCTCTAGTTGGCCGACGATTGAGCAACACTTGATAGGGGATATTCCCCTGACCTCGCTACTATTAGCTCATGCAAAGTTTCCAAGGAAGGTACTTCCTAAATTTCCTACAGTAAGAGTATCGTTACAAGCATGGAGACATATCCTGACAGGGACACCCTCCTCTAATCCGGGGTACAAACTCTTTTTACCAATAGATGCTCTTGAACTGTTAATTCCTGATCTGAATCTACGTAACTGGGTCAGGTTAGGAGTGACAACGCTGGCAGATCTTTATGGAGAAGATAGCATTAAACCTTTCTCAGAATTAAGAGAAGAATTTGCCTTGGCTCATTCCGAATTCTTTAAATACTTGCAGATTCGACATCTCCTCCCGACAAGGGAACACGCACAGGTTTGCATCCCCTCTAAGATACATCATCTGCTATTCGAGACATCAGTCATAGAATCTAGCTTAACAAAGTCCTTCTATGAAGAACTATTGGGAGATATGATGATGGCCAAAAATAAATATGTGCTACAATGGGAGAGGGATTTGGGATCTACTTATACCATAGAGGATTGGTCCAGGGCCATTAAGTGGACGTTAAGGTCCACCGTGAACTCGAACCTCCTGGAAGTATATCATAAGCTGGTGTTACGATGGTATTATACCCCCCTTCAGATCTCCAAGATATACCCAGGGGCTAACGCGGAGTGCTGGAGGGGGTGTGGAGGACTGGGGACCTTACATCATATATTTTGGGAATGTCCCATTATCGCTCCGGTGTGGGTTTCAGTGTTCAATCTGGCCTCCAGACTGTTGGAGGTTCAAGTGACACCAAATGCAGATCTAGCCCTTTTGTCTCTAAATATGGGAATAATTTCACCAGAAGATAGAGCCTTGTTTTGCCATATTTGTCTGTCGGTTAAATTATTGGTGGCCAGAAACTGGAAGTCAGTCTCGGTCCCGTCTTTGAGGGAAATTATAGAAGAGGTCTCATCCCATTGTGTATATGAAAGATTATTTGCACTTCGTCAGAATAGAATGAATAGATTCGAAGCTCAGTGGCAAAGGTGGACTGACATGTTCCCAGGTTAGGACAGGCGAAGGTACAATGGGGACTCACACGTGGATTACAAAGCAATAAGAGGAGAAGGGGTTAATAATAATGGTGGAACACATTAAAGGATATGAGAATGTTCTGAGAAAGCCTTCCCTGTTTCCCTATCCCTCCCTTTCCTCCCCACCTTCCCTTACGAGATAAGGTTTTTCAGGTTGCCTACCTCAGTTGTACAGGATAATATTACTCTGTTTGGTGAACATCTTTTTGATGATATAATTTATTTGCTTCTGTACAAAAATGTTTCCTATGTTTTCTATGTTTAAAATCAATAAAAATTTAATGTTTAAAAAAAAAAAAAAAAAATTTATTAGGGAGTGACCTGGTGGCTACTGATGTTGGTTGATTGCTGTTAATACGCCACAATCGTGAATGTTTATTTTTATTATTTTTCTTTATTGCTAAACCTGTTTGTACATTTATGCTGATAATGAATGTATTCAGGGTTGTTCTCTGCTGGGGTTTCTTTAGGGCCCTACTAACAATGTATACTCTTATTTAATTATTTTTTGGGTATCATACTAAGTGCCTTGGTTTTCCTTTCTTTTCTGTTATATCGTTATTTGCTATATAAAATTTGCTGGGTTGGGGGGTGCGCGGCGCTGGCTAGACCTTGTCCTGACACTTCTCCTCTTAGGGTCTCACTGGTTATATCCGGTGTATATTGAATTGTTTCTCCTTGATTAGATCAAGTGGGTGCTTGTTTCACCCGCTTGTTTGTCCTTGTTGTCGTGTCTCCCTTGTCTGTCTTGTCCTTCTCTTCATTGTGGTAGCACATTTCTTGACTTGCTAGATCTACGGGCGTTGGAGATGGCACAGTTGAAAGTCTGTACCTTTAATGCTAGAGGGCTTAATGTCCCGGAAAAACGCTCGCAGATATTGTACAACATGCACAAAGAGCGTGTAAATATCCTGTTTTTACAGGAGACTCATTTTCAGGTGGGCCACACTCCACAGTTTACAAATCGTTATTATCCAGTCTGGTTCCACAGTGCCAACCCGGAATCCAAGTCCAAGGGCGCTAGTATATGTGTTCACAAGTCACTCTCTCATAAACTGGTAGACGTCCTGGTTGACCCGGGTGGTCGGTATGTGTTTCTTAAACTGTCCATTCGGAATAAGCTGTTCACCTTGGCTAATGTGTACCTCCCCAATCAGGATCAGGCGCGAGTGTGCTGCAGGTATTTGCGGAAATTAGAGGAGTTCACAGAGGGAGTTTTGATTGTGGGCGGTGATTTTAAGCTGACGTTCGATTCCAGGCTTGACACCACCTCGGGCAGGTCTGCGGTTCCGAAGTCCCACTTGGGAACCTTGAAAACTGTGATGCATTCCATGCAATTGATTGACGTGTGGAGGATTCTGCATCCCCAGGTAAGAGAATATACTTACTTCTCCCCGCTACACAATATGTACAGTAGGCTGGACGCCTTTCTGATTAGCCACCATTTGCTTACCTGGCATCCTACCTCTGAGGTGGGCCCTATGGTTTGGTCGGATCATGCCCCTGTATTTCTGACACTCACGTTTCCTAGCTCGGTACCCAATTTCCAATCTTGGAAGCTTAACGATAATTTATTGCGTGACTCAGTGTGTGTGTCAGCCCTTAAGGACTCGATAACCGTTTTTTTTGAGGTACATACACATGACACCACCCCATTACCATTACAGTGGGAGGCGCTAAAGTGTGTAGTAAGGGGAGTCCTGATCCAACATGGGGCTCGTTTGAAGCGGGAAAAAGGGGTAGCCATTGCGCGGCTCCTTGCTCAGATACAGGACCTTGAATCCCGTCATAAGCGTGTGCTTTCCTCACAGATATTTGCGGAACTTACTATAGCGAGAGAATCCTTGCGTTCTCTGATAGACCAGTCACACGCTCGATTCAGAGACCGGATGCGAAAACATTCGTACGAATTTGCAGACAAATGTGGCAGGTCTCTGGCACGGATACTACATCCTCGCACCCAGGCGTCGTATATCCCTAAAATTACTTCTCCCTCGGGTGGTGAGGTTCATGATCCGGTGGGCATCACTGATTGCTTCAGACAGTATTACTCGGCATTATATAATCTTAAAGGCCATTTCCAGGATATGCAGGCGGATGCGTTGCGGGATAAAATAGACCGGTATGTGCATGACACTGCGTTGCCGTCATTGGGGGACGGGGAGGCCTTGGGACTTGAGGAAGATTTTTTGGAAACGGAAGTGGAGCGCGCTATTGGAGACTCCCCCTTGGGTAAAAGTCCGGGACCCGATGGGTTTAATAATAAATTCTACAAGACATTTAACCGGTTAAGGACTAGGCTGTTTTACAGCTAAATGACCAGAGCAAATTTCACAATTTTGCTATGCGCTTCTTTAGATGACTATAACTCAGCAGGTGAATAAAGTTCATCTTTGAATTTTACACTCTTTTTAAAGGACAGATAGGGCTTTGTTTTAGTGGCATTTGTCAGTATATATCATTTTTATTTTTTTCTCTAAAGTGGGCAAAATTGGAAAAAAATGCAAGAATTTAACAATTGCGTCGGTTTATGCTAGCATTTTTCACACACGGTATGAACCACGGCCAAAATTAATCTCCTTTCACATTCTTCCACTTCTCCCGTGCATGGGGATACCAAATATGTGTGCCTTATTCACTGTGCGGGCATGTGCCAGGGCTTGGCATAAAAGGAGGCTTTTTGGCCTTTTCGGTCCAGGAATTTTGCATTTGATTTTAGAGCCGCATACTGTTTTCTGGGGGGCCTAATGCTGCTGAAACATTAGAAACACCCCATAAATGACTTCATTCACACAAGTAGACCCCACAAGGTTTCCTTCAAGGGGTTTATCATATTTTTAGACAGTCCAGTTTTCTTCTGAAAGTTTCTTGAATAAGATGGAACAAAATAAAATCAGCACTTTTTTAGCAAATGCGTCAGTTTAGGCTAGTATTTTTCACACACGGTATAGACCACGGCCAAAATTCATCTCCTTTCACGATCTTCCACTTCTCCCGTGCACGGGGATACCAAATATGTGTGCCTTATTCACTGTGCGGGCATGTGCCAGGGCTTGGCATAAAAGGAGGCTTTTTGGCCTTTTCGGTCCAGGAATTCTGCACTTGATTTTAGAGCCGCATACTGTTTTCTGGGGGGCCTAATGCTGCTGAAACATTAGAAACACCCCATAAATGACTTCATTCACACAAGTAGACCCCACAAGGTTTCCTTCAAGGGGTTTATCATATTTTTAGACAGTCCAGTTTTCTTCTGAAAGTTTCTTGAATAAGATGGAACAAAATAAAATCAGCACTTTTTTAGCAAATGCGTCAGTTTAGGCTAGTATTTTTCACACAAGGTATAGACCACGGCCAAAATTCATCTCCTTTCACGTTCTTCCACTTCTCCCGTGCATGGGGATACCAAATATGTGTGCCTTATTCGCTGTGCGGGCATGTGCCAGGGCTTGGCATAAAAGGAGGCTTTTTGGCCTTTTCGGTCCAGGAATTCTGCACTTGATTTTAGAGCCGCATACTATTTTCTGGGGGGCCTAATGCTGCTGAAACATTAGAATCACCCCATAAATTACTTCATTCACACAAGTAGACCCCACAAGGTTTCCTTCAAGGGGTTTATCATATTTTTAGACAGTCCAGTTTTCTTCTGAAAGTTTCTTGAATAAGATGGAACAAAATAAAATCAGCACTTTTTTAGCAAATGCGTCAGTTTAGGCTAGTATTTTTCACACAAGGTATAGACCACGGCCAAAATTCATCTCCTTTCACGTTCTTCCACTTCTCCCGTGCATGGGGATACCAAATATGTGTGCCTTATTCGCTGTGCGGGCATGTGCCAGGGCTTGGCATAAAAGGAGGCTTTTTGGCCTTTTCGGTCCAGGAATTCTGCACTTGATTTTAGAGCCGCATACTATTTTCTGGGGGGCCTAATGCTGCTGAAACATTAGAATCACCCCATAAATTACTTCATTCACACAAGTAGACCCCACAAGGTTTCCTTCAAGGGGTTTATCATATTTTTAGACAGTCCAGTTTTCTTCTGAAAGTTTCTTGAATAAGATGGAACAAAATAAAATTACCTTTTTTTTTTAACAAATGCGTCAGTTTATGCTAGCTTTTTCACACACAAAATGGACCACGGACAAAATTCATCGCATTTCACATTCTTCCACTTCTCCCGTGCATGGGGATACCAAATATGTGTGCTTTATTCACGGGCATGTGCCAGGGCTTGGCATAAAAGGAGGCTTTTTGGCCTTTTCGGTCCAGGAATTTTGCATTTGATTTTATAGCCGCATACTGTTTTCTGGAGGGCCTAATGCTGCTGAAACATTAGAAACACCCCATAAATGACTTCATTCACACAAGTAGACCCCACAAGGTTTCCTTCAAGGGGTTTATCATATTTTTAGACAGTCCAGTTTTCTTCTGAAAGTTTCTTGAATAAGATGGATCAAAATAAAATTAGCAATTTTTTAGCAAATGCGTCAGTTTATACCAGCATTTTTCACACACAGTATAGACCACGGCCAAAATTCATCTCCTTTCACATTCTGCCACTTCTCCCGTGAACAGGGATACCAAATATGTGGGCCTTATTATCACATAGAGATGTAGGAGGGCGGACGATAGAAGAAGCTTATTTCACAAATCGCTTTTTTTCAAAGCTGGTTTTACAAAACTCAACAGAGTTTCTATAACACTTCCAAAATATCTGCTCTTGAAGCAGAAATCCCAAAATATTCATCTAGGGGTATAATGGGAATTTATTTTTTGGGGTTTTCTAAAATAAGAAATTTCAGGTTAATGCAAATGGAGCTCTCCAGCAGATGAACTTTAGAAAACATCAAACATGACATCCACCCCCCACCCACCCATTCCCTCCCTCACCCTTGGAGTAAAATCAGGGGAAAAATAAAAACGTAATGTAGGGCAAATATATTTTCAACAAATTAACTAAAATCTAATAATGCAGAACAGTGTGGTATTTTTTAAAACATGGCTCAATGCACAGGCCTGGTTGCGAGGGACATGAGGGACAGAAATATCGGGAATCTTTGCGGTGCCCGTCTTTTCTGCAGACGCGGCACTTTTTCTGGGGGTTGCTTCTGGTTGCTGTTGGGGGAATCCGACTGATGAAGTGTCTTTCAGTCAGTCGCGTGACATCCTCAGACTGGGGGCATTCTCGGGTGTCCTGAACATCAAAAATGAGGCCTTCAATAATTTTTTCCTGGAAATCCAGGTATGTGTCTCTGCCTCTGTTTTTTTTATAGAGCACAAATGAGTTGTGGATGGCCACCTGTAACAGATAAATGGCCACCTTTTTGTACCAGGTTTTAGTTTTGCGTTTTACTAAATAGGGCTGTAAAACCTGGTCGCTTAAATCCACCCCCCCCATGTACTTGTTATATTCGGACACGCTCACTGGTTTGTGTTTGTCCGATGTTGCCCCTCTTTCCCTCACTGCCACTGTTCCTGCGGTATGAATCGTGCTTAGCACATACACATCTTTGCGATCCCTGAACTTGACCGCCAGCAATTCTTCAGATGCGTAAGCACAGGAGTCCCCCTTTACCATGCGCTTCCCCACTAATTGCTGTGGAAAACCAATTCTGTTTTTGCGCATGGTACCACATGCCCCAGTCCTTGCAGCATGCAAATGCCTAAACAGGGGCACACTGGAATAAAAATTATCACAGTACAGGTGGTACCCCTTGTGAAGCAGAGGCTGCATTATCTCCCACACGATCTTACTGCTGGTGGAAAGATCAGGGGGGCATCCAGGAACATTTATTGTGCGGTCCCGCCCTTCATAAATCCTGAAGGCGGTGGTATATCCTGACCCGCTTTCGCACAATTTGTAGAGCTTAACGCCATATCTTGCCCTTTTGGAAGGTAGATATTGGCGAAAGCTAAGTCTGCCATGAAAGTTGAGGAGGGATTCGTCCACACTTACATTCTGCTCAGGGGTGTAGAGTTGCAGAAATAAATTATTCAGGGAATTTATTAGCGGTCTTATTTTGAACAACCGATCCCGGTTTGCATCGGTACTTGGGGGGGCCTGTGCGTTGTCATTGAAGTGGAGGAACCTCATTATTGTCTCATAACGAGACCTGGGCATTACTGCAGAATATACTGGGGTGGCTTGGGCGGGTCTTGTTGACCAGTAAGACCTAATGGAGGGCTTTTTGACAATACCCATATTTAGGGTGAGCCCCAAAAAATTTTTTAATTCCTGCAAATTGGTGGGCGTCCAATCTCTGGCATGGGTGGATGAAGGTTTCTGCCTTATATATTGCGTGGCATATAAATTTGTTTCGTGGACAATCTGATTTAGGATGTCGTCCGTTATAAATAAATGGAAGTAATCCATTTGGACAAAATTTGTATTGTCCACGGTTATGCCAGGAGTGGCCGTAAATCCGTGGATTCTAGGCCCAAAAGATGGGGCAGGTGCCCATACAAGAGCCTGGACTGGAGGGACCAGGCTGTCCCGTGCTACAGCGCTACTTGGCCCTGCGCTTTCAAGTTCTGCAGTTTCAACTGCATCAGGGACAACGTCCCCTGAAGATGAACCTGAAGTGACGCTGTCATCGTCACTACCTAAAACAGGTTCCATCTCGGACGCCATCTCTGATGCGGTCTCCGACTCAGACCACAGCATGGCGTATGCCTCCTCGGCGCTAAACAACTTCCTCGCCATAACGTAACTAACACTAACACTAACTAAACAAATTTTTTTTTTTTTTTTTTTTTTATAAAACACACAAACTAACTGCTATATATATCTACACTACCGCTAACAAAAAAATAAACCGCTATTGCTATATATATTATATATATGTGGATATATATATATAATTATATACTCCCTACCTGCCTATTCTAATAGAATAAAAGAAAGAAAGGTAGATAGATAGAAAAAAAGATAGATGGATAGATAGATTGTATAGATAGATAGAAATCTATCTATACAGAGAATGTTTTAGTGTAACTGTATTTTTTTTCACTGTAACTGTAATCTTCTGGCAGCAATTCTCCCGAGTCTCTTCTTCTCCTCAAACTGAAACAATGTTTGAGGAGAAGAAAAGAGGCAGGAGATTTACTGCCAGAAAAGTCAAAATAAAACAAATGTGGTCGCTGTGATAGGGTTTCACAGCGACCACATGATCAGGGACCATCAGATTGGTCCCTGATACTCTGCCCAGTGCCCAGAGCTGTTGGTAACAGCGTGGGCACAGGGCTGTGTGCACGCGATCGCGTGCACAGGGCTGTGTGCACGCGATCGCGTGCACACTGATTTCTATGCAGTAATGCATGTGATCGCTGTGATTGGTTGTCACAGCGATCACATGTTCAGGGACCATCAGATTGGTCCCTGATACTCTGCCCAGTGCCCAGAGCTGTTGGTAACAGCGAGGGCACAGGGCTGTGTGCACGCGATCGCGTGCACACTGTTTTCTATGCAGAAATGCATGTGATCGCTGTGATTGGTTGTCACATCGATCACATGTTCAGGGGTCAAAAGATTGACCCCTGACATTGTGCCCAGTGCCCATGGCTGTTAGCAACAGCCAGGGCACAGAGCTGTGTGCACGCGATCGCGCGTGCACAGTCTCTGAAGTTCGGCCGTATATATACTATACGCCGGACTTTAGAGACCCTGACCGCTGGCCGTATATTTACGGCCAGCGGTCGGGAACCTGTTAAGGATCAATTGGCTCCGTTCTTGACGAAAGTTTTTAATTCTGTGTCTTCCTCGTGTCCCTTTGCACCTCAGTCCCTTGAGGCTCATATTACCCTTTTACCAAAACCGGGCAAGGATTCGACATCTTGCGCGAATTTCCGACCAATATCATTGATAAATGTAGACGTTAAGATTTTTGCGAAGTTGCTGGCCTCTCGACTCTCGCCTTTCTTACCCGATCTGGTCACAGATGACCAGGTGGGGTTTGTGCGTGGTAGGGAAGCGCGGGACAACACTAACAAGACCCTCCTCTTAACATCATACTGGCAATCCCATAAGATACCGATGTGTTTACTCTCGGTCGATGCTGAAAAAGCTTTTGACAGGGTACATTGGGTGTTTCTCCACAGTCTCCTGACACAGGTTGGCCTTGGAGCCACTATGGTGGATAGGATTATGGCATTATATCATGGGCCTACGGCCCGGGTTCGAGTTAATGGTTTGTTATCTGACTCTTTGTCTATTACTAATGGCACGAGACAGGGGTGCCCACTCTCACCTTTACTCTATGTTTTGGTCATGGAACACCTGGCCGTGGCACTGCGGAACAACCCTAATGTTAATGGCGTCTGTGTTGGCGCGGAACATCACAAACTGGCATTGTATGCCGATGATCTCCTTGTGTACATTACGACTCCCATGGTCTCCTTGCCATCTTTGACCGGGGAATTTGAGCGATTTGGTCATTTAAGTAATTTTAAAGTCAACTATTCTAAATCGGAGGCATTGAATATATCTCTCGATACTGCTCTAGCCACCCATCTCGCTCGTGTTTTCCTGTTCAAATGGCAATCTAAATCCCTAAAATATCTGGGGGTGCATATTCCCACACAACAGTCGGATTTGTTCGCTTTGAATTACACACCCATTCTTCAGCGCACCTTGAAAGATTTAATGTCATATGGTGGGAACCGGATAGCGTGGTTTGGGCGAATTAACGCGGTTAAAATGGACATTCTGCCCAAATTCCTATACATATTCCAAACCGTCCCTATCATAATTCCAACGAGCTTCTTCCAAACATTGCATAGGGCCATAACTAAATTTGTTTGGGGCTCCTCTAAGCCTCGTGTTCGTTTTGCTGTCCTTAGTCGGCCGAAAGTGGAGGGGGGGGGGGGGAGGATTGCCGGATTTTAAACGCTACCACCAAGCTGCGGTCCTCATGCGATTGGTAGACTGGTTCCGCTCAGGTGCGGGTAAGCAATGGGTGCGCATTGAGAAGGCTATGTCTCCCCTAGCACTGTCGTCTCTGCCTTGGTTGTCTGCTCTTCAGCGACCTTCATCTTCTCTGCCTTCCCTCACACGTCAGTTTCTTGTAGTCTGGGAGCGGATCATTGCTACGATGGACATTGTTCACCGTCCAGGTCCTCTAACTCCTCTTTTTGATGATCCTTCCTTCCCTCCGGCGGTGGGTGTGGACACATTCCTCTACTGGGAGAGACAGGACGGTGGTTTCTTGGCTAAGACTCTTACACCTGAGGGTACAATCTTGTCACAGTCTGTTGTCTCTGAGGCCTGCCCGGGGGGACGTCCGGTTTGGTTGTCCTATTTTCAGTTGCGCTCCGATCTTTCTTCCATGGGCGACCGTCTTGTATTGCTGCAGGATAAGACTCCTCTGGAGCACTACTTGTTGTTGACTACTGCCCCCTCTCATGTGTTGTCCTATTTACACGGGATCCTTCTACCTAAATACGATTACTCTCAGCTGACATTCACTACCGCATGGGATGAGGAATTGGGGACTCGACATTCTGCTGAGGAGTGGGGCACATCTTTCTTCCTGGCACATAAGCTACCGACCTCGTGCTTCGCCCAGGAAAAAAATTATAAGATTCTCACTAGATGGTACCGCTGTCCGTCTTTGTTGCATAGGATATTCCCTGATGTATCTGATGAGTGCTGGAGGTGTGGGGAGGCTCCTGGAACCATGCTGCACATTTGGTGGGATTGCCCCAAGCTTCGTCCCTTTTGGGGAAAAAATTTTGATCTTGGTAACAAACTTTTTCATACTGAGGTTCAGACTTCGGCCTCCATTGGCTTACTTTCCATGGTTCCTGGATCACTCCCACACCTCAAAAAGAGTGTCTTTCGCCATTTTTTGACCGCAGCAAGAATAGTGATTCCTCGTCATTGGAAGTCCAGCACTGTACCTTCCTTGAAGGAATGGGTGACGGAGGTGAACGGAATTATGAGGATGGAGGAGTTGATGTCTACTGATCAGGGTAAAGCTGAGCTCTTTGTCCGCACTTGGGCAGTGTGGTCTGGATTCCGGGGTGGTAATGATCTACCTCTCTGGCTGGATGGCCTCTTTTGAACACCTATATAAGTCTATCTTTTGCGTGCTAGGTCTGTATGTGTTTCCCCTTGTTGTCTTGTGTCTGTGTTAGTCTGACGTATAATGTGCACTTATATGCGATAATTTTTATCCAACTGAGGGGACTGGCTCCTCTAAATAATGCACTATCTTTGCTGCACTTATGGTATTATTTTCATTGCATTCTTATTTAGTTTTTGCTTACTGATTAGGAGGTTACCTCCTACTGTTGTTTCTATGCCTTTGTATATTTTATGCGATATTGAAGTGGTTATATTGCACTATGTGTAAATTTTGAAAATTTATGAAACCATGTGTATGCTGTTATGTTTTGTATATTTCCAAAATAAAAATCTTTGATAAAGAAAAAAATTTTTTTATTAGGGAGTCAGAAAAAAATAAATCAATGCCCTCGAACCCTGTGGCATCAAATTGAATACCTTGGGGCTATAATTATGTGTAGCTACCCATGACAATTCAGCATAGCAGGAGATGCGACTCTTTGGAGCTGACGGGGGTTCAGAGTCAGTTTCGCTAGATACAGACTCAGATGAAAGCACAAACTGCTTCACCTTCACTTGCTAGAGTCCGTATCTGAGCATCACATTTGGTTCGCCTCATCACCGGTGTAAAGCCTGTGGGCCATATTTTATATTTCTATCTGGTGATGACAGTTCTGATGACCATTGGATTTTTTTTTTTTTATATTTGAACTGAACAATGGGAGCGGAGCGCCCACCAATGACCCGGCTGTATGTGAAAGTGGGGATACCCTACCTACCTACCAAATTCTAAATGAGAGGTGTCATTGCTACCTAACCGGGACATAGGGCAGTGGGCAATCTAGGGGTATACAGCTGGTGACCGGTATGATGGGAGTCGATGAAAGGTCTGATGACACAAAACACCACAACCACCATCATATGGTGATCAATCAGCTGGTGAGGGTACTGATCGCCAGCTTTACTATGACGGCATCTGGCTATGTCAAGCTCCAGGACACCGATGAGCTTTACAGAGCAGGAGTTAGCGGCAAAACAATTCTTCTGCGCTGTGATTGGCCAGTCAGTACAGACTGGTTAATCACAGCGCTCGCCGGCACGGTACCATTCTGATTGGTCCCATGCCGGCAACTCTGCATTCGAGCAGAGTTGCTGGTTCTGTCACTGTGTCAGTTTAAAGTCCTGATGTGTCTGGTACGTCGGATTACAGTAAGTTACTTGCAATACACGCCATTTTGTGTGAAGGGGTTAAAGCAAAGTTGAGGTGAAATTTACAAATGTCATTTTTTTTGCAGAAAATCCTGATTATTACATTTTTTTCTGTAACACAGAAGGTTTTACCAGAGAAACACAACTGAATATTTATTGCCCAGATTCTGCAGTTTGTAGAAATATCCCACATGTGGCCCGAGTGCCCTAATGGACTGAAACACCGGCCCCAGAAATGAAGGAGCAACGTGTGGATTTTGGCGCCTCCTTTTTATCAGAATATATTTTAGGCACCATGTCCGGTTTTAAGAGCGCTTGTGGGGCCAAAACAAAGGAAATACCCCAAAAAATACCCCATTTGGCAAACTACACCCCTCAAGGAATTTATAGAGGGGTACAGTGAGCATTTCAATCTTACAGGTTTTTTGCTGAACTTAGTGGAATTAGGCCGTAAAAATTCAAATTTTTTATTTTTTTTTCAATAAACGTAGAAAATTTCAATTTGCAATTTGGGGAAATTTGTTGACAAAGTGTTGCACTGGTATAATACGGACAATCCTCACTTTCCGCGGAGAAAATGACATTTTGGGGCAGATGTGCTTGGAGCTAACCTTTCTGGTTCCCAAATATTAGGGCCTTGATAACCACCTCCTGAAACTGAAGTAATATTCCAGTCTGGCCTGCACATCAGGATAGTATGTACGTGATACACAACGCCATCTGTACAATGTGCACGCCCAGCTTCTTGTACCATGCGACATGACTATGTGGTAAAACGGGGGTACAAAATATCCACGCTCCAGTATTTACCTCATCATTGGCTTCTACACTAGCCTTATATGCAGTACAAGGCCCAAAATGTCATGATTGTTTTTTGCGGGACAGGCTGTAGTCGTCTTTGGTTCCATTTTGGGGTACCAACTCCTGAGCCTGCGAGCCGTAAATATACGGCACCTCACGGGAGCCACGTCACACCCCGTAGTTACATAGTTCGGTCTAAAATTGACATGTCCAAGTTCAACCAAGGGAAGGGATGAAACAAAAATTCTACACATTGACATAGGAGCGGATACGTGGTCGGCTATTCCACAGTTCCCACAGTGAAGACTTGTCGCCCACGGAGATTGAACATTTGAGGGGATTAAACATTGAAGCGCCCCCTTGTTTCTTTAGGGAGTTTTACATGGAACAGGATTTCACCATATTTTTTGTATGTGCCATTCATATATTTATATAAGTTAATCATGTCACCCCTTAGTCGTCTCTTCTCATGGATAAATAGGTTTAGTTCTTTTAATCTTTCCTCATAACTTAGATTCTCCACACTCCTAATTTGCTTCGTTGCTCTTCTTTGTATTTTTTCCAACTCCAGGGCATCCTTTCTATGAACTGGAGCCCAGAACTGAACTGCATATTCTAGATGAGGCCTCACTAATGCTGTGTAAAGTGGTAATATTACATCCCTGTCCCCAGAGTCCAGGCCTCTTATAATACACGACAATATCCTGCTGGCCTTTGAAACAGCTGTTATTTAGTCTATGACCTATAAGTACACCCAGATCCTTCTCTACAAGTGACTCCCCCAGTGTAGCGCCCCCTAGGACATATGATGCTGCAGATTATTACACCCAGATCCTTCTCTACAAGTGACTCCCCCAGTGTAGCGCCCCCTAGGACATATGATGCTGCAGATTATTACACCCAGATCCTTCTCAACAAGTGACTCCCCCAGTGTAGCGCCCCCTAGGACATATGATGCTGCAGATTATTACACCCAGATCCTTCTCCACAAGTGACTCCCCCAGTGTAGCCCCCCCTAGGACATATGATGCTGCAGATTATTACACCCAGATCCTTCTCTACAAGTGACTCCCCCAGTGTAGCCCCCCTAGGACATATGATGCTGCAGATTATTACACCCAGATCCTTCTCCACAAGTGACTCCCCCAGTGTAGCCCCCCCTAGGACATATGATGCTGCAGATTATTACACCCAGATCCTTCTCAACAAGTGACTCCCCCAGTGTAGCTCCCCCTAGGACATATGATGCTGCAGATTATTACACCCAGATCCTTCTCAACAAGTGACTCCCCCAGTGTAGCGCCCCCTAGGACATATGATGCTGCAGATTATTACACCCAGATCCTTCTCCACAAGTGACTCCCCAGTGTAGCGCCCCCTAGGACATATGGTGCTGCAGATTATTACACCCAGATCCTTCTCTACAAGTGACTCCCCCAGTGTAGCGCTCCCTAGGACATATGATGCTGCAGATTATTACACCCAGATCCTTCTCTACAAGTGACTCCCCCAGTGTAGCTCCCCCTAGGACATATGATGCTGCAGATTATTACACCCAGATCCTTCTCCACAAGTGACTCCCCCAGTGTAGCGCCCCCTAGGACATATGATGCTGCAGATTATTACACCCCGATCCTTCTCAACAAGTGACTCCCCCAGTGTAGCTCCCCCTAGGACATATGATGCTGCAGATTATTACACCCAGATCCTTCTCTACAAGTGACTCCCCCAGTGTAGCTCCCCCTAGGACATATGTTGCTGCAGATTATTACACCCAGATCCTTCTCTACAAGTGACTCCCCCAGTGCAGCCCCCCTAGGACATATGATGCTGCAGATTATTACTCCCAGATGCAGAACTTTACATTTATCTACGTTGAATCTCATTTGCCAGGTGGACGCTCAAACACTCCGTGTCCAGATCAGCTTGTAATTTACATTTCAGGGGACACTTTTTTCATCTTAACATTGATACCTTTCTTTTTATATGCGCGTCGACTCAGCTGAATGTTATTTGCTGGGCACATACTTTCTCTTTATTCTATTTTAGGGTACAAAAAAAATTTGCCTTTATTTTTATCAATTGAATTTTGGGGTACAAGCAAAAAGACCTAAATCCACAATGTTTTTTCACTTTTACTTTTGACAACATTCATCACTGACCCGAACTAGGTAAGTATTTTTGAAAGTACAGGTTGTTACGGTCAAGGGGATACCTGTTGTTGACTTACACATTTTTCTTCCCACGCCCTTATAAGATATTTGCGTAGCGGCAAATTTTTTACCCAGCCATGCAGCGGTTTCTGGCACCTCCTATCCTACCAAAAACCATTCAAAAGAATAATAATAATGAAATGTGGCAGTAAGACACCGAGGTTTGGTTATTGTGCAGGACTAGTTTGATTATGTTTTCCCCTTTGTGTTGGGGTGTTCTAGTATATAGTGAAGCCACGTCCACAGCACGTGAGGGCGATGCAGAAAGCGCCGTGTCCATAGAGCTCAAATAATACCATCGTTTTAAGGCACTTTGTCAATTTCGGCGGTTTCATATTAAGCTTTTATTCCAGCATATCCCCAGCTGAGCTCCAGACTAAACCCAGACTATATGTTTTTAGCTGGACAATTTCTCACGTTGTCCAGCACACGATGCGGCCGAACCGAAGTAGTTCCCGTACGGCCGATAACCATGCGTTTCTTTACTGCGATATTCGGTAACGTGGCCGGCACCGGTGCTTCATCTGCACAAGTCGCTAGGCCGCATTGTGCACGGGGACCCTCAACACCAGCGCTATTTTGGGCCTCAATGGCCGCAGCACGGCTAGTGAGACCCACATGTATCAATATTGGCTTGTTCTAGGTCATTCTTATTTTAATTTGAAGCATTTTCAAGTATTTTTCGTGACAAATATAATTTTTGGTGCGTTTTGTCGTTTACACCAGTAGTGACGTAAAGATGGCACTTTATGGAAAGTTTCAAATCATAAATTTGGCTAAAACGAAAAGCTTGGCATAAATTACAAAGCGGCGCACGCGGCACCATCAGTTATCATGCACACGCAGTAGACGCGATTACTTCCGCCACAAAAATTTGAATTTCATTAACTCCTCGTGTGGCCCCTTCATTGCCAACGTTACAATACGGTAATGAGGAGGCTGCCGTGTCACTAGCTGAGGCAATTCTCTGATTGGGAGTCCCTAAACATCACTAGTAACGAAGCTGCATGATTCACACCCGAGGTGTAAGTGAATTATTCTTTCAGTATATCTGTAAACCGCAAATTTATGGCGACAAGACGCAGCAGCCCCCTCCTCCGACTACACGTGAGGACAAGACGGGAAACAGGAAGCGCTGGCAGTAAATAAGAAAAACGCTCCAATCAGAGACCGCATGTACTCTGCCGTCACGGTCATGTGATCGCGACGTCAGGAAGGGCCTTACGCCCTTAACAAAGATGGCCGCCGCGGTTTAGTGTTACCTTCCGAAGTTTCCCCCTTCGCAGACTGGCAGCGGCTTCCGGTCGGGTATGACTGGAGAGTGGCGCGTCTGTTGGAACAGCGGGAGAGGTGAGGAGCGCACAGTGACTGGGTATACTTATAATGGAGTGACTGCGGGGGCATCACATCCAGACATATAGCCACCCTGTCAGTTCACCACAGGAAGTACATGCGTCAATCACATCGCCTGCCTGCATTAACCAATCGGAAGCCAGCTCATTTCGTAGCCGTCCTTTAGATCATTAAAGCAGACGCCTGATTGGTGTTTTCATACATTCAGACGCTATGGGACAGATTTGTCTACGCCGTCTTTGTTGCCCATAGCAACCAATCACATCACAGCTTTTATTTTTCCACAGCAGTTTAAGAAATGAAAGCTGTGCTCTGATTGGTTGATATGAGCAAGTAAGATCGTTTTTCCTCTTTTTTTTTTTGCTTACCAGTGCCCCATGTACCAACAATATTGTGTATGAGTTCCATTACCTATGGTAACGCCTGCCCGCCTTTTGGCTTCCGTCAGGCTGGTATATGTCGGTATACCTTTTTTATTATTATTATTTTTTTTGTATGGAACAGCGTAGTAGACTACGCTATTCCATACAACATATTAGTGTAAATAAATAAAAAAACGTATACCGCGCGGTATACATATTTTACATTGGAGCGGTGTGTCACTTTATGGTATACGTTAAACGTATACCATTATCGTCCATGGGAATGCCTAACAGTGCCATCCGTTTAATGGATATGCCATGATCCCAGTTTGTGACGTATTCTTGCTGGGACCCACACCGAGAACGGGGGTCCCCGATGTCCTTTGTGAGGGTGGTGGTCCTGCGCGTGCTCGGCCACCGCTGCTTTCACTTTCTATGGGGCTGCTGGAGAAAGCGAGTTCAGCGCTTGGTAGAAAGTGAATGGAGCGGTAGCCGAGCATGCGCGGGGGCACTCCACTCACAAAGGGCTCTAGGGGACCCCCGTTCTCGGGTACGGTGGGGGTCCCAGCGGACAGACGCCATTGATCAGACATTAATCACCTATCCTGTGAAGACATTTTAAGGCCCCATGCACACAACCGTAAAATCGCCCGTAATTATGGACCCCTTAATTTCTATGGCCGACGGACAGCTTCCCGTATGTCTACAGGAGGGTGCCCGTGACGTAGAAACCTGCCGAAAAAAATAAGACGTTCTATTTTTTAATTCTACGGACCGTGCTCCTATACGTTATAATGAGAGCACGGCCCGTAAAAACGTCCGGCCGTCCACAGCCGTAATTACGGGCACGGTTGTGTGCATGGAGCCTAGGTCCTGGAAAACCCCTTGATTGAGAATCGGTAACCTCTCCTCACATGGTCGTTTTAGTAAATAATTGTATTTGCCATGAAAAAACAATTCCTCTGTTATTCCTCCTGAAATTGTATGAATGAATTGCTGAAGGGAGATGTCCCCACAGTCCGAGTCGGAGTAGTGAGTAGACGATCTCAGACAGTGTAGGGACAGCCCCCCCCCCCCCAACTTGTAACACCCAGTTGTCAATTTATTCATACTTTTCTAGGAGGAATAACAGAGGAACGGCACAACACAGAGATGCTTCAGAATTTTTATCACATGGGGAAAACAATTATTTGCTAAAACCAGACATGTCAGGAGAGGTGACAGCTCCTCTTTAAAGTGACGCGAGATTTTTAACCTGGCGTTATGGCGTCTTCGAGTGCCGTTTTTGGCGCCTAGATCAGGCCAAGATTTGTCTAGGTCTAAACTCTCCCTTTATCTCAGCGGAGGCCTCCACAGCGTCATCCTGGTGATGTCAAGGTAAAAAGTAACGCATTGGCACGCTGTTTATATTCCGGTTACAACAAGTTACCCCCTATTCGTATTCCCCTTTAAAGCATCTGTGCTCGGCCTGATTTAGGGTGGTGGTGCAGCGTAGAATATTGTTTTACCTGGAGACCCTTTCATGAGAACCTCTTTATATTGGAGAACACTGAGGGCTCATTCAGACGAGCGTGTGACGACCGTTAAAACAGCAGCCGTCACACGGACGCATGTATTCCAATGGGGCCGTTCACACCACCGTTGTTTCAACAGAGCTTGAAGGGTCAGTGAAAAAATAGGACATGTCCTGTTTTACTGCGTGTCACGCACCCCTCCATAGGCTCTAGTTTATGGGTGATCCATGACAACGCGTCTTTCACGTGTGCACCGTTTTTCACATCCGAGGTTGCCCGCGCTCGTCTGAATGTAGCCTAAAGTGCGCGAAATATTGCAGGCCTCATCCTTAGCACTCCAGCATTTATTTTTTTTGCCTGTATAGTGCAGTATAGACTATTATTAAAGAATAATATAGGGGCTCTTGTGTATACCTGTTTTAGTTAATGTGCCATTTGTGGGTTGTCTTCCATCTTAGTTCCTTCTTCAGCTCTAATATGGTCCCCCTAATGCTTAGGGCTATGCAGAGGGGTCAGTTTCATCACACAACCCTGGCTCTGCTCTGAGTCCTATCTGAAGTGCAGCAAGTGATAGATACAGTGACATAGAACTTATGCCCCTAATTGCAGAGTGTATTCTATGTGATGCAGCTTCAGTCTGTCTCCTGCTTCTGATAGATTTCTCTATTGGTTTTTACACAGGAGGCAGCGAGAAGCCGCATCACATAGAAATACACTGCACTCTCTGCACACAGTACTCACAGAAAATATAGGCTCCATATTCCCCACCACACAGAGAGTACAATGTAAAGACACTGTGACTGTAAAGATAACATTATTGTAATATGTAGCTGTTATCTCCAGGCTATAGCCAGTCCCTACATACATGGTTTGCCCAAAACAAACATCGCCGTTCAACACGTATGCATCTCCGCCCCTAAGATAGCAGCTGACCACGACCTCTTAGACCACAACGCTGTGAGTCTGCGCATGCGCCACTCTGTTTGTTGTTTTTATTTTATTCCCAGCATCTCCGCGCTGATAACACCGTAGGGCGAGAGGAAATAATAATAGTGTAAGTAAATTCTTAGGCGGCCATAGTTGCTTTTGATGCAGATTGTCACATGACGCGTTCAGTCCAAGGAAAACTGGGTCTTCGCAGCCAATCAAAAACCCAAGCGGGATCATGTGAGGATCACGCAGTCTGGTGATTCTTATGGGTGGACCTGATTGGCTAAGAAGGCTCATTTAGAGGCGGAGCATGACATTTCTATGTTGACTATGCCAGTTTAGTGCCATCACATGGCACTAGGGTATATACTGAAAAGACGTAATAAGCTAAATGTGTGTGGTGTCCGTATGTTTTTGGTGCAGCGCAGTTGCCCGTGGCAACCAATCACGTTTCTGTCTTCCAAAAGAACTCTGCAAAATAAAAGGCACAATCATTCAAATCGGAGATGCCTCGGCCAGTGGCGTAGCTCTGAGGTCATACAAATGAAGCGGTCCCGCTGGCTTTGGGTGACATCACTAGGGTACAGGCAGGAAGTGTGAACATTTCTCTACAACGCGTTTCGGAAGTTACGTCTTCCTTAGTCAGGGATAGAGTCTGACCACATACGTTATTTATATAGACCCTTGCTGTCTGGACCCTTGTTGTTTAATTATGGAGGATAGGGGGGGGGGGCAGAGTCACGTGGCAGAGTGCCGAACTGAGCAATTTCGGGACAGACTTGTAAGAGAACCAACTTTGGATGCACGTCAGTAGCAGATAATTTCTGGACAGCGGAAAACCTAAAATAGGATATTGTGGGCCTCCATGTTTTCTTTCTTGTTTTTGTCTTACGACGTGCGCGATACCTCCTACAGGGGCGGCTATGACATCCAACAAATATCACGAGCTGAGAGCTGCTGGATATTTGGTCTGAACACCCTAGTCCTAAATGGTCTTAATAGTGAAATCAAGCTATATTCTTGGCTACTTACAATTTCCCTGTGAGCAAAGTGATTTCGGTGAAATGCCAAACTCAAAGGTAACGACAGCAAGGGTCTATATAAACAACGAATGTGGACATGGACTCTATCTAGGACGAAGGAAGACGTTACTTCCGAAACACCTTGTGGAGAACAGTTCACACGTTGCATAAATAATGCAGATTTTTCGCAACGGAATTCGTTGTGGTAAATCCACAGCAAATACGATGTGATAAATCAAATCTCATCTACACGCTGCGTAAATACTGAGAGGGCAAAAACGCTTAAAAATTGACCTGCGGCGTGGAATTTTATTCAGCCGCATGTGAATTTGCATTTTCGGAAAAGCTGCTTATTTGTTGAATTCAATGGGAAGGTAAATCGCACAACAAATAGCAGTCGTTGCGGCAGATTCGCAGCAATTCCGCCACAAAAAACGCAACTCAGAAAAAAAAAAATATATTATACTTACCCAGGAGTCTGTGTTTCTTTCTCCAGGCCGGCCTCCTGGGATGACGTTTCATCCCATGTGACCGCTGCAGCCAATCCTAGGCTGTAGCGGCGGTCACATGGGATGAAACAACCTCCCAGGAGGCTGGCCTGGATGACGTCAGAGGGCCGGCCTCCTGAGATGACGCTTCATCCAATGTGACTGCCGCTGCAGCCAATCACAGGCTGCAGCGGTCTCCTGGGATAAAACGTCATCTCAGGAGGCCGGCCGGCTAAGTGATGCAGTTTTTCGCAGCGGACATTCCGGGCGAAAAACTGCACCACAATTGTGTGCTTTTTCGCCCAGAATTCCCTGAGCAGATACGCTGCGTGCTTTTACGCAGCGTATCCGTCCCGTGTGAACTCAGCCTAACCAGGACCCTAGTGACGTCACACAAAGCCTTGCGGAACGCTCCATTTGTATGATCTCCGACCACTGGGGTACGGGGTAGATTTATCAAAAAGTGGAGCAGTTGCCTACCAGCCAGGTCGCTGATTACATTTTCCATAGGACCCCTGAGAAATGAGCTGTAGACTCTGATTGGTTGTTGGTCACCTGCTCCTCCTTTTATTTTCATTACTTTTGAGAAATCTTCCCCTATGGTTTTTAGGTGTTTGTGTTTGATTTGATCTATTTTGATCATAGGTATCGCAAAGGAATGATCCGTTTAATATCAAATCCCGATACAAACGTTTGGTGATGGAGAGCCTCGCAATGGGTAAGAATATTTTCCCCCTATTATTATTAGTCCACTGCCTTTCTGTGCAATGTCTCTAGTGTGGTTTATTTTATATATTATATAATACGAAACAATCTAGTTGTCTTCATATCACTTATGTGTTTACTTTGACTCGAATAGTGCCCCCTCCAGGCCAGGTAGCAATGGCACATATGAATGATTTTACCTTCTAATAGCAGCCAGTTTAGGCTCCATCTACACTTTACTGACCACAAATACGGATCCGCAAGTGATCCGCATATCTGTCCGCAAATACGACCTGTAGTGCATCCGTATTTACGTATCCACCAAAAAAAGGGAGGCTGCGAATTATGTCACCAACATGACCCAACCCCTTGAAAAGGTCACATGATCGCTCAGGTACCATTTTCTCGGGGAATCCCCTGCCATCGCATAGCAACGCTTCCGCAAATACGGACAGCTACGGATGCACATTCGTATTCGTCTGCAATTTTTGCACGCGCTCATAGACTTCTATAGGCGAGTCCGTACCATAATTGCCGACAGGAATAGGACATGTTCTATATTTTGCAGATTATTTCTACAGCCCAGACACACATCTGTAAATATACGGAAAAGTGTCCGTGGCCAATAGAAATGAATGGGTCCGCAGATTATCCATTGTTACAGATAAAAACTACAGTCGTGTGCATGGGGCCTTAGACCCAGTGGTTAGTCCAGTTATAATCCATAGACTGCTTCCCATAAAGGGCACATGGGACAATTCATCAACTTTTCTACGCAAGTTTTCCGGTCGAAGTAGAGTGGCAAATGGCTCAAAAGTCGACACTTAAGCCGTTTACACCACTCTCACCTCCATTCTTTGGATGGGGCTTAGTCAAAAGTGGCGGGGACAGCTGCAGCCAGACGCATTTACTATAATTTACAAAAATAAATCTACCCTAAGTCTTGGCTGACGTGGACTTCGCACGGATAGCCAAAGACAAATTTATTTTGTGACCACTACAATTTTATTGCTCCAGAATCGCACCATGATATTTTCCGCTCCAGATAAATTTCCTGCTCTAAGGGGCAAAGGACAACCAGTACTCTGCATGAAAAGTTGTAGACACTTAAGCCCCATGCACGCGACCGTATATTTACGGATGGGTGTTTGTGCCGTAGAAATGATAGAACAAGTCCTTTTTTTTTGTCCGTAATTACGGAAGCGTTACTATGCGACGCCAGGGCAATACCCAAGATTCCTCTCTGTTTTTTTGCGGATCCGTAAATACTGATTCATTACGGACCGTATTTATGGACACCCTTCCATATATGCAGATGATTTATGAATGATTTATAAATGACTGCGGATCAGTATTTACGGATAGATGGAGAATACGTTTGTGTGTGCATGGGGCCTTAGGGATTCCCCGGAGCCTTTCAGGACCCCTTGCTAAAGGGAACGAGTCTTAAAATCATAGGGAAAATCTATTTTTGCACACATCACTATTGGAATGATTCCCAATCTTTTTATCTTGAGGGAACCCTTGAAAAACGTTAACCCTCCCAGGGAACCCCAACTCTTACCTTACCTCAACGTTTAGGTGGTCAAAACATTCCATACTTAGAGACCATTGCTACATTGTGGCTGTGATCTATTGACTGATTTACTTTCCTCCGTATCAAGCATCTTGAAATCGGTTTGCCGTTCTTTCGTAAAAGTGACAACTCTTGGTCCTGGTTGTGTTCTAGGGAACTCCTGACCAGGTTTAAATGAAAACCAGAGGTCCACAAAACTCTGCCCTATTGTATGTTTTTATTGGTGCTTTCAAACATCTTCTAAATATATTACAGTATATTGAATGCAGATGTGGTGGTGTTTATAAATCACATTCTTCACTTGCTCTATACAAAATATTCGATATGTTATTTTTCGTCATTTTTCTTTCTTAACTAGAGAGATCTGATCATAGTAATGTCCTTGCTGGACATCCCACCACTACAGAAGATTCAGACAATGAAGATACAGGTGACATTGACGACTTTCATGAAGAAGACCAAGACAAGGGTTCAAGGAACAGAAAAGCACAGATGGTTGACGAGTATTCTACATGTAAGATACAGAGCATCTCACAACTTCATGCGTCCATGGAACAGAGAGAGAGGCCATTTCCTTATCCTCTAAAATCAGAATTTGGCACGTTTGAGAAAATAAAATGTAACCAACTTGGTACACCTGCTGGAGATCAGCTTAATTTGTCTACTCATGATAAGGAAGAGTCATGGTCACTTAAAGAAGAGAATTCTATGGGCACCAAGAGCTTTATTAAATATATCTCTGTAGTCGTGAAGAAGGAACCAGATTTGGGTGATGGAGAACAAATGATGGATCCAAATTTTCTTACCCCACTTTCACTGACCGCATATAAGACTGCTCAGGTTCAAGAAGAAGAGTCTTCTGATGAAGACATCGAAACATTTACCATACAAGATGAAAACCTTTCTGAGTCTATTCCTGCTCTTCATGTCATGGGGCAGATAGATACATCTGACCAAATGGCAACCAACACAGAGATAGACCTTATCTGCTCAGTGTGTCAAGATGAATTCCTATGCCAGGAGGATCTTCTTACACACTTTAAAATTCATAGTCAAGAAAATGAAACTCTTTCAAAGGCTTCGAAAACAACTGCAAGTGACTCAGGCTTTGCAGACCGACCTAAATCCATGCGACTTTTTATATGCTCTTATTGTGGCAAATCATACAGCCGTATAACCCATTTCAAAGTACATCTGAGGATTCACACAGGAGAGAAACCTTTCTCATGTCGTGAATGTGGCAAATGTTTTATCCGGAAGTCAGAGTTAATCGCCCATCACCGGATTCACACAGGCGAGAAACCATTTGCCTGTTCCGTCTGTGGGAAGAGATTTGCCAATCGGTCGAATGTTAATTCTCATGAGAGAATCCATACAGGGGAGAAACCCTTTGCTTGTCCAGACTGTGGGAAGTGTTTTACTGATAGCTCGGGACTATACACACATAAAAGAGTCCACACGCGTGAAAAGCCTTTTTTATGTTCTGACTGTGGAAAGTGCTTCCCTACTCGATCGCATCTCATCACACATCAGAGGTTTCATACAGGAGAGACCCCATTCTCTTGTACCGAATGCGGGAAGAGCTTTATAAGCAGCTCCATGTTGTCCACACACCTCAAGACACACTCTCAAGAAAAATCTTTTGTATGTGTTGAATGTGGAAAAAGTTTTGCCTGTAACGCAAATCTTATGACGCACCAGAGAATCCACACCGGGGAGAAGCCATATTTCTGTCCAGACTGTGGGAAATGTTTTTCTGACCGCTCATGTTTTTCTGTACATAAGAGGATACACACTGGTGTCCAACCTTATACTTGTGCACGGTGTGGAAAGTTCTTCCCTAGTCGGTCCCATCTAGTTAGACATGAAAGGATTCACACAGGGGAGAAACCATTTTCTTGCTCTGAATGTGGGAAGTGTTTTAATTCCAAAACAATTTTGGTAGCACATCAAAGAATCCACACAGGGGAAAAACCATTTTCCTGTAGAGAGTGTGGAAGATGTTTTAGAGGTCGGTCAGCACTCATCGCCCACCAGAGGATTCATACAGGGGAGAAGCCATTTTCATGTACTGAATGTGGAAAATGCTTTACAGACCATTCAGGCCTCATTACACATCGGAAACTTCACATCGGGAATAAATCTTATAAATGCCTGGAGTGTGGGAAGTGTTTTGTACTGAAGCATTATTTGACCAGGCATTTGGCAAAGCATGAAGTTAGAGTTCCAGTTTCCTAATGATGGTGATTGCTGCGTACATAACATATGGCCAAGATTTTTATTTTCTCCTGGATCAGAATTCTGAAATTAATGAACAGACCCGTTTGTCCTGTTCTCATATGGCATGTATTTCTAGTCACGGTTGTTAATTCCTCTATAGGTGTGTGCCGCCTCACCTATTTGCTGCAGCAATGCAAAGATAATGCATCGTTCATAGGACCAACATACAACACCGGACCATAGAGCGACAGCAGGGAAACTGAGCATCTTTTAAAGGGAATCTAAAAAAAAAAAGTGAAATAAACCAAGAGCACACACAAGCTGACCTTTCATACTTTCTGCAGTTCTTCTGCCAGCTTTGCTGTGTAGACAGGGACAGGCTAAGCAGAGAGCGAGGGATTTAATGACAGGAGGCCTATATAATGCAGGATAGTATACACACAGATAAGACTATATGCATCCTCCCAGGGAAGCACTGTACTCCACTTCCTGGAGACTGTAATAGCCTATTGTCCATTAACTCCCATTCATTGCAGCTGCCATAAAGCACACAAACCCTGCTGTAGATAGACCATTCAGGAAGGAAGTGTGGCTCCAATATGACTGCCCCAGGGACGTTTAAAAGAACTAAACAAATAGCTACAACATCAAAGAGATCAAATTATTTCTCTTCTACAGACTGAAATCTAGTGAATAAAAATAAAATCCAATATATGATACATTCCTTTTTAAGAGGTGAGAATACGGATATTCCTGTTATCCTATTGCTTCAGGCAGCTGTGAATCCATCTAGATAAAAACCTTTAAGCCTAAACAATATCAGTGTCACTAAGGCTTCGTTCACATCTGCACTAGGTCCCGTTCCGACGCTCCGACTGCTTTGAGTATCCGGGCATAGCCTGGGACCATATAGCATTGCTTTGTGACTGTCCTGTTGGTGTCAGTCAGCATTTACCTTTAGCTGTTGCACATCATGCTGGGCTCCGCCAGCTGTTGAATCCACTTCACATCGGCATTAGGCAGTGATAATTTTAAACCATATATGTGGTCTGTTTCTTTGCTATACGTAGCCTAATAAAAATGTAAAAGTGTTTACAATTTATTTTCTATTCCTAAATTGGGTAGTCAGGAAAAGGGTTCTGTTTGCCTGCAGGCATTCCTTCTTTTGATTCCGTCGGAACGGGACCCTGACTGACACAAACGGAAACCAAATCAATGGTGACGGGTCCGGTGCCAATGGTTTCCGCTTGTCTCTGTTGTGCAAGGGTTCCGTCATTTTGACGGAATCAATAGCGTAGTCGACTACGCTATTGATTGTCAAAACGACGGAAACCATTGGCACCTATGGTTTCCGTTTGTGTCAGTCAGGGTCCCGTTCCGACGGAAAGGACCCTAGCGCAGATGTGAACGAAGTTGAAGGCTCTATTCCCTCCACGTTTGGCAATAGATTTACCAGCGTATGTCTGAATCAAAAATAAAAAAACAAGTGTCTAAACATGTACTTAAAGCGTGCCTAACTTTTTTTGAGGACTTTTCAAAATAAGCTGTCGTGTGTATATGAGGAGTAACACTATTTTTTACCCTTATATGACTTCTCTAGGGCATTTTTCCCTTTGCAGGTTCTCTCTCTCTCTCTCTAATACTCCATTTTCTCTGAGCAAGTGGGCGGAGCCTAACTTATGTCTTCTATACACTGCACCAACAGAATCCTGCTTTTTTACCTCTTTCTATCACACACAGGTATTTATAGAATAGCATGGAGGATATTATACAGCTGTGAATCCAGCACTGGAGTGAGATATAAATCTTAACAGCATTTGCTGCACATTTGTGTGTCTCATCCTGCTTCCCCTCCCCATAGACTTGTGTGGGCAGAATCTGTGTCTCCTCCCTCCCTCCTCCTGCTCCCCCTCCATAGACTTTTATATGTGTAGCAGCACCTGTGTGTCACTCATTCCTTTCTATCCTCCTGCCTCTTCCTCCCCTCTCCAAACACTTATATGGACAGCGTGTTTGTGTCTCTTTCTCTTCCTGCTCTCCCCTCCCCGCTCCATAGACTTGTTTTGGCAGGCAGTGAAGTGACACACTCCCACCTTCTGCAGTCCGTCTGTAACTAGAGACGGATTACTGTACAACGGGGTGTACAGCAGATCTAGTGACAGTAACTTCACACAAAATTTGACTGGATTAAGAAAAAAATTTGAATAGTAAGTTCAAAAGTTTGGGGTCACCCAGACAATTTTGTGTTTTCCATGAAAACTCACACTTATATTTATCAAATGAGTTGCAAAATGACTAGAAAATATAGTCAAGACATTGACAAGGTTAGAAATAATGATTTTTATTTGAAATAATAATTTTCTCCTTCAAACTTTGCTTTCGTCAAAGACTGCTCCATTTGCAGCAATTCCAGCATTGCAGACCTTTGGCATTCTAGCTGTTAATTTGCTGAGGTAATCGGGAGAAATTTCACCCCATGCTTCCAGAAGGCCCTCCCACAAGTTGGATTGGCTTGATGGGCACTACTTGCGTACCATACGGTCAAGCTGCTCCCACAACAGCTCTATGGGGTTGAGATCTGGTGACTGCGCTGGCCACTCCATTACAGATAGAATACCAGCTGCCGGCTTCTTCCCTAAATAGTTCTTGCATAATTTGGAGGTGTGCTTTGGGTCATTGTCCTGTTGTAGGATGAACTTGGCTCCAATCAAGCGCTGTCCACAGGGTATGGCATGGCGTCGCAAAATGGAGTGATAGCTTTCCTTATTCAAAATCCCTTTTACCTTGTACAAATCTCCCACTTTACCAGCACCAAAGCAACCCCAGACCATCACATGACCTCCACCATGCTTGACAGATGGCGTCAGGCACTCTTCCAGCATCTTTTCAGTTGTTCTGCGTCTCACAAATGTTCTTCTGTGTGATCCAAACACCTCAAACTTCGATTCGTCTGTCCATAACACTTTTTTCCAATCTTCCTCTGTCCAATGTCTGTGTGCTTTTGCCCATATTAATCTTTTCCTTTTATTAGCCAGTCTCACATATGGCTTTTTCTTTGCCACTCTGCTCTGAAGGCCAGCATCCCGGAGTCGCCTCTTCACTGTAGACGTTGACACTGGTGTTTTGCGGGTACTATTTAATAAAGCTGCCAGTTGAGGACCTGTGAGGCATCTATTTCTCAAACTATAGACTCTAATGTACTTGTCTTGTTGCTCAGTTGTGCAGCGGGGCCTCCCACTTCTCTTTCTACTCTGGTTAGAGCCTGTTTGTGCTGCCCTCTGAAGGGAGTAGTACACACCGTTGTAGGAAATCTTCAGTTTCTTGGCAATTTCTTGCATGGAATAGCCTTCATTTCTAAGAACAAGAATAGACTGTCGAGTTTCACATGAAAGCTCTCTTTAATCGAACCCACAAATTTAATGCTCCAGATTCTCAACTAGCTCAAAGGAAGGTCAGTTTTATAGCTCCTCTAAACAGCAAAACTGTTTACAGCGGTGCTAACATAATTGCACAAGGGTTTTCAAGTGTTTTCTAATCATCCATTAGCCTTCTAACACAGTTAGCAAACACAATGTACCATTAGAACACTGGAGTGATGGTTGCTGGAAATGGGCCTCTATACACCTATGTAGATATTGCATTAAAAACCAGACGTTTGCAGCTAGAATAGTCATTTAGCACATTAACAATGTATAGAGTGTATTTCTGATTAATTTAATGTTATCTGTTAAAAACTGCTTTTCTTGCAAAAATAAGGAAATTTCTAAGTGACCCTAAACTTTTGAACGGTAGTGTATATCAGGTATACCATTAGATTAGCAGAAGTTGTTTGAAAAGTTAGTGTCCATAGAAGTAAATGACAGACGGATCCCGATGTATGTGTATACATTTCAATATGTTACACAGTATAATGTATATTTATATCTGCCTGAAGAAAAAAGCAAAATATCGAAGCAGGACAAAACACGTCTAGACTAGGGGAATGAGTTTGAGTTCTTCAGATGGACACAGACATGGCTGTATTCTCCGTAAGGCGGTTGTCGCAAAGACAACTCCTTTCAGAAGGCGGCCCGTGGCGCAATCAGCTGATCGCTCCCAAGATAAGCTGCGGCCGGCCAGGCATTCCACATTTAGAGGAATAGCCAACTTTGTAATACAAGGGCATCTGGAGTCCGCCAGTACTGGAGCTTCTCTTCCAGGGCGACTCTTTATTCTGGCTCAAAGAGGGGATTCCTAAATGAGGGACCCCATGCATTATATTCATATGCCCCAATAGGGCGTATGGACAGGGGTTTTCGTTATGAGACAACCCCTTTAAGCTCTACATATGGTAATAGGATGGTAACCCAGGTACAGACAGAATTCTATACTTTAGTAGCCAGCCAGTGCAGTGTAGAAACCTGTTATATTGATGTCTATGACGTCTATTAACTCTTTCCTGCCGTTAACTTAAAGTAGTGTGCCAGTTGTTTTACATTTCCTACTCCATTAGCCCGATGGAAACCGAAAAACTTTCCTTTTGGCCTCTGTCGGTATAAGTTTTTTAAAGTCCGAAAAAGCGTAGTAGGCTACACTATTCAAAACGGGATGTCACAAAAAACTCATGCAGACATGCAATGCCTTTAACTGGATCACACTTATATCCCAACCCTGTGCTGCCATCGGGAACTGAGAAGATCCGTTCCTCAATGTTAATATGGGAGCTGTATGAGTGGAGAAGCTATACTTTTGGGTGGCTGTCAGGGAAACCCATATTCCTGTATACAGTGAATCTGTCCAATAGAGAAACACTCTAGGAAAAACGTATACGGTGTGTTATTCCTAATGCAGGTCCTGAATGGGAGGGCAGCAATGATAGATTCCCTGTGTCATGCACCAACTCCTCAGACCCGGCTGTGGGTATAACACTATTTTTGACCATTAAATGACTTCTCAGTGGCATTTTCTAGCAGTTTTCCCCACTGCAGGCTCTCTTTCTCTCCAATACGCCATTTTCCCTTAGCAGTTAGGCTCCGCCCACTTGCTATCATGTCTTCTATACACTGCACCAGAGAAGAGAATCCTTCTCTCTCATCTCTTTCTATCACACGTATGTATTTATAGAAGCTGCCGCAGCATGGGGGATGTTATACAGCAGTAATGAGCAGTGAAGCTGCGAATTCAGCACTGGAGTGCGATCTAAATCTTAACAGCATCTGCTGCACATCTGTGTGTGTATTGCTCACGCTGCTCCCCCTCCCCTCTCCATAGACTTGTATGGGCAGCATCTTTGTCTCCTGGGGTACATCGTGGATACATTTTGCCCTGGATGTTCCTTTAACTCCATTCTCCTCCATTCATTGCAGCGGCCATAAAGTGTGCATTAATTTACACATCCTACGTAGCAGGTGTGTATGTCATACTTGCCCTGGCCTCCTTGTAGAAGGGCCCTGTCATTTAACCCTGCAGGATCTCATATCAAATGTTGGGATTATGTGACCGGCGCCATGATTAGTCCTATTTAGTTATCCCATTGGGTGCACTATACAGTACACGTTCACGTGCCATACTATTTCACTGTCGAAATTCAAGGGTCTACTGCACTGATGCAAGAAAGGTATATGAGCAGTATTTTACATACATCTATATTAAAAAATGGTATGGTTTCCTATTTTATAAATAAAAAGCGTAATAAGGGTAAGGTCAACTGTGGCAGATTTAGGCTTAATGCACACAACCGTGTGTGCCGCCCGACTACCATGGAAAGATAGGACATGTCCTATCTTTCCACGGATCGGAGAGTCGGGTCCGTTTTCACGGACTCTATTCACCCGCTAAAGTGAATGGGTCTGTGAAGACTATCGGGTGCCACGCGATCGTGTGGAACTGGCCATAGTTGCAGAAATTTTTGCGACTGAAAATCTGTTCCATTCACCTGAATAGAACTTGATATTGCTGTAAACGTATTGACCCACAGAATGAAGTAAACATCTTGTTTATACCGCACTAAAATTGCCTTAAAAAACAAAACTCAAATAACAATGGAGAAATTTAAGTTTTTCTTTCCATTCCACCCAACAATATCATTTTTCAAAGTTTCCCATTACATTATATGGTAAATTAAATTGTCCCGGAAAGAAAAAGCCCTCTGACGGCTAAATTGGCAGGAAAATAAAGTTATGAGCTATTCCTTAGGGGTATGTTAACACAGGGCGAATACTCTTCGTAAAAGTGTGCAGCATAACCGTCCAAGAACCCGCAGGGAAATCGTGGACGCTAAACCGCACCAAATTGTGGTGCAGATTTTCTAGCAGAATCACTGCTGCGGAAACCATGCTGAGTAAAAAGAAAAAGTGAATACCTACCACCCGGGCGTTGTGATAGTGACGCGTTTCTTTGTTCTCTGCAGCCAGCCCTCCTAGGATGGAGAGCAGAGAAACGCGTCACTATGACAGTGCTATTTTGTTTTTTGCCTGAATCGCAGCTTTTCCGCCGCAAAACTTTGCAACATTTACGATTTGTTGTTAGTTTTACCTCCCTTTTAAATTCAATGGGGAAAACCCGCAACAGAAAAACAGCGATTCCGAAGCATAAACGGAAATGCGGCAGATTTAAAAACTACAAGCAGGTCAATTTATGAACGGTTTCTCGGCTGATTTTTCCCGCAGCACGTGGGTGAGATTTGTTTAATTATCATCCACTCTGCTGCTACAATAATACGCTGAGGAAAATCCGCAGTGTTTCCGGGACTTTTGAAAATTTTACATAGGGCAACTAATTCTATAAAATAATAAACTATCTGGTACTCACCTCTGAAATGCCCCTAGGGCATTCTGAATTAAATTTGCAGAAATCCATGCACCTGCTGCATAAGCAATTACATTCAGATGATTAGAACTGATTTTCATTCTTCAAAGTTTCTGCAACAAAATCTACAGCGTGGGAAACCTTCCTAAGTCGGGGTTTACACTGCCACGTCTCTCAATAGGAGTTCATCAACCAAAGCGAAAAACAGCATGTTAAAAACGTACAGTGTGAACCCAGCCTAACTCCCGTTCTGATGAACCGCGGGTGGTCCGTATTACACCTGTGTGAAAGCGGCCTTACAGGTGTATTACCCTATGTGAAAATTAAACAGATTCAGTGTATCATCTACAGGCCATGCTTCTGTGTGTCCATCTCATGTCCAAGACAAATTTGATTTTCTACTTCTTGGCATATACAATAACCGTAGGCCAAAAACAGGATGTGCACGGGCCTTTAACCCGTTAGTGACCGGCCCATCGTGTTTCTACGTCGGTCACTAACGGGCCTTATTCCGATGCCATAGACTTTTTACGTCGCGGCATCGGAATAAGTAAACAGAGCAGGGAGCTGTCAAATCTCCCTGCTCTCGGCTGCCAGAGGCAGCTGAGGGCTGGGAGCGTCCCTGCTCTGCCGTGTGAGATCGATATTAGTATCGATCTCACACGTTTAACCCCTCAGATGCGGTGCTCAATAGCGAGCACCACATCTGAGTGGTTTTGGAGAGAGGGAGGGAGCTCCCTCTCCCCCACCGACACCCGGCGATACGATCGCCGAGTGTCTGTGTCTCCCATGGCAGCCGGGGGCCTAATAAAGGCCCCCAGGTCTGCCTGGAGTGAATGCCTGCTAGATCATGCCGCAGGCATGACCTAGCAGATGCCTGTCCGTTTTAAACGGACAGGCATAATACACTGCAATACAAAAGTATTGCAGTGTATTATAAATTCGATCGCATATTATAGTCCCCTAGTGGGACTAGTAAAAAAGTGAAAAATAAAGTTAATAAAAAAAAAAAATGTGGGGGCGTGGTCTCGGCATGTGAGGAAGAAGGTCGCATTTTCAGGAGCTCCCGCCAACCGTGATTTAACCTGTGACATTAACGCTTTCAGGGACTTACCATCAACCCGGCACCTCGCGTTATGCCCCGAGGGAAACCTCTGAAGACCGTGGACAAAAATATTCCGGCATCCTCACTGTCTTGCTTCCTACGGCCACGTATATCTCAGAAGCAGGAGGAAGCCAACATGGCGGCCGCAGCCGCATGTGGAACGCCTCAACGACCGGGTACAACGACATCAGCCCGTTCCCACGAGCTACCAGGTGTGTCAACCCCTTATAAATCCCTGGAGAGTGCCCCGGTCACCAGCCCTAGTCCGGAGGGATCCCATGAGGGAAGTTCTTGGTCGCCGGGCCCGGTCTCCCCGCCTTGCATGGAGACGCCATTAACGCCACTAACATGATCAGAGCTGGAGGAGGCCCTTAAACATCTCCCATCCCAGAGCTTTTTTGACACCATGCTGGAAAGAATGGAGAAAATGCAACGTACGTGTTTAGAGGAGGTGAACCGTACTGTTGAGCAAATGTGCTCTAGGGTCTCAGCCATTGAGCAACAGACATCTTCTCATGGCGACAGATTGGATAGGATGGAGGACCAACTGCGCTCACAACAGGCATTAATCCAAGCTATGACTCTGGACCATGATGATCTGGAGAACCGCAACAGGCGCAATAATGTCCGTATTAGGGGACTACCGGAGGATAAGGAAGGTCATAATCTACGCGCAATAGTGGTAGAACTGTTTAACGGTATCCTGGGAGAGCTGCCGAACAATCACATAGAATTGGATCGGGTACACAGAGCGTTGGGCCCGGTGTCAGTAGATCCAGATCGTCCACGGGACATTGTATGTAGGATTCACTACTTTACAGTGAAGGAAAATTTAATGCGTAAAATGCGCACCATGGGCCAAGTGAAATTTAGGGGGGCTGAAATTCATATTGTGCCTGACCTATCAGCTTGTACACTGCATATGAGACGGGTTATGAGACCACTGCTGGATATCATCAGAGAGGCTGAAGCGACATATATGTGGGGTTTTCCGTTCCACCTCATTGTCAAGAAACAAGGCTTGGTGATTGCTATCCATTCGCCACAAGATCTACCCGCCCTTTTTGTCTTCCTGGAAGTCCCACCGAGAGCCATTCCGGACTGGATTGCGGCATCCTTGAATTATCGTCCTACAAGACGCAGCAGAAACCGCCCTATCGACCCTATTCAACCCAGACCGCAGCGCACCAGACCGGCGAGGCAACAACTGCCATAGAAGGGAATCCAAGATCTGGGATTGTCTTGCCGTACTGTGGAGGCAGGATTACACATGACACGGGACTCCTTGTTCATCCTGGTGCAAATGTTCGGTTTCCTGATTTTGTGCCTAGCGGGTCAGATAATGTATCCTTATAAATGGAGTCATGCTTAAAGGAATAGTTACCTAAAAATGTTTATCTAGTAGCTAGATATCTCTCTCAGAACAAATCACGGAGCGGTCTGTACGTGGTTAGGGGGAAAGAGATTGAGTCACTCACGCAGCTGGTTAATGCGGGCCTCAGGGTTCATGGTACGTCATCTGATGGGATATGCATAGGATTATGCCACATAGTTGAGTTAGGTTTTATTCGTTGGGACTTAATGTGTAGGGAGACGTCGGTTATGGGTAATGGAGTACGTTTCATAAGCACCCTCTGAGGGCGAGAGAAATTTTAGGATTCCATTGCACAAGGTGAAGGAGACTTATGTGGTCATGAGTGTCGCTGCAGGAGCTGGTACCTGGGGTTAGGCTCCTTATGGAGTTTGTGAGCCTATGGGCGGGAGCGAGTTAGTCAGGGCGGAGAAGGGGTTTGAGATTCCTACGGAGTAGGGCTATACCTTTATTGTTACAAGTTTTGAAGTAGCTTCACTCCATTGATCTCCCTGGTGAATTACTAATAGAGGTAGATGTTTGTGTTCGCTGAAAGTGTACTATTTACAGAGAATTACACGGGAGGTGGTCTCCACTTCCTTAGATTCCTTACCAACTCTCCCCTATAGGTATTCCCTCCGAGGTGTCTCGCTGGCTGAGTACCCTCGGTTTCTTTAACCTTCCTTAGAGAATTCCCTGATTATCCTTACTTACTTATCTGTTTTTTCGATTCCTATTGTTGTTTCTTTTCTTTTCTTCCCTTTTTCTCCTTCCCTCCCTTCGGTTTCTTCCCTCGCAGCACCTGGGAACTATGAACACAGATACGAAGTTGCTCTCCTACAATGTCCGAGGCCTGAGGACTCCGGAGAAGCGCTCCATGATTCTTGCTGAACTGTGGAGACTTAAAACTCAGGTGGCGTTTCTTCAAGAAACACATTTCCGGAAAGATAAGGTACCACGGTTCTCCAATAGACGTTTTCCATATTGCTATCATGGTTGCTCAGAGGATGCCAGATCTAGGGGTGTGAGTATTCTCATTGCACAACATGTACCTTGGATCTTCACTGATTCATTGGCAGACCCTCAGGGTAGATTTCTGTTTGTCAAGGGCACTCTATTCTCACAGGCAGTTACACTAGCTAACCTGTACTTACCAAACACGGGGCAATCAGCGGCTCTAGCGGCATATTTGGAACAGCTCCAGACTTTTGGGGACGGTATGATTATAGTTGGAGGGGATTTTAATGTAGCAATGGAACCTCACCTAGACGTCTCAAGGGGCGCCTCCCATCTTCCTTACTCTCAACTTAGCTCCATTAGGAAAACTATTCATGATCACCAACTAGTGGATGTCTGGAGGACTTTGTGCCCGGGAGCTAGGGATTACTCATATTACTCAGCAACTCATGATATGTTTTCCAGAATAGACTATTTTTTCATCAGTCATTTCCATCTGGATAGAGTAGTGGGGGCAGACATTCACACATCACCTTTGTCGGACCATTCGCCAATTGCGCTCTCTCTCTCTTACGCCCCGCCCTCACAGGCACAAGGTCGGTGGAAACTCAATGAGTTTTTACTTCAACATCCTGAGGCTCAATCTGAAATTCGTCGTGAGCTGGAGCTCTACTTCGCTACCAATACTGGCTCAGTGGCAAATCCGCTCATATTATGGGAGGCCCATAAATGCTACATAAGAGGTTTTTTCATCAAGTGGGGGGCGCGGCTCAAGAGAGAGAGAGTGGCAAAAACAAGTGACCTGTTGACCAAGATTAGCGAAATAGAGGTCAAATATAAACATTGTCAGACCTCAGAAACTAGGGGAGTTTTGCTGTCGCTTCGGGAAGAACTTAGAGCTCTTTATGAAGTTAAAGAGGCTCTGTCACCAGATTTTGCAACCCCTATCTGCTATTGCATGTGATCGGCGCTGCAATGTAGATTACAGTAACGTTTTTATTTTTAAAAAACGAGCATTTTTGGCCAAGTTATGACCATTTTCGTATTTATGCAAATGAGGCTTGCAAAAGTACAACTGGGCGTGTTTAAAAGTAAAAGTACAACTGGGCGTGTATTATGTGCGTACATCGGGGCGTGTTTACTACTTTTACTAGCTGGGCTTTCTGATGAGAAGTATCATCCACTTTTCTTCAGAACGCCCAGCTTCTGGCAGTGCAGATCTGTGACGTCACTCACAGGTCCTGCATCGTGTCGGCACCAGAGGCTACAGTTGATTCTGCAGCAGCATCAGCATTTGCAGGTAAGTAGCTACATCGACTTACCTGCAAACGCCGATGCTACTGCAGAATCATCTGTAGCCTCTGGTGTCGATGTGTCCTCGCTCGTCTGACACGATGCAGGACCTGTGAGTGACGACACAGCGTGATCTCTGGAGAACACGGCTGTGTCTGCACTGCCAGAAGCTGGGCGTTGTGAAGAGAAGTGGATGATACTTCTATACACAACGCCCAGCTAGTAAAAGTAGTAAACACTCCCCGATGTACGCACATAATACACGCCCAGTTGTACTTTTACTTTTCAACACGCCCAGTTGTACTTTTGCAAGCCTCATTTGCATAAATACGAAAATGGTCATAACTTGGCCAAAAATGCTCGTTTTTTAAAAATAAAAACGTTACTGTAATCTACATTGCAGCGCCTATCTGCTGCAATAGCAGATAGGGGTTGCAAAATCTGGTGACAGAGCCTCTTTAAGGCTAAAGCCACATTAGTTAAGTGTCGGGGAATATTTTATGAATATGGAAATAAACCGGGGAAAATTCTGGCAAATGCCTTGAGAACCCAGAGAGCCTCGGCTTATGTTCCTCATATTACCTCCCAGACAGGGGCAAAGATAACCTCCCCGAGGGAGATAGCCCGATCCTTTCGGGAATTCTACTCCTCACTATACCAATTAACACCTCATTCTCCTCCCACGAAGGTAGCTATACAGGAATATATATCCTCCTCAGGTTTCCCACGACTACCTGAGGATGCATGTGACACCTTAGATCATCCAATCACTCATGAAGAACTTTCTGAAGCTTTGCAGGACACAAAAAAGGGTAAGGCCCCAGGCCCGGACGGACTGACGGTGGGTTACTATAAAATGTTCCTAGATCAGTTAGCAGATGGCTTTTTGGGGGCTCTTAATGCGATATCATCAGGCAGCTCGGTACCTTCAGATTCACTGAAGGCCACCATAGTGGTTATCCCGAAGGATGACAAGGATCCCTCCTCATGTGCTAGCTATAGACCGATTTCGTTACTCAATGTAGATCTAAAATTGTTTTCTAAAATATTGGCGAATCGGCTAGCCCCATTGATGACTACCGTAATTCACGGAGACCAAACAGGCTTCATCCCATCAAGGGAAGCGAGAGATAATACGACTAAGGCTCTCAACCTTGTCCATTGGGTCAACTCACAGAAGAGCCCTGCTGTCATTTTATCCACAGACGCGGAAAAGGCTATTGATCGAGTCGGGTGGCCTTTTTTATTTGGAACTCTGGAACATCTGGGTGTAGGACCTAACATGCGCTCCTGGGTGGGAGCACTATACTCGTCGCCTTCGGCTTCTGTGAGAGTAAATGGTACTTATTCTTCCCCGTTTACGATCCATAATGGGACAAGACAGGGATGCCCTCTTTCACCCCTGCTGTTCGCCTTAGCTCTGGAACCTTTTTTATGTAAGATCAGAGGCAACGTTAATGTGAGTGGCTTAAACATGAGAGGTAAAGTTTTCAAGGTGGCGGCTTATGCAGATGATCTGCTATTTTTCGTGACCTCTCCTCACATTTCAATGCCCAATCTCATGAAGGAATTTCGAGAGTATGGCCTAATGTCCAACCTGAAAATCAACTTTCAGAAGTCGGAGGCGATGATGCTACATACTCCACATGATCTAGGGAACTCCCTACGGGCTAGTTTTTCCTTTAGATGGGCGAGGGAATCGATCAAATATCTGGGTATCCAACTGCCGGCCAATATACATCGGAAATTCCAGCTGAACTTTTTACCTCTGTTACAAACATTGAGAAATGATTTGGCTCGATGGACAAGGGGGACGTTCTCATGGTTTGGGAGAGTGAGCATTATTAAGATGAATGTGTTACCCAGATTCCTATACCCGATGCAGGCATTACCAATTAAATTACCTACGTCCTTTTTTAAAACTGTATATCAATACATCACTTCCTTTGTATGGGCTGATAAACCGCCGAGATTACAGAGGAGAATCCTAGTGCTTGCCAAACGTCGTGGAGGGATTGGGCTGCCTGATGTAGAGCAATATTACCAAGCCATACACTTGACTAGGATAGTGGACTGGTGCCGCCATGCTTATCTTAAGGATTGGCTAAATGTGGAACAAGGCTTTACGGACCTCCCACTAAAATGCTTGCCATGGATACCCTTGACTCATCTAAAATCCCTGAGAGATCACCCTACTATATATTCAACACTACAGGTGTTCAGGAGAGTGAGGGGAAGGGGTTTCATCGGCTCCTTCGCCGCTCGCGCCGGTCCTGGGGACACCAGAGTTTGAACCAGGATTATCGGAAGGGACATTTAAGAACTGGCTTCAACAGGGTCATTTTAGGATTTGTCACTTTCGTAGACAGACGACTTGGATAGGGAACTCACTGAACCTGAGGGCATGCTGGTAGCGTCACAGTGGCAGACTTTACAGCTATCTCACTACTTGGCTTATATACCTGCACCTGCTGCTTATGATCGCAGACTAACCCAGTTTGAAACAATGTGTTCCCAGACGGGACATGTGAAACGAGCATTGTCTAAAATCTATGGTATACTGATTTCTCCTGTAGAAGATTTCACGCCACCGTTTATCACGAAATGGGAGCGGGATCTCCAGATCTCCCTAACACAAGAACAAAAAGAGAAGGTCATGCTCCTTTCACATAAAGCGTCTATTAGTAATGCTTATCAAGAAACGAATTATAAAATATTATCCCGGTGGTACAGAGTCCCACATGCACTTCACAAAATGTTCCCTGAGGTTTCACATCTCTGCTGGAGATGTGGCAAGGAAGAAGGTACGCTACTACATATATTCTGGGGCTGTGACAGTCTTCGATCCTTTTGGGCAGAAGTACAAGACGTCATATTGGTGATCACGGGACTCACTCTGGGGGACGATCCGGCGTTGATTCTGTTGCATCACCATGACATCTCCATAGGGACGTATAAGAAATCGCTGGTGAGACACTTGTTAAATGCAGCTAAAGCATGTATTCCAGCGAAATGGCAGTCCTCTGAGCCTCCATCGATTAGACAATGGCTGAAGCGGGTACAAGATATTAGGAGAATGGAGGAGTTGCTTCATCACTCTCCTGATCAAGCAGGTAGATTCCGGAAAACATGGTTCTACTGGCTGGAATTTTGTAGCTCAGACAGGTACAAGGAAATCATGGGTGAACAAGTTGGGAATGATGCTGGGAACTCTTAGAAATATTTGGTTCATAGAGACGTGCTGTGGGGGGGGGGGGAGAGCTGGGAGAGATGACTCCCCTCTTCCCTCATATCTTTTAATCTTCTTTGTTTTTCCTTTTTCCCTTTCTTCTTATTGTTCTTTTTCTGTCATCTGACTCTTGACTATCATCACAGATGGTCATAAGAGGGGGGGGGGAGGAGGGTATAGGGAAACGTCGCAAAGAGATGTTAATTTATGGTACAAGTCTATCTTGACAATGGTGGATGTGAGAAGTATTTCAAAATATTGACATTTCTGAAAAATCTAGCAGACTTGTAGAGTTAACTGTGTACATTTAACATTGTGTTCCGATTTTATTGATGTACCCTCGTCTCCCCCTTTTTCCTTCTGTATCCTTACTTTCTTTGTTGAAAATAAAAAAAATTGAAATACAAAAAAAAAAATGTGAAAAAAATGAAAAACCCAGCTTTTCCACTTACAAAATGCTTTACTATTAAAAAACAAAATAAAGTTAAAAAGTTACACATATTTGGTATCGCCGCGTCCGTAACGACCCCGACTATAAATCTATTACATTATTTAACCCGCACGGTGAACGGCGTAAAAAAATTAATCAAAAACTATGGAAAAATTGCTGTTTTCTGTGAATACTGACTTTAAAAAAATGTGATAAAAAGTGATCAAAAAGTCGCATCTACTCCAAAATGGTACCAATAAAAAATACAAGTCGTCCCGCAAAAAAAAAGCCCTCATACAACCGCATCGGCGAAAAAATAAAAACGTTACGGCTCTTCAAATATGGAGACACAAAAACAAATCATTTTGAAAAAAAAACGTTTTTACTGTGTAAAAGTAGTAAAACATACAAAAACGATACAAATTTGGTATCACTGCAATCGTAACAACCCGCTGAATAAAGTTATTGTGTTATTTATACCACACGGTAAACGGCGTAGATTTAGGACGCAAAAAAAGTGGCGCAATTTATGCTTTTTTTCTATTCCCCCCCCCAAAAAAGTTAATAAAAGTTAATCAATAAATAATATGTACCTAAAAATGGTGCTATTAAAACATACAACTTGTCCCGCAAAAAACAAGACCTTACACAGCTATGTCGACGAAAAAATAAAAACATTATAGCTCTTGGAATGCGACGATTGAAAAACGTAAAAAATAGCTTGGTCATTAAGGTCCAAAATAGGCTGGTCATTAAGGGGTTAATGGCACATCTCTTCCAGGTGAGCAGTTCTGCACACGCTAAATTATAATTTGTATGCAGAAACTTCTACACTATGGAGCGCCGCCTGTTTAGATTCATATTAGGGCCTCATAACCGTAGCCATGTACACGGACGGCCCGAGTAGTGTCATCTAAGGGCCATCCGCAATCACAGACCGTGTACACACAAGATGTGCATTGACTTTAAGCCCGGACTGCAGAGGCGGTCCGTATAATTACTTGTCCTATTTTTGTACAGCCCAGGCTCCCAGAGAATGCACGGACCGTGGAAACAGTCATGTGCATTGGCCCATAGGATAGAATGTGTCCTATACTATCCGCAATTGCGGATAATATGTGGTCGCAAAACTACGGTCGTGTGCGTAAGCCGAAGTGTCAGACCTAGACCTCCAATTCAAATATTTATCAATAATTTCGACTTCTCTTCAATGTTTTGAACGATGGATACTTTTTATGAGCAATGTGAAAGAGATATTCTTTGAGCAAATCATATGGCGAGACAGCAACAGACCCAAGCAATAGAAGAATGCAGGTATGGAAAAAGTGGGAAGACCACAACTCTCAATGCAATATAAAAAACAACAGTGGAGGCAACACCATAAAATTCGGTATTCAAAAATATATTGTGCCCAATAAAAATAATTCACAGCAACGTTTCGACCCGTAGTAGGGATTGAGAAAGACCCAATCACTACCAAGGGTCGAAACATTGCTGTTTCTTCTCCTGTATGACTGCAATACATTTTTTAAAACCGAGTTGGATGCTGTTGCTTCTACTATTGTTAGAGATATTCTATGACCACAAACTGGAATCTAACCAACACTTGACTTTGAGCCGTTGATCTGATCTTGGACACTCTTTCCAATGATTTTTGTGAACAGAACCAATTACTTAAGGTTGCGAACATTGAAATCATCCATATATGATATCAAACTTTTTGAAGCCCCCACCAGATGTGGATTGATGTACCTGGGTCACATTGGAAATGCTAACTTGATAACTGAGCCCTCCACCTTAGTGCCTCTTATTGCTCTTTATATGCACCATATACCAATGTGTAGGATCTGGAAACTGTCTATTCAATTGTATAGTGAGAGAACGTCATTGACTGATTACATAGTTCTGCAGTTCCCTTTCTTCATTCCAGAGGGAACTAAAGCCGGCTATAAAGATGATTTTGTTGGAAGATCCTGCCACTAATGACAGTCAGTATCTGCTGACAACCTCAGGCCTATGGTAGCAGCTTGACTGTCCCTTGTCATCTCCTGTTAGGGCAAACATAGAACAGAGATCGGACAGGCTGGATTATTACCAGTCCGATCCTCTTATTCCCTTAATAAGCAACACCAGACGTGTATTGTAGCCGACAGGCCGGACTGGCAGTTCTGGCAAATGCCAGGTGGGCTGGTTGGCTGCCACCCACAGTTTTTTTTAGAAAGGTTTTCCCAAATATAAATTATCAGCAATTGCCTTATGGCTAGGGGCCCCAATGTTCGTGAAACCGAGGGTCCTGACTCCCAAATCCTCTTCACTGCTAGACTGTAGTAAGGAGAAAATTAAAAGGAGCGGTGGTCGAGCTTGCGTACTGCCACTCCATTCATTGCCTATGGGAATGACTGAAACAGCCGAGTACAGCGCTCGGCTCCTTCCATTATTCTCAGTCAGTAAATGGAGTAGCGGGCGCATGCTTGACTGCCGCTCCATTCAAGATCCTCACTGCGGGGGTGTAGTGAGGAGGATCTGGGGATTCAGAACACTTGTTCTCATGATGTGTCGGGGTACCAGTTGTGGGGTCCCCAGCGACCACAAAATTATCACCTATCCTGGGGATAGGTGATCATTTATGATTTAGGGAAAACCCCTTTAATTATAGCTGCAGACTGGGTGTCTGATCAAGCTTATGTGTAAGTGGCTGCTATACTCAGAGAGATGCCAAGGGGAAGAAGTGGGGTGAAGTTTGCCACCTCTATCTAATCGAGCAGCAATCAAGTGGTAAAGAGGAAGCAGTGCCCAGAAGGGAAGAGTCTGCGCATCAGCCCAGCATTGGTCACTCCGCTGTTTGGTCCATGGGGGTGAATTCGAATCGGTAGATTTCTCAAAGCCTCATTTGATAAGACAACCTATTGGTACATCCAGGAAAATTTTTGACTAAAGAGATAGTGTCTACAGTAGAAAATTCAGTGGCAGAGAAATAACCAAGTAATACTTGGTGCATAGACCTATTACATTATATATAGCCTACAAGGAAGGGTCAATTAACACATGGAGGATGTTTAGATCCCATTCTTTATTCATGGAAATGTTTTAGGCAAAATTACGAGTGAGTCCACTCCCTTAGATGAAAAGCAACCCCACACATGAATGGTCTTATGATGCTTTACTGTTGGCATGACACAGGACTCCGCGCTCACCTTTTCTTCTCTGGACAATCATTCTTCCAGATGTCCCAAACAGTCTGAAGGAGGCTTCATCAGAAAAAATAACTTTATCCCAGTCCTCTGCAGTCCAATCCTTGTACTGCCTGCAGAATGTCAGTCTGTCCTTGAGGTTTTTCTTGGAGAGAAGTGGCTTCTTTGCTTCCCTTCTTGACACCAGGCCAGTCTTTAAAAGCCTTCACTGCATGCAGGAGCACTGACACCTGCCTGCTGCCATTCCTGAGCAAGCTCTGCATTGGTGTTGAACCAATCCCGTAGCTGAATCCTCTTTAGGAGATGGTCCTGGCACTTGCTGGACTTTCTTGGGCGCCCTGAAATCTTCACAACAATCAAACATCTCATGTTCTTGATGATCCGATAAATGGTTGATTTAGGGGCAATCTTACAAGCAGCAATATTCTTGCCTGTAAAGCACTTTTGACTACATGTGTTTCCTTGGAAGTAACCATGGTTAACAGAAGAAGACCATAATTTCAAGAACCATCCCCCTTTTAAAGCAGCCAGTCTTCTCTTATAATTCATTCAGCATGACAGAGTGATATCAGCTGCCTTGTCCTCGTTAACGCTTTCTCCTGGGCTAACAAGAAGATTACTGAAATGATGTTTAGCAGGTCTTCATAACAATCTATTGTTAATGCAAATTGCCACTATAAAAACTGAAGCAGCAAACTTTGTTAAAACCAAAATTTGTGTCCCTTTCGGCTGGGACATGCCGCACACACATCACAGAACATGATAAAGCTATTATAGCCCTTAGGGATCAGTTGATTAAATACACCAGCTATAGTAATGAACTGAAGGAGTACATTATTGGAGTTACAGAACATCTCTTATAACACAGTTATTTTTTGTTTAACGGGAACTTCTTTCTACAGTGCTTGGGATGTTCCATGGGAGCGAATTTCTCTCATTCCCTAGCTAATATTTATGTATCTTAGTGGGAAGAATATTTCATCTACACATTCAAACCCGTTTATTACGAATATCTATTGTTACGGACGATATATAGATGATATTTTAATGGTATGGTCTGGACTGACCGCACTTAAATCGAAATTTGTAGATTACATCAATACAAATATGAATAATTTGGTTTACCAATACCACAACAATTCCATTCTTAGATCTCTTACTTACAGGGGACCCCTCACAATCATGTGTATATAGCAATCTTTATCGGAAACCTATATCGGGGGAATTCTGTCCTACATGCTCACAGTGCACATCCTAATCATGTCACTAGTTATTTACCAATAGGAGAGTATGTAGGAGCTAAAAGGATTTGCACCCAACAAGAAGATTTCTTGAAGGAATGCAATACAATAGATATCAGACTAAAAGCAAGGGGCTACACTACTTCAAGTCTCAATCGAGCCTAAAGAATTGCAGACGCAAAATCTAGAAATGAATATCTATATTCTAAGGAAACAACTAATGACATAGAACATCAAAATAAGAAAAAGATGGTCATCTCAACTCCGTTCAGTGTTAAAGGACCAGTGTCACGAAAAAAAAAATTTTTTGATCAATTTGCTTTTAGTGTTTTATTAAACATTTTTTAATTTATTTGTGTGTTTGTGTTTTACTTTTTTTTTATTTTTTCACTTTTTCTTGTCCATGGGGGCTGCCATTTTTTTTTCCATCTCTGTATGTGTCGATTAACGACACATACAGACATGGAATACGGCACATACAGTCCCATAGTGAATGCGAACGGGGCCCGTTCCATCCACTATGGTGTACGCCGTCTGTGTGGGAACAGCGCATGCGCCGCTCCCACACAGTCCAAATTGAAATGTGCGATGTCCGGCGCCATTTTCTTGTGGACCGGAAGTCGCGGCCGGACAGTAAGATTACTACTTCCGGTCGCGGCTTCCGGACTTGTGCACTTGGAGCGGAGGTAGCAGACGGACCGGAGGGAGCGGCGGCGGCAGGAGCAGGTAAGTTAGGTCTGTGTATGTAAGTGTTTTACTGTGTGTTTACTACTGTATGTTAACCTACTACACTGTGTGTTAGCTCAAAAAATGGCGACACACAGTGTAGGAGGTTTGACCGTTCAATCCCCTCGTTTCTCCCGGCACTAGCCAGGATAAAGGAGGGGGGAATTCTGAGAGCTCACTAGAGCCAGTGAGTTTTCTCAAATTTTGCAGCATAAAGCAATGTGGTTGCTTTACCACATGCAATGCTGCAATTTTGGGAATTGCTCCATCTAGTGACCAGCGCTGGGAAATATTATAAATTAGAATCTAATTTATAATATTTCCTGACTCGTGAAAAAATTAGAACAATGTTTAATCACCTATACACTAACTGTTTAACGAAAAAAATAAAAAAAAAAATTCTAGCGACACATTCCCTTTAACTATAATGAAATAATAGCAATTACCAAGAAATATCTTTCGATACTAGACAAAGATCCAATAGTAAAAAAAAATCACGAGAACCGAATATAAGTTCATAGCTAGAAATTTGATGACCATAGGGAATCTCATTTCTCCAAGTAGTTTTCCCCAAAAAACATCATAAATTTGCGTGGCTCAGCAGTAAAGGTTCATATAAATGTGGTTGTGCGAGATGTGGTTTATGCGTTTTCACGCAGAGCAATACAGACAGTTTCTTTTTCCACCAAATCCCAATTTTCAATGAAATACTTTATCAATTGCAACACGATTCATGTCGTTTACATTATTCATTGCAAGGATTGTAGTCTTCAATATGTTGGCTGCACGATTAGACCACTTAAAAAGCGTAGTGGGGAACACAAAGCGGATACACAAAACTTCAAACAAACGTAGTATATCAGGGGCAGCTAAACATTTTATAGATATTCATCATCGTGATTTCAGGTCCTTACGGGTTTGCGGATTGGAAAAAGTATCCAAGCCAAAAAGGAGGAGGAGATTGGAGAAAATTACTCAATAGAGAAGCATTCTGAATTCTGAAACTAGATACGCGTTTCACAAAAGGGATGAATTTCAGAAATTATCTAATGTACATCTATTGAGCAGTTTATATAAATATATAGCAATATATCTAACGAGAAATAGCACTAGTTATGGGCAATACCAAATATAGGAACAAGTTTGGTCTATACATTTTCTAAACCCAAAATTCATTTGTACATCTAGTATGTCAATTTGCTTAATCTAGAATCAAATATGACCTCACATTGTTTAATTTTTCAAGATATATGACCATTAGTCAATATATAGTGTTTGTGATATTAAACTTATTAACCAGGCTATTATACTGCATATGATAGGAGCAGTTTTCAGCACCATCTATGAAGCCCGTTATAAGCCATAGCTATTACCGTCTGACATGCTGTCCTTCAGCACCACGGACTTACTGCCAGACTCCACCTGACCTTGTCCAACCGAGATATGTCATTATCATTTCTACTGACTAGTTTTTAAAAAAATGCCTTTCAAGAATTATAGATCATGTGAAATTGCTATATTAGGGACTAAATGATTATATTGCAAGATTTTAACTGAAATATTTTCCATTTGTATATTTCTATGCACTTAAATAGTGTTGAGCACATATAAGGTTAATGTTAACTCCTCCTATAGGAAGTCACATGTTACAGGGTGTATCTGGTTAATTGTTTGAACTCTAAGCTGTGGGAAGCCAGCTATAATTAAGAACACCAGTGGTTCGAAACGCGTAAGCGTCCTCCCAGGGATTGTTTTAACTCTGTTTTAAACATGATCCAATAAATTGAAATTCTACTGGAACGAGTGCTGGAAATAACTTTTCTCCGAATTTACTACATTTTCATGGTAACCTGTCATGTAACCTTTCAGGGATTCTTACTCTTTAACCCCTTAATGACCGGGCCTGTTTGGGCCTTAATGACCAAGCCAGATTTGTTAAATCTGGTATGTGTGACTTTATCAGAGAATAACTCAGCGAAAGTTTTGAATATCCAAGTAATTCTGACATTGTTTTTTCGTCACATGTTGTACTTTATTTTAGTGGTAAAAGTAGACTGATACGATTTACGGAAATTAATAAAAAAATAGAAAAAATGAAGAAATTTTGTAAAAATTATCATTTTTCCCTATTTTTAACGGCAATATGTCACATATGTACATACATACTGTACAATTTTTTTTATTAAATATATATTTCCATCTCTTTACTCTATTTTGGCAGCACTTTTGAAAAAAAAATTTTTTTTTTGAGCAATTTAGAAGACTTACAAGTTTAGTAATAATTTTATACATTTTGAAGTACATTTGGTTTTCCTGCACCAAGCCAGGTTTTCAGAGGCTCATAGCTGTCAGAATGGTGGAAACCCCCACAAGTGACCCCATTTTGCAAACTACACCCCTTAAGGTATTTATTAAGGGGTGTTGTAAGTATTTTGACCCCACAGTTTTTTTGTAAGAATTCATGCAAAGCAGGCGTAAAAACATATAATCTCACTTTTTTCATAAAAGTATAACTTTGAAGACCGATTTCTTTGTAAAGCGACCATGAGAATGAAGAAACACACCCCAAAATCTATCACCCTGTTTCTCCTGTTTTCAAAAATGCCCCCATTGTGACTGTAATGCATTGCCTGGACACATAGCAGGGCTTGAAAGGAAGGGAACACCCGGAGGCTTTCAGGACTCATATTTTGCTTGAAAATGTTTTAGGCCCCACTGTATATTTGGAGAGGTTTTGAACTACCAGAACGATAGAAACTCCCCATAAACGACCCCATTTAGAAAACTAGACCCCTTAAGGTATTTATCTAGGGGTGTAGTGAGTATTTTGACCCCACAGTTTTTTGCTAAATTTAATGCATAGCAGGTGAAAAAAAAGAAAAAATCACTTTTTTCATAAAAGTATCACTTTGAAGACAGATTTCTGTGTAAAGCGACTATAAGAATGAAGAAACACACCCCAAAATCTATCACACTGTTTCTCCTGTTTTCAAAAATGGCCCCATTGTGACCCTAATGCATTGCCTGGACACACAGCAGGGCCCCAAAGGAAGGGAACACCCGGAGGCTTTCAGGACTCCTATTTTGCTTGAAAATGTTTTAGGCCCCACTGTACATTTGGAGAGGTTTTGAGCTGCCAGAACGATAGAAACTCCCCATAAACGACCCCATTTAGAAAACTAGACCCCTTAAGGTATTTATCTAGGGGTGCAGTGAGTATTTTGACCCCACAGTTTTTTGCTAAATTTAATACATAGCAGGTGAAAAAAAATTAAACTTCACTTTTTTCATAAAAGTATCACTTTGAAGACCGATTTCTTTGTAAAGCGACCATAAGAATGAAGAAACACCCCCCCAAAATCTATCACCCTGTTTCTCCTGTTTTCAAAAATACTCTCATTGTTGCCCCAATCTGCTTATTAGACATGTGGCTGGGCCAAAAAGAGAGGGAGCACCCTTTGGCTTTCAGGGCACAATTGAATAAATTCTCGGCCCCATATCATGCATTTAGAGGCATTGAGCAGCCTGAACAAAAAAAAAAACCACGCAGAAATGACCCCATTTTAAAAACTAAACCCCTAAAGGTCTTCATGTAGTGGTGTAGTGGGCATGCGGAACAAACATTTTTTAAAGGAGGAAATAATGGGTATCATTTCAGACACTTTGGGTATATAATGTTTCTTCAAACTCTTATTACGTTTCCACATGAAATAGAGGAGACGTGGTAGAAGGTTATTTTTTTAGAAATATGCCACATTAATAAATTTGTGCGGCACAGAAGAGAAGTCAAGCCGTGTATTCATAATGGATACATGTCGCTATAGACGTATTTGCCTGTACTTAGGACTATGTCTTGCTGAAGAAGCAGTTGGTGCCATTATGATGTCATTGTGGACAGAATTCTGTCCTAATATAAAATCAGTCAGAGAGGAACAAATAAACTGTACTGGAGTGACGGGCAATATCTTCAAACAAATGGAGGAAAATGTATCCAACTATGTTGCAAACTCGAGTCTGTTCACTAGATAGAAGAACACCTGCAGGGCTGTCAAGACAAGGTTTTTGTTTTTCAGTGACTGGTTGTACAACGTCTCTTTAGCTCCATCAATCCTTATGAGGGACGAATGTGCCAAGTGACGCGGTACACCATAACAAGCCCCTGCCCGGCAAGGTAGGAACCGCTATGTGCACAAAACAACCAATCACCTACAGAATATATAAAGGGACAGTGTCCAAAACCATCTATAGGAACAGTAAAGGATCACTAATCCCCAAAATGATGTCAGTATTTCCAGAAGAACCGTAACAAAGCCCATGGTGTATTGATAAGGAACAGCTCGATTATTAGAGATCCTCCAAAAAAAAAATATCATGCCCGTATCACGGTACAGAATTAGGAATGTAACCGCCGTATGTGGCAGGACAGTCATAACAAAAAGGAAATACATCCCCAATTTATTCTTGTAACCATTGCTAAAATGCACGACTTCCACTAATTCAGGGGCGGCACGGGCCGCAGGTGTGGGATTTATCTACTAATAAATGCAATGCACACATTTATTTTTTATTTCAAGAACACTTGTGGGGTCCATGTTCTGAATAGACAGATGTGGCTCCTGCACAATAAACTGTATTCATTTGTGAGTGATCAAATCCAGGATTTAATTGTCCAAGAATTGTATAAAAAAAATCATAAAGGGGAAATTTAGTTTTACAGTCTGAAATAAATAAACCTCCCCATGAGAATCCCTCCCTCCCTTGGAAAGCCCAGAAACTAAACAAAAAAATATGCATAAATGAAATTGACTCCCTAAAAAGAATCCCCCCCCCCCCCACCCCACCCTTTTTGGTTTTCCCTAAATTATAGATAAAATTAATAATTAGAAATGGTGTGGTAGGTCTCAAAACAGGGGTAGTTGCACAGGCCTGGATTTGAAGGGCACATGGGGCAGTAAAACCGGGTATCCCTCCTCCTTCCGTGTTTACTGCACACCCGGCATCTCTTTTGGGGGTATCTTTGGTTCACAGAGGCAGGGACGGGGTGAAGGAAGTGGCGCTCAGTGAGCCTTTTGACATCCTCTGACTCGAAGGAGTCTCTAGGTGCGGGGGAGTCAAACAGGAGGTGCTCTATAATTTTCTCCTGATACTGGAGGAAACTGAGCGTTCCCTGGGTCTTGTAGAGCACATAGCTGTTGTAAGTGGCCATTTGGATAAGGTAGATCGCTACCTTTTTATACCAGGCCCTAGTTTTGAGCTTGACCAGGTACGGTTGTAGGACCTGGTCAGATAGATCGACTCCCCCCATGAACTTGTTATAGTCCACCACGCAGACCGGTTTCCTCTTATCAGAGGTAGCGCCCCTCTCTCTTACTGCCACTGTGGTGTCCTCGTGCACGGTGGAGAGCATGTACACGTCCTTTTTGTCACTCCATTTGACAGCGACCAACTGGTCACTTGCAAATGAGAGTGACGCACCCCTTACTAGTCGCCTGGACACCAGTCGTTGAGGGAAGCCGACTCTATTTTTTTGTACCGTCCCACAGGCCCCTGTATTCGCAGCATGGAGGGACTTATACAGGGGGACACTGGTGTTGTTATTGTCGGTATACACATGGTACCCTTTTTGTAGGAATGGCACCACGAGTTCCCAGACAATTTTCCCACTAATGCCAATATCCTCTGGGCATCCTGGGGGATTAAGGTGGCGGTCCCTGCCCTCATAAATGAAAAAGCCACAGGTGTAGCCCGTTGTGCTCTCGCACACCTTATAGAGTTTCACTCCGTATCGGGCTCTTTTGGAGGGGATGTATTGGCGAAACGATAGACGGCCCTTGAAGGACATAAGGGACTCATCTACCGCTAGTTTTTGGCCTGGGGTGTATAAATTGAAAAATGAGTCACTTAGGAGGGAGATTAGGGGTCTCAGTTTGTTGAGGCGATCATAGGCTGGGTCACTTCTTGGGGGGATTTGTGTATTGTCAGAAAAATGCATGAAACGCATTAGAGTCTCATAGCGCGTTCGGGCCATAACGGCTGCAAATACAGGCGTGCTATGGATAGCGCTGGTAGCCCAATAGGAGCGGATAGAGGGTTTTTTTTACTATCCCCATGTTTAGGGTAATTCCCCCAAAAAAATTTATTTCAGAAACTGTTGTGGGGATCCATCCTCTGGCATAGCAAGACCTGGGATTTTGGGTGCCAAATTGCCTGGCGTATAAATTCGTCTGCTGGACGATTAGTTCCAGGACCTGATCGCCTATAAACAAATGAAAAAATTTATAGGGACTAAAATTTGAGACATCTGCGTTGATGCCTGGAGTCGCTGTAAATGGCAAAACTTGGGGGGAGAAAGCAATTGCAGGATCCCAAATTGCGGAAGGGACTGCAGTACCAGGCCCGTCTCCTGACGCTGACCGCTGCGTCCACCACCATAGGACTGGGGGGTCCAGTGGCAGAAGCAGAACTTGTGTCACTTTTTGAGCCAAGTTCTGCTTCTGATGCAGTGTCTGTATCACTGCCGGAACCGCTAGAGCACAGCATGGCGTATGCCTGCTCTGCAGAGAACATTCTGCGGCTTCTGCGGTTCATGTTCACCACACTAATAATTGTTTTTTTGTTTTTTTTTAGAATACAAACAAAAAAACGGGGGTGATTACGTGTAATCTGGGGTGATTACTGGTAACCTGGGGTAATTACGGGTAATCTGGGTTAATTACAGGTAATCTGGGGTGATTACGGGTAATCTGGGGTGATTACGGGTAATCTGGGGTGATTACGGTAATCTGGGGTAATTACGGACAATATTCGGATAATATCGGAACACTAGCGAGTAAGTATGTGGTGTATTTCACAGTATAATACAGCACAAGATTTGTATAGTATTTCTCTCTCCTCTCACAGATCAACTACAGTGAGAGGAGGGAGGGAAAGAGCACAAATCTTGTGCTGTATTTTGAAAATATGGGACTATGGTCACTGTGATAGGTATATCACAGTGACCATCTGATCAGGGACCAATTATAACGGTCCCTGATCAGTTTCTATTTACAGGCAGAATAGCTGCCTTTCACTGACAGCGCATGCGTGCGCCATTTTTTTTTTCCCGGCGGTTGGGGGGAGGGGGGGCACGATCGGAGGCCTAACAAGTAGTTTTTTATCTCCTCTCACCAAACATTCATGGTGAGAGGAGATAAAAAGTTAGATTTCAATGCAGCATTAATTGTAACGGCGATCGCCGGTATTCGTTGAATACCGGCGATCGCCGGTTTGGGGACCGCAAACAACGGTCCCCAGACTGTGCTCCAAGCCCTCAGCTACCTCTGGTAGCTGAGGGCAGGGAGCTATCACTCTGCACGGCGCCGCAATCTTAATTAGATTGTGTGCGCATGCGCGGGCGCCATTTTTTTTCTCTTCCCGGCAGCTGCGGGAGGAGAAGGGGGGCACGATCGCGGGCATTGGAGGCCCTTCAGGTTAGTTTTTTATCTCCTCTCACCAAACATTCATGGTGAGAGGAGATAAAAATGGCGATTTTCCACCGCTGCGTTAATTGTAACGGCGGTCGCCGGTATTCGTTGAATACCGGCGATCGCCGGTTTGGGGACCGCAAACAACGGTCCCCAGAGTGTGCTCCAAGCCCTCAGCTACCTCCGATAGCTGAGAGCAGGGAGCTATCTCTTTTTACGGCGCCGCAATTTTATTCTGATGCAGGGCCGTGAAAAGGCCTATGCATCAGAATAAAGCCCGTTAGTGGCCGCCGTGAAAAGGCGTATTGGCGGTCACTAACGGGTTAAGACACATTGTTGCCTTTTGAAATATTTATATTACTTATCCCTTCCTATACATGGGCATTTGCTCTATATTACTTGTATGTATACTGACATATGACTGCATTATCTACATTGCTGGTTCCTATACCATCGCTATATTTTTCCTTTATGTATATGCTCCCTGCACTGATAGATTCCTGTTCTTTGCAATGTATGACTCATTTTTAATCTGTTTGTACGTGTCTATTTAATAAAGCAACTTTTGTATTTTTCTGAATTTCATGTGTTAATTGAGAATTCCTCATTTGATAAGGGCCTGTAAGCAGCCACTGGACCTGGAATACAGCATGATTTATGGTATGTTTGATGCCTTTGCTATCTATGACCTCCCACTACCAGTAAACCAATAAGGGACCACAACTTGAAATTGGTGTAAAGGCCACAGCAGCCATTTATTAAATACACAACTTTATGCAATCAAATAGCATAACCATAACAACAAAAACACTCAATAAATTAACATCCTGCACTATTCCGCAAACATTCTCCTGTTAAGGGATCCTTGAAGGCACTTCAGGCATTATATTTTAACTCCATCCTTTCCTTATCAGGTCTGGAACTTATTGCCCTACAGCCGTACTGCACCTGACCCGAGGGCACCAACAATCTCCAAGACCTCCCTTCCTGGGGACCCTGCCCATCAGGAATATATGAAAAACCAGCTGGGTGACCACTCCTAAGCCCCTACAATACTACCCAGGGTTAAATGCCCCGAGTTCTTTACCAACAATCTTATATGTTGTTCTCCTTCTTCCCATTATGTGCCTTCAAAGACCCCTCCTCCTACCGCCACGACATTCATGTGTGATACCAACCGCAGGGCTTTCTCCAAGCCGTCTTTAATGCCCAGAATCCACATGTCCAACCCCACTTCATTCAAATGGACTCCGTCCGCCCGAAGAAAGCCGGCCTCAGCCCCCTCCAACTCCCGATGACGCACCACCGTTGCGAGCCACAAATTTTCCCACAACCTTATTCACTTTTGCCATGGCCCGATTCAAACTTTGCACTGAACGTGCCTGCCTTCACACCCTGCGAGCAACATTATCCGACCAAATGATGATCAAGCCCGGAAATGATGACCATAAGCGCAAAAGATCCAATTTGACATCCCGCATAAGATCCCTGGACGACCTTATTCCTAAATAATTTCCTCCAAGGTGTACAACCAAAATATCAGGCGCCCTATCTAAACCTGCATAAAACTGGAGTTCCGGCAACAACCTGCACCAAAGCATGCCCCTCAAACCCAACCATCTGACTTGAACCTCGGACTGGTCCAAGCCCAACTGTCGTCCAGCCGGACGAACATCAGCCTGAACACCTCCCCAGTGCACGTATGAGTGCCCCATTATCCAGACCAAGCAGGGCCCGCACCTAGAACAAGACAATAGTAAGGTAAGCAAATCAATCCCCCACTTACAACATAACTCACCCCAACCGCCCTAAAGCAAATGAGGCCAAACATAAATCCTATATCTGTCTGACTCCCACCTACCTATCTTCTTGACCATTGCCGGGGATAAACCCCACCTAGCTGCTTCAGTAGCTGCGCCAATTCTAAACGAGTGAGAGCTATACCCCGATCCTCCTCTGCTAGACAACAGGATACATTTTTTGAAAACCTGCACAAACTGATATTTTGACAAAGACAGACCATCTGCATGAACCAACAAGGATGCCGGCCCCTCAGGCCTAACCGCAACAAACTCTTGAAAACAGCTAACCGGGCGCACCCTCGACCCTGGTAACTCATACAAGCGCACCAAAAAACCTTTCCCCGCTTGGTCTGTCCTTGATCTACGAAGCAAACAAGATAAGCAGGAGCCATCCAATTCAACATCCGTGAACAATAAGCCCCCAGCCACACGCTTACTTGCCGCCACCAACTCAGATATCCTGAAAGCCCTAAAGAAAGCTAAAGAGAAAGCCAGCGAAAATAAACGTACTTCAAACCCTGACACACAAACAGTCTTTAAATGCTCACAAATAGCTTCCAAAAGATCGAAAGATACCGGCTTCCTATGATCCCAAAACACGAAACCCATCCTGAAACTCTTCATTGCTTGCCTAACCAAAAAAGACTTAGTCACGTCCTCCTCCCCTCTGATTTTAAACCAAAACGCTAGCGTAGACAAACTCTGAGTAACCCCTGATGCAGACAACCCATCACTGTAAGAATTCCCTATAAAATATAACAAGCAAGCCAGCCGATCCAAACTACCCACCTGCGTATCCCTCAACAAAGCCTCCCATACCCGCCAAACCGCACTGTACCTCTTCCACGTAACCGCACTAACTGACTTCCTAATTAGCGACATCGCCATAGTCATACCAGCTTCCAAAGATGCTCCGGGCACCAAGGCCATGAGTCACCGCCCCCTGCGCCAGCAGACGAAACCTGTCCCACTGTTGACAAGAAAGGGAATCAGCCACTGAATTAAGCACCCCTGGAACTGCTACAAAATGCGAATTCAACACCAGCCCCCTCAAAACCAAATGTCTCAATAATCGTACGACTGGCGGAGAATTTGCCGTCTGCGCATTGACGGCCTGAACCACACCCAAGTTGTCACATACAAAACGTACTCTCCTGTCCCTCAGACAATCCCCCCAAATCTCCGCAGCCACCACTATCGGGAACAATTCCAGCAAGGCGAAATTACGGATGAAATCACATTCGCGCCATGCACTTGGCCAAACACCCGCACACCACTGCCCCTGGAAATCCACTTTTAACTCACAAGGCAACCTAATAAAATGATGGGGAGAATTAACCCCCCGGTAGCACTAGGCAACCGCCTACAAAAAACCCGACCCATGGGCATAATCCTACATGCAAAATTCAAACGTCCCAACAACGATTGCAAGTCCCGCAACTGAATCTTTTTCCTGCGCAACACACTCGCCACCAACTCCCTCAATTCCAGCAATTTATCCTCTGGCAAACGACATTCCATTTTGTCCGAATCGATAATTATCCCCAGAAATTTGATAACCGTCGTTGATCCCTCAGTTTTCTTGGGCGCCAGCAGTACCCCAAAGTCAATCGCAACCCTTTCCATAGAATGCAGTAACCCCGCACACACATACGTAGCCGGCGGACCGATGAAAAAAAAAACATCTAGATAATGCAGCGCCGATGGCACTTACGCCTCGCTCCGAACCACCCACTCCAAAAACGTGCTAAACATTTCAAAATAAGCGCAGGAAATGGAGCAGCCCATCGGGAGGCAACAATCTACAAAATACCCATCCTGCCAACAACAACCTAACAAACAAAAACTTTCCAGGTGCACCGGCAACAAACGAAACGCGGCCTCAATGTCAGTTTTCGCTAACAGTGAGCCCTTCCCATACTTACGAACCCAAACGACCGCCGCATCAAAGGAAGTGTAACTAACTGCGCAAAGGTTAGGATCGATGCCATCGTTAACCGACTCCCCTTCCGGATAAGATAAGTGATGAATAAGGCGGCATTTGTTAACCTTCTTTTTTGGAACCAAACCCAAAGGGGAAACCCGCAAACCAGGAACGGGGGGTGAGGAAAACGGGCCCGCCATGCGGCCCAAAGCCACCTCTTTCCTCAATTTATCAGTAACCAATTCAGGCCGCACCAAGGCAGACGACAAATTGCGGACCACCCCATTCCGTACAAGGCATACTAAAACCCTCAGAAAAACCCAGAAACAACAATTCCGCCACTTTCCAATTTGGGTACTCCCTTAAAAACTGAAGCATCCTTTTCACCCTCACCGGAGTCGCCCCTCTTCTGTTCAGCATCTCCCTGCCTGCCCTTATGCTTCCTGAAGCATCTGGACAAACCATGGGCACCTCCGCAACCGGAGCACTCGTGCTTGTACCTACAATCTGATCCAAATTTACAATGCCCCTCATTAAACTGCCAGCAACATCCTTTCCCCAAGGAAGCCGACCGACCGGTTGCTGACCCCTGCCCGCCGGCCGCATCCCGAAAGGGCTGTTGCCCCTGTTTTGGAGCCGACATTAATCGCATCCAAAGAATAATGTCCTTGTGATCCCATCCCAAGGAAGGACGCACCACCTTTCGCTGACTAAATTGTTCGTCATACCTCAACCATGCGTTACCGCCATATACCTTGTACGCCTCCCCCACGGAATCCATGTAGCAAAACAGCGCCGAGCAATTCTCCGGCGCCTTTTCGCCCACCACGCTAGCCAAAATAGCGAAGGCCTACAGCCAATTCACAAACGTCCGAGGAATCAAGCGATAACGACGCCGCTCCTCTTCCTCCTTTTTACTCTCATCCGGTTTCCACCGGTCCAGGTTAAACTTTTCCAGAGGCAATAGAGAAAAAATCTCCACATATTCATCCTTCCATATCTTCTCTCTAATTTCAGCTTTCAAATGCGCCCAAAGCGGGCCCCCAAAACACACGTACACCTCGCCTTTTGCAGCGTCAGTCAAACGCACATCATCTACCACTTTCTTGGATGTGCCAGACCCCGCATAAACAGCCTTATCCACCGCAACCTGCTCCACTTCGCTAGCAACCACAACCCCTGCCGCAGCCGCACTTCCACACACCTTACTAGCAGCACCCCACACCCTCGCCGAGGACTGCTCTACATCCCCTATACCCTTAGCAAAATATTCCTGCATACCCTTAAAAAACATCTGAAAACATACCCCACACATCACCCCCACCCATCCCCGGCACAGCATCAGTGGTAGACTCACCCGGCCGTCCCTGAGGTGACCTCCCAGCGGCCGTATCCATAGATCCAGACGATCTCTCCCTCAATCGCAGCGTTCCAGGGGGGTGATGGTCCAGCACCACCCTCTCCCAGCAGCTGGCTGAATTCCTAGCCGACGTAGTAATACTTTATAGCTTTACACATTGTAATATTTCATGGCTATTATTATGGGATATGTCGGACATTCCAATCCGGGGTGTTTTTAATTTTCTGTGTTTTAAATGTATGTATTTTTGGGGTAATTTTTCCCTTATGGGATAATAAAGATTTATATTTGTTATTTCGTTGTCTATCGACGTTATTTTTATATCAGGTATATTTTTGGTATTCTCATGTATATCAGGGGTTTGGCTAATCTTCTGGAGGAGCGTTTCCATAATCAGGATGAAAAGCGCTGGGGAGAGGGGGCATCCCTGCCGAGTAACGTAATATAAAATCAATCAGAAAGTGTACCATTATATGTATATGTATTTACTTATGCATTATACTAAATGATGTTGTTCACAATGTTTGTTTTGGTTTCCACATCTTGATGCATCTATTGAAGTGCGTACAAATACTAACCTTGATTCCACTTTTGGCTATTGCTTCTTCTCCCTGGTGCGCATGCGCGGCTTTTCAGTCCGGGTCTCTGCATCCTCGGCTGGACTGAGTTGCGGAACACGTGGTTTGCGTCTTCCGCTTCCGGTTCCATGTCCCGGATGTTGACACGCCGGACTGGATTGCTGTGGGCTGCATTACATTCCATCAATTGCCTCTGAGCCGTTACAGGTGAGTTTCTCACCTGTGATTGGTCTAGTGAGGTTTAAATGGCTCACTGTCATCTTCTGACACCACCCCCAGACAAAGGCTTCCGGGCCGAAACGCGCGTTGGGGTTGATGCCAAACAGTATGGATCGTGACATGGGTAAGGAGTGCTATTGCAGAGTTAATATGATGTAGGCACCATCGCATCTTTTGCTCAAACCTTACCATACTCACCTGTTCATTTATTCCTGTATATATCTGGTCACTTGACAATACTTTATGAGCAGGCTGCTTCTGGGTCTTGTGTGATTTCAATCAAACACATATAGATGTAACGTGTCATGTATTACAGTCCTGCCCTTCTATCATCCATTTAGTACCATCTATATACATCCTGTGCTTTATATTTGCGCATATCACTGTCTGGTGTTCATCCACACTGTGGCGATCATCTCTTAATTTTTAATGTGTCTCATGTCATTTTTTGTATATTTGTTCTAATAAATGTATATATTTTTTAATTGATTTTCGGTGTGTCAGACTCCTATCTCTAGGTTTTTGTTTCATTCAGCGGGCCTTCCACCGTTTACTACCATGCTTATTATGGGTTTATATGCCCTTTCCCCTCTAGATCCTATACACCAATAGGGATATACATGTATTATACATAACCTTGGGGATTATAATTTAATAAAACTCATTTTCTTGGGGTTCTCTATATAGGTATAGTACCATTAACCCTAACCCGAGCTACTGGGGTAGAGTATAAGCAAAACACGGCTGACTTGAAACTAGACGGGAAACTAAACTTCATAAAGGTAGCTCACATTAAAGCCCAGTTGACACGGTCGAAAGCCTTTTCGTCATCCGTACCGAGAAGAATCAATGGTACCCTACCTGGAATAAATCCCATTTCTTCGGGATCGATCAGCTCTTACAAGAACGCTGACATCCTGGATGCCACAAGCTTAGACCACCAGTATTAAGAAGAGAAATCGTACGGTAACTAGAGCAAAGTTCTGGATCTTTCCCTTTTTTTGGGATAATGAAAATATAAGCCTCCAAAGCCTGAGTAGGTCAAAAAGCCCCCACATAAGGGAGTTACAAACCTGGGAACCAGGATGTCAGAGAATCTCCTGTAATAAGCTGTCAGAAACCCATCTGGACCCGGGCTCTTACCCGTTGGGATGGTAGAAAACACAGTCAAGGCCTCAGCATCCGTAACTGGGGCCAAAAGTTTGGTTCTAGGTTTCTCTGATAGAAAAAGGAAGATTAACGGAGTCTAAAAAAAAGAGGTTATGCAGTCCTGTCCAGACAGGGGTCCCTGCCATCAGAAGTCGTGTTGATATTATAAAGGAATTGGTAGTAGAAATTGAATTCTTTAGCAAAACTGTCCATGTGCGTCAACGCCGCCCAGAAGAGGACCTCATTGCATGGGCAAAAGACCTTTCTTTTTGCTTTTTAAGCAATGATGATGTGATATTGGGGCGTGGCCTAGAGGTGAATGTGAGAGGACGTGTGTGACCGGAGCTCCTGCTGTAATCATCCTTTAAGGTCCATATATCCCGTAAAACTCGGGGAAAATAGCTTCCCTAGGGGCTTACCAGAGTCTGGAGGTGGAGGAGCACGAATACCCGGTCATAATGACGCGCTCTAAGAAGCAGAAGTCGCCGCCAGCGAGTCCCGGGTCCCGCGCTCAAGATGGCGCCGAGGAGAAGGAAGGCCGCAATAGAGGCCTCCGGCAGGAAGTTGTGGAGAAGCTGGAGAGGTTCGCCCGCACGCCGAGAGCAGGGGGGGCGGCTGCACAGCAGCGAAAGTCGGCTGGAGATCAGGCAGCTGGAAGCTCATCATATGGATCCAGGTATTCTCCTTTGGCGGGGGACATGAGAAGTGAGGAGGAGGAGGAGGAGGAGGAGATGAGTGGCGCCATGCAGGATCAGCCAGGTGCTGGAGGGAAAAGTGGAGTAAGGAAGGAGGAACCCTCCCTAAAGGACATTTTGGCAGCGGTGAAGCAGAATTCTATGGTCCTTAATACCTTAGCAAGTCAGATGGGTGGATTGAAGGAGGACATTTTGCTGCTCAGGAATGATTTGCAGAAAGTTGCGGAACGCACCACTGCCGTGGAAGGGAGAGTCTCAGACATGGAGGATGCGATTCCTCACATAAAGCAGGATGTACAGGCACATTCGCAGGCAGTGGCGACATTGATGGCTAAGACAGACGATATGGAAAATCGGCTGAGACGAAATAATGTGCGCCTTGTGGGGGTTCCGGAAAGAGTGGAGGGAACGAATCCGGATGACTTCTTTGAAAAGTGGCTGATAGACACATTTGGTAGAGAGGAATTGACCCCTTTATTTGCGGTGGAGAGAGCGCACAGGGTGCCGACCAGACCTGGCCCTCCGGGAAGGCCGCCGAGACCGGTGCTGATAAAGATTCTACATTATAAAGATAGAGACAAGATCCTGAGGAAAGCTAGAGAACGTCAAGACATCTCCTTTAATGGGGTGAAAGTGTCCTTCTTCCCGGACTTCTCTTTGGAAGTACAACGGAAAAGATCACAGTTTATGGATATAAAAAGACGACTAAGGGCATTACAAGTGCAATATTCGATGATGTATCCTGCCCGTTTGAGAGTGGTGGCGCTGGGAACAACTTCCTTTTTTGAGACACCGAGAGAAGCGGTTAGATGGTTGGATAGCCATGAAAGTCAGCTGAGACCGGCAGAGGGACGGCGTTGATCCGGAACAGACCGGCTGGCAAAAGGAGGCTGGGGATGCAGGACTGAATCAGGTGTCGTAGGAAAAATTGCAAGATTTGGCATTTGATTGGACTTGGAGTTGGAGGGCATGGTTGCGGGGACCGCGGAAGACCGGAAGAGGAGGAATGTGTTTATGGACATTGAGGGGTATTGATATGCTGAAGGGATGGTAGTTTATTTGTAAGAAAATGGCAGCGGGAGGGATGGTCAGTTAAGCGGGAAAAGCACATAACGAGTTATGGCATTGTTGAATGTATGGTGGGCGGAGTTGACCTGCCGATGTTTGTTATGGGTAATGGCAGATACGTTCTGTTGCCCCAACCCTTGGAAAGGGGTAGGTTTACGGGGGAGGTTGCAGGGGGGGGAGGGGAGGTTGCAGGGGGGGGAGGGGAGGGAGGGAAAGAAGACCCAGTCGGTCGGATATGTAAAATTAAGAGAACAGGATAGGAGGAGCTGTGATATGTTGAGGGATGATGGGATCACTTAATTGTTTGTCCTGGAATGTACGGGGCCTGCGGGAAGCCAGAAAACGACAGGCGGTATTTGATTTTATTAGAAAACAGGAGTCGAGGGTGATAGGACTACAGGAGACACATATGACTAGGGATTCAGTTTCCATGATGCATAGGGCCTGGGTAGGCCATAGTTTTCATTCTTACCATACTACATATTCAAGGGGGGTGAGTCTTCTCATACATAGGGCAGTGCCATTTGTATGTCACGACTCCTTCCAGGATGGGGAGGGGCGGTATGTGGGGGTACACTGTACATTGTATCATTGGAATTGTGTGTTGGTGGTGTTGTATGTACCCCCTCCGTTTTCTAGTGGATGTATCAAGAAAGTGGTGGAGGAACTGGCTAGGTACCCGGAGGTGCCGTTACTAGTGATGGGGGATTTTAACGCAGTATTGAATACCAATATGGATAAATTTGGCATGACAGGGGGAGGTGTAACAGCTTTAGGCCATCTGGTTGCTGAAATGGGCTGGCGGGACATATGGAGGGATAAACATCCAAATAGCTTGCAGTATTCTTGTGCGTCTTCCACATATCAGTCTTTATCCAGGATAGACTTAATCTTGTGCTCACCGGCAGCGGTACCATTTGTAGCTCAGATAGAATACTTGCAAAGAGCGTTATCGGATCATTCTCCTTTGTTAATAAAGGTAGAGACGGAGGAGAGGACAGGGCGGGGGCAAGGGTGTTGGAAACTTAATGCCTTTTGGCTAAAGCTGATAGACAATAAACAAATTTTAGACCTCATAAAGGAGTACTTTCAGTTCAATTCAGGAACGGTACCGCAAGAGATACTGTGGGACGCGATGAAGGCGTGGCTGAGAGGGGTGTTCATCCAGCACATTTCGGCAGTAAAAACACGGTCTAGACAATTAGGAGAAGCACTGTTGGGAAGGGTAGAGGAGACAGAAAGGCTGCATATAATAGATAACACAACAGACACATTGAAGCATTGGGTGGAGGCGCAGCGGTTGTTAAAGCAACATCAGTTGGAGAGGGCAGATAACAAAAGGATGTTTTTAAAACGCCAATATTATGAGGAGGGGGAAACCACTGGACGGTTACTGGCAAGGATGGCGCAGGCTCAGAGGGAGAATAATTACATACACACCATTAAAGGGGAGGGGGGGAAGTTGGAGACTGATACAGGACAGATTTTGAAAGTGTTTCAGCAGTTCTATTCGGATTTGTATGCCTCTAGGGCAGAGCACACGCCTCAGCAGCTGGAAGAGTATATAGGGGAGATAGAATTTCCTAGGTTGGGGGGGGAGGAGAGAGGGACATTGGAGGAGCCAATATCTCTGGAGGAAATACAGGCGGCTATAGGGATACTAGCCAGTGAAAAGGCGCCGGGGCCGGATGGTCTTCCGGTGGAAGTTTTTAAGGAATATGGGGAGGAGCTTGCGCCGCAGTTACTGGCCACTCTTTTAGATAGCTTCAATAGGGGGCGGCTTCCAGAAACAATGTATGAAGCGACTATAGTAGTTCTGCCTAAAGAGGGGAAGGATCCTCAACTCCCGGGCTCTTATAGACCAGTCTCACTGCTGACGGCGGATATTAAAATCATGGCGAAAGTATTGGCGCTTCGACTAGCTAAAGTAGTAGCTGGGGTGGTACACGGAGATCAGGCCGGTTTTATGCCATCCAAATCGACGGCGGTAAATCTGAGGCGGCTGTTTTTGAATCTACAAGTTATGCCGGATAATCGTGGGGGGAGAGCCATAATGTCCTTAGATGCGGCCAAAGCATTCGATTGTGTGGAGTGGAATTATTTGTGGTCAGTTCTGGAAAAAATGGGATTTGGCCCTAATTATATAAAATGGGTAAAATTGTTGTATGTAGCCCCGACAGCAAAGATAAGGGTGAATGGGGTGTTATCGGATCGGTTTGCGCTGGAGCGGGGAACGCGTCAGGGATGTCCATTGTCCCCATTGTTGTTTGCGTTGGCGGTGGAACCCTTGGCGTGTGCAGTGAGACAACATGAACAAATTCAGGGGTTGAGATATGGGGGGGTGGAGGAAAGAATTGCATTATACGCAGATGATATGCTGCTATTCATGGCGGATACCGAACGCACATTACCGTTAGTGATGGCCCTAATTAAGCGGTTTGGGAAATATTCAGGACTACTCATTAATTGGTCAAAATCGGCCCTAATGCTCATGGATCCGGGGGATATTCAGAATGGGGAAGAGGAGGTGGAGATACCTGTGGTGAAGGAGTTTAAGTATTTGGGGGTGAGGGTGACGGCGAAAGTACAGGATTATATGTCCCTAAATGTAATGCCACTGTTAACAAAGATAAAAGCCAAAGTAGAGGCGTGGAATAAGTTGCCCCTATCGGCTCTGGGTAGGACAAATTTGATTAAAATGATCCTTATGCCCCAGGTGTTGTATGTCCTACATAACTCACCGGTATGGATCCCCAAATATTGGTTCAGGAGATTGCATAACCTTTTTAGGGACCTAGTATGGAAGAAGGGGGTACCTAGGATTAAACTGGAGAAATTACAGCTGCCAAAGGAGGAGGGGGGCCTGGCTGTTCCCAATGCTTGGGTGTATTATTTAGCTGCCCAATGTCAGCATTTCTGGGGGTGGGAGCAGGAAGAGACATGGGGGTCCAGTGCGCGCATCCTATCATATCTGGGGGGGGGGGGGGAGAACCCGTTGGCAGGACTGGAAGCGCACAGATATAAACAGATGGCGAGTACCAGACCCACTCTGCTTCTCATACATAAGGTGTGGTGGCAGTGCAAGCAATTGCTGGGGATAGGGGAGTGCACTAAATATACACCGCTCTGGAGAAATGCTTATTTGGGGGAATTGGGTAAATTGGAAGGGATGCAGGGGTGGGAGCAGCAAGGCATAATACGGTTGAATCAGTTGTATGAGGGAGACATACTCAAATCTTTTCAGCAAGTAAGGGAGGAGTTTCAACTGGACTCCCGCATGTTTTATCAGTACCTGCAGATTCGGCACGCAGTGCAGACACAAGCGGTCAGTGTGGACCTGACGATGCATGCCGCGGGGGTGTTGGAGCATATTGCAAAGGCAGTAACATCAAAAGGATTAATCTCATTGGTTTATCGCAGGTTGTTGGTGGAACATCTGGGAGATCCTATGGCAACAGTGAAAGCAATATGGGAGAGGGATGTGGGTCCTATTACAACAGACCACTGGGAGGCGGTATTGGCAGCAACATGTACTTTGTCCATTAATGTAGCACAACGAAGATCGCAGTTGTTTCTGATACATAGGGTGTACAGGACCCCGTGGGTGCTGAAACAAATGGGATTAAGAGCGGATGCAAAGTGCCCTAGGTGCCCGGAAGAAAAGGCAGACATCCTTCATATGTTCTGGACATGTGGGAAGCTGGGGAGTCTGTGGACGGAAATATTGGAACTAGTGGGGAGAGTGTTTGAGGTACAGATCCCATGGGATCCTGTAGTAATGCTGCTAGGGTATGTTGGAGATTTGGGGGGAGATAGGATGTCAGGGTTGGCAATTGCTAAAATACTGTATCAAGTTCGGAAAGGAATTGCAAAGCACTGGCTGGATGCGGAGCCACCATCAAAACAAGAAATCATAGGGGCACTTAACTCACAGGTTCTGATGGAGTATAGGATATACTCCAAGAGGGGGTCCAGGGTCAAGTTCGACAAACAATGGGCTAGGTGGATTGATCAATCTGGGTATGCTTCTGTGGAGCTAATGACACTAAGGCAACAAGTGCAGGTATAGGGCCACTGAGGGGAGAGGATTGGAAAAGGGGTACTGAGGAGATCGGCTGGGGGGGATACAGGGGGGAGTTGGGGGGAAGGGAATGTTTGGTTAAATGTAAAGAATTGGGTCTGTTGAAAATTGCTTGTACACTGTATGAGAAAGTACAATGACCTGTAATAATGTGGAGTTTTGTTGAATAAACTTGAACTGATTAAAAAAAAAAAAATGATGATGTGATATTGGATCCCCTGTCACCATGGACATTGTGCTTATATTTACATAAATGAAATGCCCCGGCAGATTTTATAGTGAGCAGGTCCCTCAGCTCCTGTCTGAGTGAAAGGTCCTCTTGAGCGTTCTCACGGGCAGATATCTGGGAGAGAATACCATTAATACACTTCTCTCTCTGCTTTTTTAATCTAGAACCTAGGCTTATGATAATTCTCCGGACAGCCGTATGGGATTCCCATATGATGATATCAGAGACATCCGGAGTGCTATTAAGGGAGAAAAACTCCATTAGAGTCGCCTATACTTTGGGTGTGTTTAGAATCTTGAATCAAAGTCTCCTTCAGAATCCAAATGAACGCTCTCTCGGGAAGGGAATCAGGCCGGATTATGATAGAAACAAGTGCGTGTTCAGAGACCAATTTCACAGCTATATCAGAGTCCAGTACCGCAGGTCACAGACGTTCAGAGAGGAACAAGTAGTCCAGTCTGTGATATGTTTGATATCTACCAGAAAAAAAAGGTGTAATCTCTTATGTTACCCAGCCATGCAGCGGTTTCTGGCACCTCCTATCCTACCAAAAACCATTCAAAAGTATAATAATAATGAAATGTGGCAGTAAGACACCGAGGTTTGGTTATTGTGCAGGACTAGTTTGATTATGTTTTCCCCTTTGTGTTGGGGTGTTCTAGTATATAGTGAAGCCACGTCCACAGCACGTGAGGGCGACGCAGAAAGCGCCGTGTCCATAGAGCTCAAATAATACCATCGTTTTAAGGCACTTTATCAAGTTTCATATCAATGTGCGTGTCAGCTTTTATTCCAGCATATCCCCAGCTGAGCTCCAGACTAAACCCAGACTATATGTTTTTAGCTGGACAATTTCTCACGTTGTCCACCACACGATGCGGCCGAACCGAAGTAGTTCCCGTACGGCCGAGAACCATGCGTTTCTTTACTGCGATATTCGGTAACGTGGCCGGCACCGGTGCTTCATCTGCACAAGTCGCTAGGCCGCATTGTGCACAAGGACCCTCAACACCAGCGCTATTTTGGGCCTCTATGGCCGCAGCACGGCTAGTGAGACCCACATGTATCAATATTGGCTTGTTCTAGGTCATTCTTTTCATTTGCAGCAGTTTTTTTTGTAACATGTTGAATTTATGGTGCGTTATTTTGTCGTTTACACCGGTAGTGACGTACAGATGGGACTTTATAACTTTCTGAAAAGTTTCAGATCATAAATTTGGCTAAAACTAAAAGCTGATCCCTTGGCTACCATGAATTACAAAGCGGCCCACACGCAGTATACGCCATGATTTCCACCACAAAAAAAAGTAATTTCAGCAACTCCTCGTGTGGCCCCTTCATTGCCCACGTTACAATACGGTAATGAGGATGCTGCGGTATCTCTAGCTCATGCAAAACTCTGATTGCGAGTCTCTAAATATCACTAGTAACGAAGCTGCATGATTCACACCCGAGGTGTAACTCAATTATTCTTTCAGTAGATTTGTAGAACGCAAATTTATGAAGACACGCCTCCTCCGACTACACGTGAGAACAAGACGGGAAACAGGAAGCACTGGCTGTAAATAGGAAAAACGCTCCAATCAGCGACCGCATGGTGCGCTGACGTCACGGTCATGTGATCGTGACGTCAGGAAGGTCCCTGCGCCCTTAACAAAGATGGCCGCCGCGGTTTTCCGTTATGTTCCGAAGTTCCCTCCTTGGCAGCGGCTTCCGGTCGGGTATGACTGGAGAGTGGCGCGTCTGTTGGAACAGCGGGAGAGGTGAGGAGCGCACAGTGACTGGGTATACTTATAATGGAGTGACTACGGGGACATCACATCCAGACATATAGCCACCCTGTCTGTTCACCACGGGAAGTACATGCATCAATCACATCGTCGCACAATGGACAGGGAGAGAGGAAGCGCATCTGTATCATAGGACGGAGACGTTAAGCGGTTGCCTTCTGCAACCAATCGGGTGCCAGCTCTCATTTCGTAGCGGTCCTTTAGATAATTAAAGCAGACGCCTGATTGGTTGCCAAGCCGCACGGTGTTTTAAAACATTCAGACGCTATGATTTATCTACACTGTCTTTGTTCCCCATAGCAACCAATCACATTACAGCTTTTATTTTTCTAGAGCGGGTTAAGACGTGAAAGCTCTGCTCTGATTGGTTGCAACGAGGACAGACAGTTTTGCCTCTTGTTTTGCTTAACCGTGCCCCATGTACCAATATTGTGTCTGAATTCCATTACCTATGGTAACACCTGCCCACATTTTGGCCTCCGTCGGGCTGATATATGTCCGTATGCCTTTTATATTATTATTATTTTTTCAGCGTAGTAGACTACATACATACAGCATATTCATGTAAAGAAACCTATACCGCACAGTATACATTTTTTTTTATATATTGGAGCCCGCAGGTGACGGATACCATTCTCGTGTATGGGGATGCCTAAAAGTGGCATCCGTCACCAATGGGCAGTAATGGTTTAATGGATACGCTATGAGCTCCCATTATCCCAGTTCATGACGTATTCGTTTAACGGATAGCCTTATAGTCCATGGTCTCTGTGTTTAACGTATACGTCAAACGTAGGCCGTGTAACGTGAAGTGAACTAGACCTAATAGGGGGGTCTTGCCTGCGCCATTCGCTGTGTGGGGCGCAGTGGTGGAGAATTGTGGGAGAGCGGCATCACACCACGTAAAGGTGATAAATGTCTGATCGATGGGGGTCCGACCGCTAGGACCCACACTGAGACGGGGGTCCCCTAGGGCCCTTTGTGAGTGGAGTGGTCCTGCGCGTGCTCGGCCACCGCTGCTTTCACTTTCTATGGCGCTGCTGGAGATGGCAAGTTCAGCGCTTGGTAGAAAGGGAATTAAGCGGTAGCCGAGCATGCTCAGGGGCACTCCACTCACAAAGGGCCCTAGGGGACCCCCGTTCTCGGGTACAGGGGGATCCCATGAGTCAGACCCCCATTGATCAGATATTACTCACCTATCCTGTGGAGAATCGGTAACCTCTTGTGTTTTAGTATATTATTGTAATTCGCTGTACTTGTCGTTCCCCGTCATTGCGCATGAGCGAACTGCCTCTCTGGTCAAACGCAGGTACTGGACCTCCGTTCTCATACACGGTGGGGGTCCGAGCTGTTGGACACCCACCGATGAGCAAGTTACCCCCTATACTACTGATAAGGGGTACCTTGTTGTAACCGGAATACCCCTTTAACTTCACCAGATTCGTGTCCTTGCTGCCTGACACCAGGTAACACTGTTGGAAGATTTTGGGTGTTGTTTTGACACTTTACATGTCGTTGTTTTTATTATATTTAGAAAAAAATCATTGTTGAGCAATGGAGGAACCTGGTGAGAATCAGTCTTCTAAATCGCGGAGCATGGCATCAAGGACGCAGACATCTACGAATCAGCCGTCTGAAGTGCCAGGCGCTGGACAGCAGCCTCCCATTATACAGCTTGGCGGTCTTCCGTCTTACTTGATCCTGGCTGCAGGACAGCCGGTCACTGCATTACGTGGCGCGGGGCTTAATGTGGTACCGCTTGGCAATAATTTATCCATACTTCAAGCCAATGGTCTTCACCTGCCCCTTATTCAGACAGATGGTCTTCAGTCCTTGACAAGTGTGCCCGCTTCAGCTAAGACTAGCACAAGTCAAGCCGGCAGCACGCAACCTCAGATATTCCAGATCGGCAGACTTCAGCCCTCTGCAGTCCAGATTGGTCCTTCTGTTCAATCCCTTGGACTTCAACCACGACCCTACCAGCTCAACGCAGTCCAGATGGGTTCCTCCGGTCAGCCCATTAAATTCCAAACCAAGTCAACCGTTGGCTTACAGCCTTCGACAATCCACATCGGTCCCACAGGTCAGTCCATTGGACTACAGTCACAGACATCCCAACCTACTGAATACCAAACACCGTCCACCACCTCGAGTGAGGTTCATGGACTGTCGCCTGTCTCTTACGAATTAACTACACAAACCACATCCGTGAAGCAAGTGACCAGACAAACTCAGGACGCTCGAAAAAAGGCAGCGAAATCGAAGTCTGAAATGGTTACGTATGTCGATGTCTCATGTAGCGCTTACAGCGTTCCGAAAGTGAAGCATACCTCCACCAATACCTCCAAGATCAATATAAGTATTGGAACTCAGGCGGACATTTCCTTAAGAAATAAAAGCCAAGGCGTCCAGTGTCCCGAAGGCGGGACTTCAAATCTAAGAGTTCTCCAAACCTTCCAGGAAAGTTCTGCGCAGGCGGAGCAGACTACATGGTGCAGTCACGCTGGTGTTCAAGACACTGATCCATCTCTCCAAAGAAGTGTTATGCTGGTACAGGACACGGGGCCGGTGGAAAACGTGTTACCTGCCTACGAAGCTTGGCAAGCTGATAAATTATTTCTCCAGGATCTTCAGAGAATACAGACACACAGATATACGTTGTACCAGCCTGTAAGTGATTTTTTTAATACAATCTTCAAGCCATATAATTAGTTGTATTGTCATGCTAGTACGTAGGGTGTGAGAGAGATGGACTCCTCCCGGGTAGTCAGTATGACCTCAAATTTGGCCAGTGAGCGTCCATGTTTAGACCCGTGATGGTTTGTGGGCTGGTGGTGAATTGAAACGTCTAATCCTCGACAGTTCTTTTTGCCCTGAGTTTGGCATATGCCAAAAGGACCCTCTTGGCACTTGCCGGGTGAATAGGGGCCTATGGATACATTCTGCTTATGTGCTGGGAGCATCCCTAGAGCATATGATGAGCATGGGGCACAAATAGGCCGTTACTTGACAAAGGGGCAACGTATAGCTTAAAAAATTTTTTTATTTTATGGTGTCTAGTAAAGGTCAACGATCAAAAGCTGTGCAGAGAATGTTCTCACACCGTGACCTGTCCTTAATGTAGACCAAAACGCATCTGTCTGGGGTGTAGGTGCCATCTTGGAAAAGTTAGAATCCATCAGTAACAAAGCCTTATCCAGTAACGAGCGCTGATCGATTTAGCGCGTCACTCGTTGAGCTCCATTAATGAAGCAATGGTCAGACCGAACGATTGTTAATACGATCATTTGTCCCCATACATTTGCATCTTGTCGACAGGACGTCCTGTTTACATTATTACAGTACCGGAGAAGGTGGTAATACTGTGAACTGGCACAAGTGTCGGCGATTCACAGGATGAGTAATAAAAACGAAGCCGAATTTGTACGAGTGCCGCGGCCCCTACAAAACAGCTGATCGGACCCCCACCGATCAGGTATTCATGGCCTATTTTGAGGCTTGGCCATCAATTTCTTATAACTTGACAACCCCTTTAAGTGTCATACACTGGCAAAGGCTATAAACGTGGACAGTCACAGTCTCCTAGCAATGACCATATAACTTCCCCTGCCGTCTCTCCATAATAGCTACAGCCCTCTGGACTGCTACTTAGTCCTCATAGTGTCTGCACAGTTCAATGACTGTAGGTACAAACCTGTTTAGGGCACTTTCTCATAGTACCTTTAGTAGTTACTTAGTACCATGCCACAAATTATCGTATCCTTATACACTACGGTACCTCACCAACAGTTACTTGGCCCACAAAGTGCTGCTTAAATGTAGTCCGTGTCTCCCATAGTGCCTCCCCCTCTTACTCATCAGCTAAAATGCCACCATAGTGCACCCGCCCCCAGCTAATATTTTTTATTATGCAACCCCCATAGAACACCCGAAAGGAGCGGTCTGTAAAGTTGGAGCAAGGTAGTAACAGCCCGAGTTAATCCATTCGGCATTGGACGGAGGTCATCCAGCTACTTCATACATAGAGGGATGATGGTGGAAAGACTAGGGCGCTGTGGTTGCCCTGCCTTAATGGGGGTCACAGTCCAATAGAATAATGTAGTCCTTTTTATAGGTGCAGAACGGAACCCAAGAAGAGCTACAAAGTCCTGAACTGAATGTTGTTACCCTTTTCTTTTTAGGGTCAGATTAAATTTGATGATGTGGCCATCTACTTCTCCAAGGAGGAGTGGGAATATTTGAGCGAAGAAGACAAGGATCTCTACATGGAGATGATGGTGAAGAATTACCGCACCCTCCACTCGCTGGGTAAGAAAATCCTAGAAATTCACCCCTTCTAGCCCAGGGGGTGGGGGTTTGTATTCGCTGTATGTTTTCGGCTCTGCCCCGCTCTCATGATTGCTTGTCGTGTTGTGTCGTAAGTGACGCCTCATAATTGTCACCTTTTGCGCTTGCGGCTTCCAGGTTTAAGACTACCAGGAGTAGGAGGAATTTTACAACCCAGGCTTCGGGCCTGTGACCTCGGGCAATCGAAACCTGGCATACACGATCATGTCCGAAACCGCAGAAATTGACGTTCTCTACGCAATTTCATTCCGCAGCATGACTAGTTATGTTGGGTAAATGCTGAGGAATTTCCGCAGTATTCTAGGTGTGGGATTACCCGTAAACTCCTTTCCGGCCGCAGACATTTTTTTTTCCTTCCGAAAGCAGTAACTTTTTTTTTTTTTTTTTTTCTTGCGGGACGAGTTATAGTTTTTTTCACAGCACCGTTTATTGTACCATATAATGTAAAAAATCTTTGTGGGGTGGAATGTGGAAAAAAAAAAGCTATTCCTCCATTGTTTTTTGGGTTTTGTTTTTGCGACGTTCACCGTCAACGACATGTTCATTTTATTCTGCGGGTCAATACGATTATGGCGATACCAAATCTATGTAGTTTCTTAATTGCAGTATATTGTGTATCTTACTATCTCCTATTAAGCCTCTGGCACGGCTTGAGAGAAGCACGAAGAGCCTACAGTGGGCACCGGCGCTGCCATCACAACCATCGGCACCCTGCCGATCGCGTCGTAGGGGGTCCGATGGGCTGTCGGAGGAGATCGCCCTGTTCTTTTTAACGGCTTGAATGCCCCGGTCGTTATTGACCTCGGCATCGAAGTGGCTGTGACGTACAGCTGGAACCCGCTGAGCATGGAGCGGGCGCGGCCCTTGAGTCCGCGTTATACCCCCCCCCCCCCCCATCCAGCTATGACGTAATCAAACGTCGGCGAGTGGTTAAAGGACCGTTTTAAATGTTTTCTGGTTGATCTTACATGTAGTCATGGATATATTAAAAGTTCCTGTAATCCGGTATCTGACAGTCCGGAGATTCTGCTGCTCCAGCGTTCGTGTTTGGCACAAAATAGGAGCAGAAGTCGACGGAGTGTTCAGCATTTTATATTTCTATTTTCCGTCCCAGCATCTTTTCTACGACTGTATGATGATCCGGAACCGACAGACTTTGTTACTGACAATTTTTGTGCCATTTTTTTGCCCTCGCCAATGGGCATGTCGCTTCTTAATGGAGTTCTCTCACAGCCTTCGCTCTAAACCATTAAGGCCATGTTCACACAGAGTGTTTTGCAGGCAGAAAATCTGCCTCAAAATTCCGTTTGGAATTTTGAGGCAGATGTTGCTCTGCCTGCACGCCGCTTTTCGCAGCGTATTTCACACGCGGCCATTGAGCGGTGATGGGCAAAAAACGCAGCCAAATACGCTTTCTCTGCCTCCCATTGATGTCAATGTGAGGTCAGAGATGTAAACGGCTGAAGATAGGACATGTTGCTACTTTTTCCCGCAAGGAGTTTTTTTTCTGCTCGCGGGAAAAAACTGCCTCCGCCTGCCAATCAAACGCCCATTGGCGTTTTTTGGCGTGTTTTCTGACACGGTTTGCGTGTCAAAAAACTGTGTGAACTGACCATTGGGGTATGTTCACACAGAGTTTTTTTGCAGGCAGAAAATTCTGCCTGGAAAAATCCGCTCCAGTTTTTAGTTTTTTTTGTGGTTCTGCTCCGCACGCGTTTTTTGCCGCTATTTGACGCAGGTTTTTCTTCACCTATTTCTTCAACAGACAAAGCGAAAAACCGCGAGCGGTTTTCACCTAAAAACGCGTCAAATTGCGGTAAAAAAAAACGCGTTTATTTCCGTCTCCCGTTAATTTCAATGGGGTTTTTAAGGTGGAAAACGCCTCACGATGGGGCATGTCGCTTCTATTTCCCATGAGCATTTTTCTTTGCTCGCGGGAAAAAAACGCCTCCACCTCCCATTTAAGTCAATGCAAGTCAATTTCTGCGGCAAAAAAACTCTGTGTGAATAGGGACTAACTGAATCTTTAACTATAAGGTGTGGAAAAGCCATTGTTTGGCGCTACCCTAAAATAAATGGTCCAGCCGAACTCATGACCCGGGAGGAGAGACGAGGGTAGGACACATTCTGACGAGCGCCGTCCTTCTTTATACACAGGTTGGATCACTGTTACACCGCCATTGATAACGATGATTGAGCGAGGAGAAGATCTTTATGTGAAATACCCCAAACAGTTTGGAAATCCTCAGATTCCTGGTTTCTCCAGCAGTGGTCAGTATAATGCTATAGAAGATCAGGTCTATATAAGGTGTATTATACTCTATATAAGGTGTATTATACTATATATAAGGTGTATTATACTCTATATATATAAGGTGTATTATACTATATATAAGGTCTATATATAAGGTGTAAGGTGTATTATAATATATATAAGGTGTATTATACTATATATAAGGTGTATTATACTATATATAAGGTGTATTATACTATATATAAGGTCTATATAAGGTGTATTATACTATATATAAGGTGTATTATACTATATATAAGGTCTATATAAGGTGTATTATACTATATATAAGGTCTATATATATATATATATATATATATATATATGGTGTATTATACTATATATAAGGTGTATTATACTATATATAAGGCCTATATATAAGGTGTATTATACTCTATATAAGGTGTATTATAATATATATAAGGTCTATATATAAGGTGTATTATACTATATATAAGGTCTATATATAAGGTGTATTATACTATATATAAGGTGTATTATACTCTATATAAGGTCTATATATAAGGTGTATTATAATATATATAAGGTCTATATATAAGGTGTATTATACTATATATAAGGTGTATTATACTATATATAAGGTCTATATAAGGTGTATTATACTATATATATGGTCTATATATAAGGTGTATTATACTATATATATGGTCTATATATAAGGTGTATTATACTCTATATAAGGTCTATATATAAGGTGTATTATACTATATATAAGGTATATATAAGGTGTATTATACTATATATAAGGTCTATATATAAGGTGTATTATACTATACAGTGAAGGAAATAAGTATTTGATCCCTTGCTGATTTTGTAAGTTTGCCCACTGTCAAAGACATGAACAGTCTAGAATTTTTAGGCTAGGTTAATTTTACCAGTGAGAGATAGATTATATAAAAAAAAAAAAAGAAGAAAATCACAGTCAAAATTATATATATTTATTTGCATTGTGCACAGAGAAATAAGTATTTGATCCCTTTGGCAAACAAGACTTAATACTTGGTGGCAAAACCCTTGTTGGCAAGCACAGCAGTCAGACGTTTTTTGTAGTTGATGATGAGGTTTGCACACATGTTAGATGGAATTTTGGCCCACTCCTCTTTGCAGATCATCTGTAAATCATTAAGATTTCGAGGCTGTTGCTTGGCAACTCGGATCTTCAGCTCCCTCCATAAGTTTTCGATGGGATTAAGGTCTGGAGACTGGCTAGGCCACTCCATGACCTTAATGTGCTTCTTTTTGAGCCACTCCTTTGTTGCCTTGGCTGTATGTTTCGGGTAATTGTCGTGCTGGAAGACCCAGCCACGAGCCATTTTTAATGTCCTGGTGGAGGGAAGGAGGTTGTCACTCAGGATTTGACGGTACATGGCTCCATCCATTCTCCCATTGATGCGGTGAAGTAGTCCTGTGCCCTTAGCAGAGAAACACCCCCAAAACATAATGTTTCCACCTCCATGCTTGACAGTGGGGACGGTGTTCTTTGGGTCATAGGCAGCATTTCTCTTCCTCCAAACACGGCGAGTTGAGTTAATGCTAAAGAGCTCAATTTTAGTCTCATCTGACCACAGCACCTTCTCCCAATCACTCTCAGAATCATCCAGATGTTCATTTGCAAACTTCAGACGGGCCTGTACATGTGCCTTCTTGAGCAGGGGGACCTTGCGGGCACTGCAGGATTTTAATCCATTACGGCATAATATGTTACCAATGGTTATCTTGGTGACTGTGGTCCCAGCTGCCTTGAGATCATTAACAAGTTCCCCCCGTGTAGTTTTCGGCTGAGCTCTCACCTTCCTCAGGATCAAGGATACCCCACGAGGTGAGATTTTGCATGGAGCCCCAGATCGATGTTGATTGGCAGTCATTTTGTATGTCTTCCATTTTCTTACTATTGCACCAACAGTTGTCTCCTTCTCACCCAGCGTCTTACTTATGGTTTTGTAGCCCATTCCAGCCTTGTGCAGGTCTATGATCTTGTCCCTGACATCCTTAGAAAGCTCTTTGGTCTTGCCCATGTTGTAGAGGTTAGAGTCAGACTGATTAATGGAGTCTGTGGACAGGAGTCTTTTATACAGGTGACCATGTAAGACAGCTGTCTATAATGCAGGCACCAAGTTGATTTGGAGCGTGTAACTGGTCTGGAGGAGGCTGAACTCTTAATGGTTGGTCGGGGATCAAATACTTATTTCTCTGTGCACAATGCAAATAAATATATATCATTGTGACAATGTGATTTTATGTTTTTTTAATATAATCTATCTCTCACTGGTAAAATTAACCTAGCCTAAAAATTCTAGACTGTTCATGTCTTTGACAGTGGGCAAACTTACAAAATCAGCAAGGGATCAAATACTTATTTCCTTCACTGTATATAAGGTCTATATAAGGTGTATTATACTATATATAAGGTGTATTATACTATATATAAGGTCTATATATAAGGTGTATTATACTATATATAAGGTCTATATATAAGGTGTATTATACTATATATAAGGTCTATATATAAGGTGTATTATACTATATATAAGGTCTATATATAAGGTGTATTATACTATTTATAAGGCCTATATATAAGGTGTATTATACTATATATAAGGTCTATATATAAGGTGTATTATACTATATATAAGGTGTATTATACTATATATATATATATATATGGTGTATTATACTATATATAAGGTGTATTATTCTATATATAAGGTGTATTATACTATATATAAGGTCTACATAAGGTGTATTATACTATATATAAGGCCTATATATAAGGTCTATATATATAAGGTGTATTATACTATATATAAGGTGTATTATACTATATATAAGGTCTATATAAGGTGTATTATACTATATATAAGGTCTATATAAGGTGTATTATACTATATATAAGGTCTATATATAAGGTGTATTATACTATATATGGTCTATATAAGTTGTATTATACTATATATAAGGTCTATATATAAGGTGTATTATACTATATATGGTCTATATAAGTTGTATTATACTATATATAAGGTCTATAGAAGGTGTATTATACTATATATAAGGTGTATTATACTATATATAAGGTCTATATAAGGTGTATTATACTATATATAAGGTCTATATATAAGGTGTATTATACTATATATAAGGTGTATTATACTATATATAAGGTCTATATAAGGTGTATTATACTATATATAAGGTGTATTATACTATATATAAGGTGTATTATACAAGGTGTATTATACTATATATAAGGTCTATATATATATATATATATATATAAGGTGTATTATACTATATACTATATATAAGGTGTATTATACTATATATAAGGTCATACACAATATGGAGAAAAGTATCGGGACACCTCCACATTACACCTACAGCACATTCTATGACGTCCCGTTCTAAATCTAAGTATGAAGTTGCCTCCCTTGACAGTAAAACGGCTTCCACTCTGCTGGGGGCTTTCTACAAGATTCTGGAGTGACAGTGGGAATTTTTAGGGGCCCGGCTCGCAGTCTCTGCTGTACGTCATCCCAAATGTTTTGGATGGGGTTGAGGTCAGGACTCTGCGCGGCCAGTCAAGTTGTTCCACCCCAAACTCGTGAAGCGTCACTCCACAGAACACGTCATACAGAGAAGCGTCACTCCACAGAACACGTCACATAGAGAAGCGTCACTCCACAGAACACGTCATATAGAGAAGCGTCACTCCACAGAACACGTCATATAGAGAAGCGTCACTCCACAGAACACGTCACATAGAGAAGCGTCACTCCACAGAACACGTCACATAGAGAAGCGTCACTCCACAGAACACGTCACATAGAGAAGCGTCACTCCACAGAACACGTCACATAGAGAAGCGTCACTCCACAGAACACGTCACATAGAGAAGCGTCACTCCACAGAACACGTCACATAGAGAAGCGTCACTCCACAGAACACGTCACATAGAGAAGCGTCACTCCACAGAACACGTCACATAGAAGCGTCACTCCACAGAACACGTCACAGAGAAGCGTCACTCCACGGAACACGTCATAGAGAAGCGTCACTCCACGGAACACGTCATAGAGAAGCGTCACTCCACGGAACACGTCACATAGAGAAGCGTCACTCCACAGAACACGTCACGTAGAGAAGCGTCACTCCACAGAACACGTCACGTAGAGAAGCGTCACTCCACAGAACACGTCACGTAGAGAAGCGTCACTCCACAGAACACGTCACGTAGAGAAGCGTCACGCCACAGAACACGTCATAGAGAAGCGTCACTCCACAGAACACGTCATAGAGAAGCGTCACTCCACAGAACACGTCACGTAGAGAAGCGTCACTCCACAGAACACGTCACGTAGAGAAGCGTCACTCCACAGAACACGTCACATAGAGAAGCGTCACGCCACATAACACGTCATAGAGAAGCGTCACTCCACAGAACACGTCACATAGAAAAGCGTCACTCCACAGAACACGTCACATAGAGAAGCGTCACTCCACAGAACACGTCACATGGAGAAGCGTCACTCCACAGAACACGCCACATAGAGAAGCGTCACTCCACAGAACACGCCAGATAGAGAAGCGTCACTCCACAGAACACGTCACATAGAGAAGCGTCACTCCACAGAACACGTCACATAGAGAAGCGTCACTCCACAGAACACGTCATATAGAGAAGCGTCACTCCACAGAACACGCGGCGTGCTTTACACACTTCCATCTGCTGCTTGGCATCTAGACATAACAGCTCTAAAAGAAGACCACGAAAACTAATGTCAAAATTGCCTGTCGTCTGTTGCATGGCTTGGTTGAATTGGGTTGACCTTGTGGAGCAGCTGGTCACGGACCTGAGATCACATGTACGATGCGTCGCCTGGAGTGGTGTAAAGCGCGTCGTCACTGGACTCTGGAGATGTGTTCTCTGGAGTGATTAATCCGGTTTCCCTATCTGGCGGTCTGATGGAGAAATCTGTGCTTGGCGTGTGCCAGGAGATCTCTGCCTACCGGAATGCATAGCCCCTTCTGTAACATTTGGTGATGGAGGGCTAAGGGTCTGGGGCTGTTTTTCAGGGTTTGGGTTTTTCTCCTTCTTTCCAGTCATGGGTAATGTTAATTCTACAGCATACCAAGACGTTTTACACAATTGTAGCTTCCCACTTTATGGTAACAGTTTGGGGAAGGCTCTCTCCTGTTCCAACATTACTGTGCACATAGACAGATCCACAAGGACATGGGGTGAGGAGATTGGTGTGAAGGAACTCGAGTGGCCGCACAGAGCCCTGACCTCAACCTCACCGGACCTTTGAGATGAGTTGGAACGCCGATGGCGAGCCAGACCACCTCGTGCGATATCAGAGTCCGACTTTCTGGATGAATAGGCAGAAATTCCTACAGACACCCCAACATTTTGTAGAAAGCCCCCCGAAGAGTGGAGGCTGTTTATATCTGTAAAAGGGGCCCAACTCCATATTCACACCCATGGTTTTGGAATGGGATATCCTACAGGCTGATATAGGTGTGATGGTCAGGTGTTTGCATGTATATAGTGTATCATGTGACGAAGAACCAGGACGAGAAAAGTCAAGTCGATTATTTGCAAAGTTACATTATTTTTGCATAGATATTCGTGATAATAAAGAAGTATTTTGCGTCAATATTTACAAGCCAAATCCAGGAGTGGAACCTACGTAGAAAAAGTATAATGTAAAAAGTTTACCTTCTCTTTTTTGTTTTGGACCCACTCCTGGTTTTGGCTGACAAATACTGCAGCAAAATACGCCCTCCTGTTTTTTTTTTTTGGGCATAATGTGTGACTTCAGCCTTAAAAGCGCATTCCCATCTTGGACATTTATGACATATATATATCCGCAGGATATGCTATAAATGTCTAATGGATGCGGGTCCCACCTCTGCGGGCAGAGAACGGGGTAAAAAGACCCCCTTTCTGGAGATAGGAGTGGGGCTCTCATCTATCAATCTCCAGAAAGGGGGTCTTTTTACCCTGTTCTCCGCTCGCAGTGGTGGGACCCGCATCTATCAGACATTTATGGTATATACTGTGGATATGCCATCAATGTCTAAAGACAAAGGACCAACGATAAACCTGGTACATGAAAGGCACTCGACTCTTTGCTTAAAAATATATATAGAATTCTTTATTCATACAAAAAGAGACAAAACGCGTCTAGGGTGATCCTGTATCGAAATACAAATACAGCCGTCCGGCCGGGAGAAAGGTGACAAGTGGGATATAGTACAGAACCGAGTGGGAACAAAGTGAATGTGGCAAAACAAGACAGCCGTTCAAAGGGAGATGAGCATGTATAGATACAGTATGATATAAATCAGTACGACCGCAATGGAATACTGGACAACCGTGGCTGAAACTACGGAAGTCAATGACTACAAAACTTCATTGCAGCATAGAAAGGAAATGCATGCGTAACCATCTTAATGCAGGTGATTTGCAAGAGACCATCAGCCCTGGTATAGGGTCCTGGTCAATACAATATATTATGCATGGATATAATGCCCCATAGATTGAAGAGTAGATGATCCAATTAGATGCCACGCTAGCATTTCAACATAGATAAGTATACAACCCACTTATATTACTTATCTGTCGGGTATATATGCACCCAAGCATGCCGCCTTAGAAGCAATTTGCTCAGTGTTCATCCACGTGGGCAATTAGAAAAGCTGTCCTCCGTATATGCTCAAATCCACAGTATGTAAGGCCAATTATGTCATCCTATGTAATATAGTCACTCGCTGGTTATCCGGATATGCTGGATTGGTGGTCAATCACCTCCATGCTGTTCGCTATAATAGGTGGATAAAATGTCTCCAAAATGATAAATTGTTCTCGAAAGGCAAGCAGGCACCTTTCCAGGCAGTGTTCATCCACATCCGGGGCAGCCCAGGTTAGCACCCGGCATCCAATACCTGACACGTGCTGGGTAGGCAGAGAGCGGCAGATCGGAAAATGGCCAAACACACCAGTCTTGGGTGTGTAACGTCAAGACGTGTGCTACGCGTGCTGACGCGTTTCGTCACTACGTGACTTCCTCAGAGCATTGCGTAACAAGACCAGGAAAGGGAAATTATTTAGTATATGACCAACCAATTGGCTGCTTGGTACACAGCCAAGAACACCATTACCCCTTACACGGATATTTTATTAATCCAGAGCAACACATAATAAAAACAAAGCAAATAAAATGGGAAACCGCCTTTAAGGGGTAATTATATAAAAGCATGTTCTGATTTATTAAATTCTTTTAATCCTTTACCAATTTCCCTGTATTACCCTCAACAGGCACGAAGATGATAAATTCAGTTGACGAAAGTTACAATTTACACAATTTTTCTGAACGTTTGAGGAAAAGCATTGATGATTTTCTAAGCTTTTGTATACAGCAAACTGAAGATATCATGTCAGGGGCGGCATCCAACTTTTCGGCAGAACAGGGTTATAATGAGTTCGGGCCATTTTGTCAAATAAATCCATTGCTTGGCCAAAAACCAGCAATAGATGAGAGACCGTTCAAGTGTCTCAGGTGTGAAAGACGTTTCAAGCGTTTCTGCGATCTCGTCTCGCACCAGAAATTTCATCCATTCGAGAACGGCTACTCTTGTTTTCAATGCAACATGACTTTCAAGAACGCGAAGACCTTAATGAAACACGAGTTGATTCATTCTGGAGAAAAACCATTTATCTGCCCCAGATGTGGGAAACGTTTCTTTACTCAGCAATTGCTCGATAACCATCTCGGGGTAACCTTAAAAAAGAATCCACACGCTTGCTTAGAATGCGGAAAACGATTCGCGAGAAAGTTCACCCTTCGTAAACACGAAATGGTTCACGACCGCGATAAACCTTTTGTGTGTTCCATCTGTGGAAAAGGCTTCGTGGAGGAGGAAGATTTTAACGAACATCAGAGAGTCCATATGGAAGAACATATATACTCGTGCGACTTCTGCGGAAAACGGTTCAGTAGTAAGCCGAGCTACGATAAGCATCGGCAGGAGCACGTATGCTCACAATTCTTTCCAGATTTTGAACAGCATGGTCAACTTCTTCTTCTCAAACAAATTCAGGAAGGAGAGTCTGTTCTGCCAAAGGAACTGGAATTCCAAAGTTGAGAAGGATCACTCCAGATTTATATGTTTTTCTTATTGAAACAGAAAATTATGGGTGGATGTGCCTGGGGTGTTGTAGCATTAATCGATCAAAAACAGTTGTCCATGGAGAAGAACCGACGTAGAATATATGCGTGTGCTGTTTTTGGATTTGACGATGTCCACAAGCATCGAAAGCCTTAATGACGGAAGGGTCTCCATGCCACTTACCTTGTCACTTGGGGTTCACTAATAAAAATGTTTTTTGAATGTTTATGTTTGACCCGGAGAGCCGAGAGACGTATTTCCTAGTGTGTTGCAGTAAATTTGTTTAATAAATATATTTTACTATATGGCATTGGGTAAGGGGGAAACAAAAAGAGTAGAACTCGATTCACAAAATTTGAGCAAATACAATTCCCCCCACCAGCTTTGGGTGCCTTGCATTCCTGTTAACTGAAAATGTAACATCGCAATAAGGGCCTATATGAATCGGGAATTTCGTTTAAATGTATCTTCTAACGTGTCATGTGTGTCTTGGCATTATCAATTAATTGGGACTGATCAGAATCCCGAAATGAAGGGACTGGAGGGCAGCAGCGTCGTCGTCGTCGTCGTCGTCGTCAATATGCTAAGAGTACTACTATTGTTGAAATTGGGGGGCTATAGAGTTAACGACTCTTCTGTGTTGCTCTGAGATCTGTCACATCATCAATTACCTAAGGCTGCCATGATTCCTAAAATAAAGCAAACTATAGCGGCTAAACCTTTTGTGCTCCTCGGAGATATCTTGGCCACCGGAATTTGTAAAATGCTCACAAAGAAGCAGGGTTGGAATCAATTCAGTTTATAGAAATTGTCAAGGGGTTCAGGCACTCATTGAAGTGTTCATTTTGGATCCCTAATAATAGACACCGACCAGTGTTCCCTTCTGCCACATATGTTAATAGATACAGTTAGTATTCCTCTTTAAAGCATCCGTGCTCTGCCTGGTTTAGGGTGGTGGTACAGCGTATGATATTTTTTTTGATGGTGCCACTTTCATGAGAAATGTTCTAACTCTGGCTTTGCAGAGGGGTCAGAGTTTCATCACGCTGCTCTGAGTCCTATCTTAAGTACAGCAAGTGATCAGTTCTATGTCACTGATCTATGTCCCCTAATTGCGGAGCGTATTCTATGTGATGCAGCTTCAGTCTGGCTCCCGCTTGTGATAGGTTTCTTTATCCGTTTTTACACAGGAGGCAGTGAGAAGCCGCATCACATAGAAATACACTGCACTCTCTGCGCACAGTACTCACAGAAAATATAGGCGGGCAGTGTGAGTCAGGAGTTTATAACTCTGCAGCCAATCATTGTATGGACTCACTTATTTCACTGCACTCCTGCTCCCTAGGGCAGAAATTATCTTTTCAGTAGCACTATATGCATGGAGGGGACATACAGAGAAACATGGTGGGTGGAGCTGGGTTGGAAAGGAAGGGTCTCGGTGCTGCCAGGAAAGATTTTATTGGTAACTATGTAATCCTGTATTTCACAGGAAGTCTGCCACGCAGGAATGACTGACCACCTGTCTTCACATGGTCTGGTCTATGTTGGCGGCCAGACTGGGATCACATGACACAGCATGATATGTGAAAAATAAAATTTGCTAGAAGAGTGCCTCTTAGAACCACCAGCTCCATAGTCTTGGAGGCCTATATGAGTGCAGCATAATAAGGGAACAGGCCGGTTCTCCTATTAGCTAAACCGTCACAAAAAAGATACTGTGCCGTTTGGCTAATAGAAGCGGTCAAAGAATAAACCGGACTTATACTCCTAGGTCTGGTGTATTCATGAGCGGAGCACTCCCTCTGCCCTCCACATAGTGATGAATGGGCTGCTGTGAATGCAGATACACACCAGTAAGATGTCAATCACAGTGGGGTGGGGGAGGCAGCGAGATCACTCCCCTCACCAATACACCAGACTCCTATTTATGAGTCGAGCGTATTCTTTGCTGGCTCCTATTTGCTAAATGGCACAATATTTTTTGGGGCGGACAGGGCAGCATAGTCTGACAATTCTTTCTAAATAAAATAAACCACTCTATTGAAAGGCTTAAAGTCTTGTATAGGGTCACTGGTATGAATATAGAGGTGAAAGCTGGGGACACATTAGGGTTTCCACCTTTCCCACCCCCAAAAAAAACTGGCCAGTTAAGCGTAAAAAAAAAAAAAAGTGGGTGTGGTTTTGGGATCGTGTCTGCACACGGAGTGTGATTTTTGCACACTGAGTTTCAAAGCCTTTTTGGTAATAGTGGCCATAATACATCAGATGAATGTTGGATGGACGCACACACGCGCACGCGCACACACGCACACACACACACACTGCGCCCTGAATACAATCGTATAACAAACAGTGCCCCATAAAAATAGTACCACACCCTGTGCCCTCTGTAGATAGTCTCATACACACAGTGCCCCTGTAGATAGTCTCATACACACAGTGCCTCCTGTAGATAATGCCCCAGTGCCCTGTTGATAGTGCCGCACAGTGCCCTCTGTAGATAGTGCCCCACACAGTGCCCTCTGTAGATAGTGCCCCACACAGTGCCATCTGTAGATACTGCCCCACACAGTGTCTTCTGTAGATACTGCCGCACAGTGCCCCCTGTAGATAGTGCCCCACACAGTGCCATCTGTAGATACTGCCCCACACAGTGTCTTCTGTAGATACTGCCCCACACAGTGCCATCTGTAGATAGTGCCCCACACAGTGTCTTCTGTAGATACTGCCGCACAGTGCCATCTGTAGATACTGCCCCACACAGTGCCATCTGTAGATAGTGCCCCACACAGTGTCTTCTGTAGATACTGCCGCACAGTGCCCCCTGTAGATAATGCACCCTATAACATCAAACAATGATTACACACCATTTAAATCCTCCTGCTCCAGCACTGTTATTGGAGCATCGGGGGGTTACCGCTGCAGCCAAGCGAGACGTGATGGCAGCGGTCACGTGAATGATGTACTGTATGTAGCGTCATCCCTGCAGTGGGGATCGGTGTTACTTAAACTTTTTCACCAGCAAATATTATTGCAGGTTCAAACATTTTCATGACACCGGCTTCTTGAGGTGGAAAGCGGCCGGGCCGGTGCTTTACCGGCCAAGTGGCCACCCTAGGACAAATTGTGGATAGTAGGTGAAGAACTCCACCCAACAAGTCAAAATTCAGCTTTGGACAGAATCTGCACCTTTCTCCTATATCAAAAAATTTACTTGAACTCATTTTTTACGGCGTGGTCCCACAGCTGCACAATGCGCGTGCTTGAGCCCTTTTGTTTTTAAGGTGCAGTCCGAGACTTTAAGAAATGAATCTGGCTGCATCGGTGAATTCCGCTCCAGCGCTGATGCTTCGCTGGTCCCCACAGGTCTTTGTCCATTTTCCTGGACCGATGACGTGCCATAAATACCAGCGTCACGACTGAGACCAGTGATTGGCTGCAGCAGTCACATGGATGTACGGCACGTCATCGGTGCAGGAAAATAAAGGTCGGCAGTGACCACCGGCGCATTAGGGCAAGAGAGGGAGGAGATTTAACCCTTTAGTGGCTAGCCTACTTTGGGCCTTAATGATGGAGCGATTTTTTTTTTTTATCAAAAGCCGTAACTTCTCAATTTTTCCGTAGACAAGGCCATGTGAATTTTGCGGTACAGGTTGTATTTTTTTTATTGTCATCATTTTGGGGTACATATTCTTTATCGATTCACTTTTATTAAAATGTTTTTGGGGGTAATGAAAAAAAAATTTAAAAAAATTTCACCATTCATTTTTGTGTCTTTAACGTACGCCGTTTATGGTGTGGTATAAATGATATCACTTTATTCTGCGGGTCGTTACGGTTACAGCGATACCAAAATGATATCTTTATGGTTTACTACTTTTGCACAATTTTTTTTTTTTTTAAAGATATTTGTTTTGGTGTAGCCATATTTTAAGAACTGTAACTTTTTTTATTTTTCCACCTACGTAGCTTTATGAGGGTTTATTTTTTCCGGGCGACTAGTTTTTACTGGTATCATTTTGGGGTACATACGATTTTTTTGTAAGGCGGGATGAACAGAAAACATAAATTCTGGCGTTGTTTTCTTGTTTTATATTTTTCGGCGTTTAATGTGGGTTAAATAAATAATGTATAGATCGAAGCGTTACAGACGATACCAATTACGTGTAGCTTTTTTTTTTTTTTTTTCGTTTTCTTTATAATAAAACCATTTTGTAAGGGGAAAAGTGGGTGTTTTTGTTTTTACTTAGAAATTTATTTATTATAATCTTTATAAATTATTTTTTACTTACTTTTTTTTTAGTCCCACTAGGGGACTTTACTATGTGATCATATGATCGCTTTTATAATACATCTGCAATACTTCTGTATTATCCCTGTCAGTGCATTATTCCTTATGCTGAAGGCAGAGCTAGGGGCCTTTGTTAGACCCCCAGCTGCCACAGAAACCTTTGGCACTGCGATTGCGTCAGGGTGTGACCGGGAGCCCTAACCTATGAAACCGCTTAGATGCCGCATTTGCTATTGACCGTGGCATGTAAGGGGCTAAGCTGGCGGGATCGGAGGTAACTTTGATCCTGTACGTTAGAGCAGGAGCCCGGATGTTTTTTGACAGCCCGACACCCGCTCTATCCGGCACAGTACACCCGTATCGGGCGTATGTCACAGCGCCGCTTTTTCATAGCGAACGTGGAGTACCTCCATAACTGCCAACTGGCCCTCATATACAATAGTGTAAGACGCAACCAATCAGATAACTCCTTTTATTATTCAGAAGCCTTTTGAAAAGTGAAAGCAACAGTCTCATTGGTTGCCATAGGCAACGACCTTTTCTCTCTCTGCACCGGTTTTGATAAATATTCCCCCATATGTAAGGATTGGGGCTCCATATTTCCCGCTTCCCAACAGGACACAGAGTACAATGTAAAGACTATGAAGATAACATCACGGTAATACGTTGCTGTTATCTCCAGGCTATAGCCAGTCCCTACATATACGGTTTGCCCAAAACAAACATGGCCGTTCAACACGTTTGCATCCCCGCCCCTAAGGTAGCATCTGACCACGACCTCTTAGACCACAACGCTGTGAGTCTACGTGTGCGTCACACTTTTTTATGTTCCCATTCCTCCATCCAGTATGTGGAGAGGCTGTCACCATAACTATCCCGCTTACTCATCCCTATTAAAGCCCTAAAAACTGCGACCCTAGACTCAACCAGCCTTAGGGGGTGTGAAACCAGTACAGATGCACAGGGCGCATCATGTTGTACAGTCAGAGGGCGCTCTGTTTCCTAGAGCTCCCAAAAGCACTGATAAAGGGGAAAAAATCAGAGACCCTCTAGCGCCCCCTCATGTCATACAACTTTGCAGTGAGCCATAAGGATTTAGCTCTGCTTGATTGCTCGATTTTTGCCCATGTCCCTCTGAGACAGATGATTTCCAGCCTCCTAAATTAGATTTTATGTAATGGACCTGACAAAATAGTCCAAAGTGTTATAGCAGAATAAAGAAAAAAAATAACTAAAAAAAAAGTTGTATACATCTGTATTCACCCTGTAAATAAGGTTGGGTCAAACCAATTAACTTCAGAAGTCGCATAATTAGATGAATGATGATTAGTCACATGATGTCACTATAAATACACCTGATCTGAATGGCCCCCGAGTCTAAAATATCAGTAAGCAACAAGAAGACCGAGGAGCTCTCCAAACGCACATCCCTCGGACCTCCAACCTGCCCAGCAACAGCTTCACCCTCCTCCGCACACCTTTCGGGCCACCTCACCATGCAACACACCCGCTGGTGCCCAGCTTTGCCCACTACTACGTCCTGATAAAAAAATCCAGTGACACACACGCACTGGATCCTACGGGCTCCAAGGGTAAAAGGAAAGACCCAGGGAGGAGACGACATTGCAGCGAGGTGAATATAAAGGAACAGCGCAAAAAGCGAGCGCCAGAGACTGCGTGATATACAGAGAGAGCAGGAACGTTTGCTCGTTCATCTGCTGATCGCTGCCGTTTACATAAGGCAATTATTGGCAACGAGTGTTCTTTGAATTGGCCAGTGTAAAAAGGCCTTAAAGAGGCTGTCACCACATTATAAGTGCCCTCTCTCCTACATAATGTGATCGGCGCTGTAATGTAGATTACAACAGTGTTTTTTATTTTTAAAAACTATAATTTTTGAGCAAGTTATGACCTATTTAGATTTATGACCAATCAGCGTCACTTCTCTCCATTCATATCCATTGGTACTACTTAATGTGGGTGTATGTGACAGCACAGCGTGATCTCGCGAGATCACGCTGTGCTGAGTACAAATGGACATGAATGGAGAGAAGTGTATGGCGCTGATTGGTCACTGATTGGTCAGCGTCATACACTCCTCTTTACAACGCCCACTTGGTCAAAAGTAAAAACACGCCCATTTGGGCATTAAGAAAGTCATTAGCATAAATCTAAACTAGCTCATCCCTTGCTCAAAAATTATCGTTTTTCAAAAGAAAAACCACTGCTGTTCTCTACATTACAGCGCCGATCACATTATGTAGGAGATACGGCACTTATGCGGTGACAGAGCCTCTTTAAGAGTTGGTCCCCACTACTATGTCCGGGTGGTGAGATAAACGTACCCATTATCTTTACCCTGTTCCTAGGTGTTTTGTTATGGCTTTTTTATTATTAGTATGTTTTAAGGGGCTTGTTATTCTCAGTGATTATATATTTTCTTTGTTTTGTAGTCCATAATGCGGAGGACCCCACCAAACTGATTTGATATTGGATTTGACAATCCGAGAACTAAAAATGGCCATACACATATTAGATGTATGTCACCTGATCCCGCTGATTGTCAGGACCGGTCGATAAACTATTGCGTATGGCATTGTCCCAACTCATGGCAGATGTCGGATGGGAGAAGGGTCTGGCATGCCGATCCTTTTATTTGCCATGAGATAAGCAGCTGCCAGAGGAACCTGGTACTCCTCTCTATGGAGAACATGGGCATGCTCAGTATACGTTAATAATCTCCCCTATAAACATTGCTTCTAGGGGCACTGTATGGCGGCACATGGAATGTCAAAGCGATGTGTTTGGGACTTTTGACCCAGATACCACTTTGGTCTTTTGAGGTTTAAAAAAAAATAAAATCAAGCAGTCAAGATCCAAAAATCCTTTTATTCTCGAACAGGTGAAGGTTAAACATTGTGAATGTATTCTAAGTTTATATAACCATCATCAGGTCTTGCAAAAACAGCAGCGGATCCCATCACAGAAATATATTACCTCTCAATTATTGGCTGCAAATATATAAACCTTTGGGCTCACAGACCTCGTATGGCGGTATAAAACCAATGGCACAGAGCGGCACAGTATGGGCCATCGAGCAGTCTATGAGGACCCCATTGTGGAGCCGTACAACATTGATCTGTAATAGGGCCATGTGCGAAAGCCCCAAGGAGATTCCTAATTCTAAGATCATAGCGTTTCTAACCCAACATTTTGTTCTCCCCGACCCAATCACTCTCTTTCCACCACATCTTTTATTGAAGCATCAGGATATTTGGAATATCCAAAAACTTCCTGCATAGCAAGTGGTTAAGCCCAAAATTTCCTGACCAATTCCTGTTTTATCTGTAATCTATTAACTTGTCAATGGAACGCCACACATCCAATGACCTACAACCCAACATCAAGAAAGGAGAGAAAGAAAAAACGAGAAGAAAGAACAAACTAAGAAGATAACCGGTCGAGGTCTTGGGAATCAGTTGGAGGACATCTTTCCAACTAGTCCTCATTTTAGATCCTTTCCTGTAAAAAATTCTTTACTAAGTACTCTCTCTGACTCATCCTGGTTCCATGTGGGCACCGGAGGATATTTGCTAACTTGAAGGCCTAGTTCTTGCTCCTCATCTATGTTTTCTTTGATGTTTTCCATGATCTATTCCTCATGAAGCATTCTCCGCAGGTGCTACAAACATAAGGTCTATCTCCTGTGTGGACTCTTGAATGGGAAGTTACTAGGGAAACACTTCCCAGATTGATCACATTTATAGGTTTCATTCTTTAGGTAATTGATTTCACCCCAATGAGTCTTCATGTGTCCCACAAGTGATGATTTGGTGTAAAATGTTCTTTCACACTTGGGGCAATTCAAAAGTTTATATTTCACCGGTGGTACTTGGGGAGTATGTACAATTGCGGTGGTAAAGACATGGGTCCCACTATGAAGTAGTTTTTCGGCTATATGAATTCCTTGATGTGACACCAACTCCGTCATGGACAAGAAACATATTCTGCATTCAGAACAAGAAAACTGTATACTGATGCTCTCATGGGCTCTGCCTTGTGTCTCTGGAAGATTTGTACCCTCCTTAACATGAGCTGACGGATATTGTTGAGAATTGCGTACGACGCTGCCTTCACCACATGACGATAGTTCAACATGAGGAGATGTATATTGTGGAGCATGTTCTTTGATTGTATAAACGTTGAACTCTGTGAAGGTTCCTCCGTCTTCTAACCCTGGTGCCTCCTTCTGTTGATATTGTTGTGTATGATCCAGAGATGTATATTTGGGTTCTTCGAGATGTCCTCCACCACAGGAGCTTGGTTCATCTTTAATATAAGTAGATGGGTATTGGCGTGTATGAAGATCTGTGGCGGTGTAAATGTTTGGTTCTGTGCTGGTTCCACCATTACATGAGGTTAGTTCCTCCTTAATATGAATGAATAGATATTGTTTTGTAGGATCTGTGAGGGTTCCTCCATCACATGAGACTGGTTCCTCGTTAAGAGGAGTAGATAGATCTTGCTGTGTGTCGTCTGTGGGTATGTAATTGTCGGGGTCTACCATATGACATGAGACTGGTTCTTCCTTGATCAGAGTAGGAGGATTTTGTGGTTTATGATCTGTAGGGGTATAAACATCAGCGTTTGTTAAATTTCCCCCATATCGTTCCTCCTTTAACCGCATAGGTGGATTTTCCTTTGTGCCATCTTTAGGTAAACCTGGTGGAATAAATCGCGGATAGTTAACCTTCTTTCTCGATTATATTTTGGGGTCATTATTAAGTCTCGTACCTGGTGATGTGAGGGGCCGGTGGTCCTCCATCATGACGTCCTTGTAGAGATCCCTCTTACCCGATGGTGTGCGGTTCCGGTGGTCCTCCATCATGACATCCTTGTAGATATCCTTGTGTCCTTCTATATACTCCCACTCCTCCATGGAGAAATAGATGGCGACATCCTGACATCTTATAGGCACCTGACACACAATGATACAGTCATCATCCAGACATATTGGACCAGGGGTGCACAACAGGTGGCCCTCAATACCATTTTATGTGGCCCCCAACCATCAGGTTCAGAAAGACACGACTATCAATAGACTGCCTACTGATGGAGAACTGTGTCGTCATCAGACAGTAGCTCCTCCCCCCCCCCCCATTGGTCACAGGTATCAGTGCAGGACTTGGAAGGTACATGTAAGACCTATTTGACTTCTCACATGTATCTTCCATGTCAGAGAAAAAAGGGAGAGTCAGAGGGTCAGCGTTGGAGCAAGGACAGGTAAGTACTAATGCTGTACGGCCTGGCTGGCACTAATGGTGGGTCACTGTGGCTGGCACTACTGCTATTCTGTTTTTGGGGTTCTTAGAATGCCTAAAAGGGTATATTCATCGGATATGCCATCAATATCTGATAACCAGGGGTCTCATCTCTCCGGATATATTGGGGGTCCTACGATCTCCTGTCCGGCACTCCCGAGAGGAGGAGACAACATAGAGAGATGCCCACGCATGCTGCTCTCCATTGTGGTTTATGGAAGTTGTTCAAGGGTAGCTAAACTTTATAAAACTTTTGACATGTCAGAAGCTTTGATCAGTGGGGGTCCGAGGACGGAGACCAACTGATCGCTAAAACCAAATGGCAGAAGTTCTCGGGTGAGCGCATCGCTTCTAATTTGCTTTGCAACAAAAAATAAAAAAGTTTAGGTACACTTTAAATGCTAAGCTATTTCGCTGTTCTTCCGACAGGTGGAAATCCAAAAAGTGGAACCCCAACCTGCCGTACATTTATGTCATACTCAGTCTATATGCTATAAAGGTCTCCGGAGGAAATACTCCCTTAAGTATTATCGCGGCCCTTAGGAGTGGTACAATTTGCCGATGTGACCCTTGGACTACCAAGTGATAATGTCCCAGCAGCGCTCACCTCTCCTGTCAGCAGCTCGACCATCTTGTGATTGAGTTCTAGGATCTTCTTCTTGTGCGGCTCATGTGCCAGGGATGGAGGAGAAGATATGTGAACATCCGTCACTTCCCCCCTAGTTCCGTCTACGACATTTGTGCCTCTCCCTCTTGACTTCTTCACGACAACATAATCCTACAGAACACAAAAAAGAATAATAAATATGATAGGGGAACAGAGAGCGACACCCGCCAGAGGACCGTGTGACATCATTCCCAAAATTCCCCACCTCTCCGGTCAGCAGGACCACGATCTCCAGGGTGAGGTTTAGGACCTGCTGAGCTAGATTATGCCGGTTTTTGTCCATGTTCGGTGACTTCTTGTTGGTGGAGAATATACGTATACTGTAGACGGGAAATCTGTAAGGAGAAGGATGGTGGAGTACATGGCGTCAGACACATATTTGGTTGATTTTCCGAATAGAAATGTGGTCACAATCTACAGCAATGGATCTTACCGATGGATCTTAGTCATATGTTTTCCGACTTCCCTCCGCAGAAATTTTTCAGATATTAATTTTCGTTCTTTCCTCTCCACCTTCCAAAGGATGAAACTTTTTTATTTTTCCAGTCGACAGTGATACGAGGGCTTGTTTTTTGCGGGACAAGTTGTAGTTTTTCACGTCACCATTTTACTGGGCAAAAATTCTTTGTGGGATGGAACGGGAAAAAAGTGATTTGACTTAAATTTTGTTTTTATGGCATTCACCGTGCAGGAAAAATGAAATGTTAACTTTATTCTGCGGGTCAATAGGATTATGGAGATACCAAATTTATTTAGTTTTTTTTAGGTCTTACTACTTTTACTTACCACAGAGCACAGGACAACATACGACCGACGGGCGGCTCTCGCCACCAGTCTTGTCAGTGCACGGAACGTGTGCCAGGTAGAAGTGTTCCCTCTTCTTTTAAAAAGAGGTTCTTCAGGAGCTGCAGTTTGTATTAGACAATACTGTGCCCCAGCTGCTGCAGAACATAATACAGCTGCTGCAGACCTTCACAAAGAGATTCTGCAGCAGCTGAGGTATTTATTACAAGGAATAACTTTCCTCTACTGCAAATGATGAAGAATATTTGACATCGCCGCAGATCTGTGACCTGTATAAATCCGCTGCGACATTTTATACGGCCAAAAGGACTCCAGGGTGATATTTTTATTTTCAGTAGAGAAATATTTACATATAATATTACTGTCATACAGGATACATGATATCACCGGCATAGAATACACAGCATATAATTATAATGTTATTACCTTCCAGGAAGACGCAGCCCCCTCCTCACATATACATCATGCAGGAAGTAACTGCAGTGCACAGCATCCTGGGAGATTAATATTGTGAGTGTGGTCACATGACCTCAGTAGTCACAGGGGTTGTAGTCCGCCCCTCCAGGAGGAGTTATAGTTACATCAGGCCTTTAACACTTTGTTTACCAGGTAGCAGCACATTGTCCCCTCCTCCGTTTTATTTACAACACGTTCCTGCTCAACCAACCTGCTGCAAGTGGCGGATAACAGCAGCACAGTATTATAAAGCTGCAAGAGCCAAATTATGGACAGTCACACATATCCATAGGGATATACCCTACACACACCACCCCCACATGATACACACCCCTCATACCACCGCCACATCAAACACACCCCTCATACACACCACCGCCACATCATACATACCCCTCATACCACTGCCATATCATACACACCACCTCTACATCATACCCTCATACCACCCCACATCATACACACCCCTCATACATACCACCCCACATCATACACACCCCTCATACACACCACCGCCACATGATACACACCCCTCATACATACCACATCATACATACCACCCCACATCATACATACCCCTCATACACACCACATCATACACATCACCCCACATCATACACACCCCTCATACATACCACATCATACATACCACCCCACATCATACATACCCCTCATACACACCACCCCCACATGATACACACCCCTCATACCACCCCCACATCATACATACCACCCCACATAATACATACCCCTCATACACACCACCCCCACATGATACACACCCCTCATACCACCCCACATCATACACACCCCTCATACCACCTCCACATCATACATACCACCCCACATCATACATACCCCTCATACCACCACCACATAATACACACCCCTCATACACACCACCCCCACATCATATACACCCCTCATACCACCTCCACATCATACATACCACCCCCACATCATACATACCCCTCATACACACCACCTCCACATCATATATACCCCTCATACCACCGCCACATCATACACACCCCTCATACCACCCCCACATCATACACCCCACCCCCACATCATACACACCCCTCATACCACCCCACATCATACACACCCCTCATACCACCGCCACATCATACACACCCCTCATACCACCTCCACATCATACACACTACCCCTCATACCACCTCCACATCATACACACCCCTCATACCACCACTACATAATACACACCCCTCATACACACCACCCCCACATCATATACACCCCTCATACCACCTCCACATCATACCACCTCACATCATAAATACCCCTCATACACACCACCCCACATCATACATACCCCTCATACACACCGCCTCCACATCATATATACCCCTCATACCACCCCCACATCATACACACCCCTCATACCACCGCCACATCATACACACCCCTCATACCACCTCCACATCATACACACTACCCCTCATACCACCTCTACATCATACACACTACCCCTCATACCACCCCCACATCATACACACTACCTCCACATCATACATAACCCTCATACCACACCCACATCATACACACCCCACCCCCACATCATACACACCCCTCATACCACCCCACATCATACACACCCCTCATACCACCGCCACATCATACACACCCCTCATACCACTTCCACATCATACACACTACCCCTCATACCACCTCCACATCATACACACTACCCCTCATACCACCCCCACATCATACACACTACCTCCACATCATACATAACCCTCATACCACCCCCACATCATACACACCCCACCCCCACATCATACACACCCCTCATACCACCCCACATCATACACACCCCTCATAACACTGCCACATCATACACACCCCTCATACCACCCCACATCATAAACACCCCTCATACCACCGCCACATCATACACTCTACCTCATACATACCCCTCATATACACCAATCCCGCATCATACACACCACCCCACATCATACATACCCCTCAAAACACCCCTACATCATACATACCGCTCATACCACCCCCACATCATACAAACCCCTCATACCACCCCCCACATCATACATACCCCTCATACACACCACCTGCACATACACACCCACATCATACACACCACATCATACTTACCACCTCTACATCATACATAGTCATCATACACACCACCCCCAAATCATACACACCCCTCATACCACCCCCACATCATACATACTCCTCATACACCCCACCCCACATCATACACACCACCCCACATCATACATACCACCCCACATCATACATACCCCTGATACACACCACCCCACATCATACACACCACCCCACATAATACATACCCCTCATAGCACCCCCACATCATACACACCCCACATACCACCCCACATCATACACACCCCTCATACCACCCCCACATCATTTATACCGCTCATACACACCACCCCACATCATACATACCCCTCATACCCACCACCCCGCATCATACACAACCCTCATACCAACCCCACATCATACATACCCCCTCAAACCACCCCAACATCATACATACCACCCCCACATCATACACACCCCTCATACTACCACATCATACACACCCCTCATACCACCCCCACATCATACATACCCCTCATACACACCACTTCCACATAATACACACCACCCCAACATCATACACACCCCTCATTCCACCCCCAAATCATACATACCACCTCCACATCATACACACTTCCCATACCACCCCCACATCATACACACCCCTCATACACACCATCTCCAAATCATACACACCACCTCTACATCATACACACCACGTCCACATCATACATACCCCTCATACCACCCCCACATCATACATGCCACCCAACATCATACATACCCCTCATACACACCACCTCCACATCATACACACTACCCCTCATACCACCTCCACATCATACACAACCCTCATACCACCACCACATAATACACACCCCTCATACACACCACCCCCACATCATATACACCCCTCATACCACCTCCACATCATACCACCCCACATCATAAATACCCCTCATAAACACCACCCCACATCATACATACCCCTCATACACACCACCTTCACATCATATATACCCCTCATACCACCCCCACATCATACACACTACCCCTCATACCACCTCCACATCATACACACCCCTCATACCACCACCACATAATACACACCCCTCATACACACCACCCCCACATCATATACACCCCTCATACCACCTCCACATCATACACACTACCCCTCATACCACCTCTACATCATACACACTACCCCTCATACCACCCCCACATCATACACACTACCTCCACATCATACATAACCCTCATACCACCCCCACATCATACACACCCCACCCCCACATCATGCACACCCCTCATACCACCCCACATCATACACACCCCTCATACCACCGCCACATCATACACTCTAACTCATACATACCCCTCATATACACCAATCCCACATCATACACACCACCCCACATCATACATACCCCTCATAACACCCCTACATCATACATACTGCTCATACCACCCCCACATCATACAAACCCCTCATACCACCCCCCACATCATACATACCCCTCATACACACCACCTGCACATACACACCCACATCATACACACCACATCATACTTACCACCTCTACATCATACATAGTCGTCATACACACCACCCCCAAATCATACACACCCCTCATACCACCCCCACATCATACATACCCCTGATACACACCACCCCACATCATACACACCACCCCACATAATACATACCCCTCATAGCACCCCCACATCATACACACCCCACATACCACCCCACATCATACACACCCCTCATACCACCCCCACATCATTTATACCGCTCATACACACCACCCTACATCATACATACCCCTCATACCCACCACCCCGTATCATACACAACCCTCATACCAACCCCACATCATACATACCCCCTCATACCACCCCAACATTATACATACCACCCCCACATCATACACACCCCTCATACTACCCCCACATCATACACACCCCTCATACCACCCCCACATCATACATACCCTTCATACACACCACTTCCACATAATACACACCACCCCAACATCATACACACCCCTCATTCCACCCCCAAATCATACATACCCCTCATACCACCTCCACATCATACACACTTCTCATACCACCCCCACATCATACACACCCCTCATACACACCATCTCCAAATCATACACACCACCTCTACATCATACACACCACGTCCACATCATACAGACCCCTCATACCACCCCCACATCATACATGCCACCCAACATCATACATACCCCTCATACACACCACCTCCACATCATACACACCACCTCTACATCATACACACCACTTATATACACCACATCCACATCATACATACCCCTCATACCACCACCACATCACACACACCACCTCCACTTCATACACACCACCTCTACATCATACACACCACTCATATACACCATGTCCACATCATATATACACCTCATACCACCTCCACATCATAATAATAATAATAAATAATAATAATCTTTATTTATATAGCGCCAACATATTACGCAGCACTTTACAATTTAGAGGGAACATGAAACAAACAATATCAGACATTACATAGTGACAAAGTTCATTTACAATTCAAACCTGGGGAGTGAGGACCCTGCTCGCAAGAGCTTACAATCTATGAGAGGACCCTGCTCGCAAGAGTTTACAATCTATGAGGAGTGAGGACCCTGCTCGCAAGAGCTTACAATCTATGAGGAGTGAGGACCCTGCTCGCAAGAGCTTACAATCTATGAGGACATAAGGGAGACACAAAGTGTAACAGTGTTTGTTCTGTACAATGGTCCGGCCATTTTTATACACATGCGGTGGTAACATAAAGCTGCATGAGCCGGTCACCAGCCACTATCCGTGTATGACGGACATGAAGAGAAGGAGTGTGAGGGAATCTTATTCTGATGACTAATCTAAATGGAGGGCCATGGAAAGGAGTCAGATTAGGGAATGTTATAGGCCTGTCTAAATAGATGTGTTTTCAGGGCACGTTTAAAACTGTGGATATTGGGAATTAATCTGATTGTCTGGGGTAGCACATTCCAGAGGACGGGTGCAGCACGAGAGAAATCCTGGAGACGGTAGTGGGAGGTTCGGATTATGGAGGATTTTAATCTAAGGTCGTTGGCAGAACGTAGAGTCCGAGTAGGGTGGTAGACAGAGATGAGGGAGGAGATGTAAAGAGGTGCAGCACTGTGGAGAGCTTTGTGGGTGAGAGTAATAAGTTTGAATTTTATTCGGAAGGGGATGGGCAACCAGTGCAGTGACTGGCACAGATTAGAGGCGTTGGTGTAGCGGTTGGTCATAAAGATGAGCCTGGCTGCTGCATTGCGGATAGATTGGAGAGGGGAGAGTTTAGTGAGGGGAAGACCGACTAGTAATGAGTTACAGTAGTCAAGACGAGAGTGAATCAGAGCAACAATGAGAGTTTTGGCAGTTTCCTCCGTAAGAAAAGAGCGGATTCTGGAGATGTTTTTGAGGTGAAAATGACAGGAGCGTGAAAGTGATTGTATGTGAGGAGTAAAGGAAAGATCTGAGTCAAAAATAACCCAGAGACAGCGGGCGTGCTGCTTAGGAGTGATGGTAGTGCCACACACCGAGATGGAGACATCAGGTTTAGGGAGGTTAGTAGATGGTGGGAACACAAGGAGCTCAGTTTTAGAAAGATTCAGTTTCAGATAGAGAGAGGACATGATGTTAGAGACAGCGGACAGACAATCACTGGTGTTCTGTATTAGAGCAGGGGTGATGTCACGGGAAGAGTTATATAATTGGGTGTCATCAGCGTAGAGATGGTACTGGAAGCCAAATCTGCTGATGGTTTGTCCAATAGGAGCTGTGTAGAGAGAAAAGAGCAGCGGACCTAGGACTGATCCCTGAGGAACCCCGATATCAAGGGGAAGAGGAGAAGAGGTGGAACCAGCAAATGACACACTGAACGAGCGGTCAGAGAGATAGGAGGAAAACCAAGAGAGAGCCGCGTCCTTGAGGCCAATAGGGTGGAGCATGTTAAGTAGGAGTTTGTGGTCTACAGTGTCAAAGGCTGCAGAGAGATCCAAAAGAATCAGGAGAGAGGATTTACCGTCCGATTTAGCCGCCAAGAGATCATTTGAGACTTTAGTAAGGGCAGTTTCTGTGGAGTGTAGAGTGCGGAAACCAGATTGTAAGGGGTCAAGAATGGAGTTAGCAGAGAGATAGCGGATAAGGCGAGAGTAGACCAAGCGTTCCAGGAGTTTGGAGATGAAGGGCAGATTAGAGACTGGTCGGTAGTTGGCAGCGCTGGATGGGTCAAGTGTTGGTTTTTTCAATAATGGGTTTATAATGGCATGTTTAAAAGCGGAGGGAAAGATACCAGAGGAAAGAGAGAGGTTAAATATTTTAGTGAGGTGACTAGTGACAGCTGGGGAGAGGGACTGGAGGAGGTGTGAGGGGACAGGATCACTAGGGCAGGTAGTAGGACGAGAAGAAGAGAGGAGCCTCGAGACTTCTTCTTCAGTTATTGGGTCAAATGCTGAGAGTGAAGAAGAGGGAGTGCGGGGGGGAAGGGGATCGATGTTACTAGGGGACTGGGAGATAATATCATGCCGGATGTTGTCAATTTTAACTTTAAAATAATTGCCCAGGTCTTCAGCACTGAGATCTGTGATTGGCGTCTGCACTTTAGGACTAAGGAGGGAGTGAAAAGTATCAAAGAGGCGTTTTGGATTATTAGATAGTGTGGAGATGAGAGAAGTGAAGTAGACTTGTTTGGCGCGGTGAAGGGCAGAGTTGTAAGTTTTGAGCATAAATTTGTAATGGAGGAAATCTGCATCCAAATGCGATTTTCTCCACAGTCGTTCGGCACATCTCAAGCACCGGTGAAGAAAGCGGGATTGAGGCGTGTGCCAGGGTTGTCGTCGTCTTTGTCGGGTGGTTCGGAGTGTAGTGGGGGCTGCTTCATCCAATGCATTTTTGAGAGTGTTATTATAAAGTTTGGCAGCCAGATTGGGACAGGAGAGGGAAGAGATAGGGGACAATGAGGACTGTAGACTGTCTATGAGTTTCACAGTGTTAATGGCATGTAGATTTCTGTATGTCTGATACGTAGGGATGACCTGAGGAGGCAGAGAATATTTGATAGTAAAGCAGAGAAGATTGTGGTCAGAAAGCGGGAGAGGAGAGTTAATAAAGTCAGAAACTGAGCAGAGCCGGAAGAAGACCAGGTCAAGTGAATGCCCGTCTTCATGTGTAGGAGAGTTAGTAAGTTGTGACAGACCGAGGGACGAGGTTAAAGATAGAAACTGGGAGGCAGATGAGGAGATTGGGTTATCAATGGGGATGTTGAAGTCACCCATGATGAGAGTGGGTGTTTCAGAGGATAGAAATTGTGGAAGCCAGGCAGCAAAATGATCCAGGAATTGGCGGGGTGAGCCCGGTGGGCGGTAGACAACTGCCACTCGGAGGGGAAAAGGGTGAAAGAGTCTGAGGGTGTGGACTTCAAAAGAGGGAAATGTGAGTGAGGGGACCGGGGGAATGACCTGGAAAGTGCAGTGTGGGGAAAGAAGTATACCTACTCCTCCACTCTGCCTGTTCTCAGTTCTGGGGGCATGAGAGACCATGAGACACCACCACATCATACACACCACCTCCACATCATATATACCCTTCATACCACCCCCACATCATACACACCCCTCATACACACCACCTCCACATCATACATACCACCTCCACATCATACATACCTCTCATACCACACCCACATCATACATTCAACCCACACATCATACATACCCCTCATACACACCACCTCCACATCATACCTACCCCTCATACCACCCCACATAATACCCACCACAAATACCACCCCCACATAATACACAGCCCTCATAGACACCACCCCACATCATACACACCACCTCCACATCATGCATACCCCTCATACACACCACATCATACATACCACCCCACATCATACACACCACCCCCACATGATACACACCCCTCATACATACCACATCATACATACCACCCCACATCATACATACCCCTCATACACACCACATCATACACATCACCCCACATCATACACACCCCTCATACACACCCCTCATACATACCACATCATACATACCACCCCACATCATACATACCCCTCATACACACCACATCATACACATCACCCCACATCATACACACCCCTCATACACACCCCTCATACATACCACATCATACATACCACCCCACATCATACACACCACCCCCACATGATACACACCCCTCATACATACCACATCATACATACCACCCCACATCATACATACCCCTCATACACACCACATCATACACATCACCCCACATCATACACACCCCTCATACACACCCCTCATACATACCACATCATACATACCACCCCACATCATACATACCCCTCATACACACCACCCCCACATGATACACACCCCTCATACCACCCCCACATCATACATACCACCCCACATCATACATACCCCTCATACACACCACCCCCACATGATACACACCCCTCATACCACCCCACATCATACACACCCCTCATACCACCTCCACATCATACATACCACCCCACATCATACACACCCCTCATACCACCTCCACATCATACATACCACCCCACATCATACATACCCCTCATACCACCACCACATAATACACACCCCTCATACACACCACCCCCACATCATATACACCCCTCATACCACCTCCACATCATACATACCACCCCCACATCATACATACCCCTCATACACACCACTTCCACATCATATATACCCCTCATACCACCGCCACATCAAACACAACCCTCATACCACCCCCACATCATACACACCCCACCCCCACATCATACAAACACCTCATACCACCCCACATCATACACACCCCTCATACCACCGCCACATCATACACACCCCTCATACCACCTCCACATCATACACACTACCCCTCATACCACCTCCACATCATACACACCCCTCATACCACCACCACATAATACACACCCCTCATATACACCCCTCATACCACCTCCACATCATACCGCCCCACATCATAAATACCCCTCATACACACCACCCCACATCATACATACCCCTCATACACACCACCTCCACATCATATATACCCCTCATACCACCCCCACATCATACACACCCCTCATACCACCGCCACATCATACACACCCCTCATACCACCTCCACATCATAGACACTACCCCTCATACCACCTCTACATCATACACACTACCCCTCATACCACCCCCACATCATACACACTACCTCCACATCATACATAACCCTCATACCACCCCCACATCATACACACCCCACCCCCACATCATACACACCCCTCATACCACCCCACATCATACACACCCCTCATATCACCGCCACATCATACACACCCCTCATACCACTTCCACATCATACACACTACCCCTCATACCTCCTCCACATCATACACACTACCCCTCATACCACCCCCACATCATACACACTACCTCCACATCATACATAACCCTCATACCACTCCCTCATCATACACACCCCTCATACCACCCCACATCATACACACCCCTCATACCACCGCCACATCATACACTCTACCTCATACATACCCCTCATATACACCAATCCCGCATCATACACACCACCCCACATCATACATACCCCTCATAACACCCCTACATCATGCATACCGCTCATACCACCCCCACATCATACAAACCCCTCATACCATCCCCCCACATCATACATACCCCTCATACACACCACCTGCACATACACACCCACATCATACACACCACATCATACTTACCACCTCTACATCATACATAGTCTTCATACACACCACCCCCAAATCATACACACCCCTCATACCACCCCCACATCATACATACTCCTCATACACCCCACCCCACATCATACACACCACCCCACATCATACATACCACCCCACATCATACATACCCCTGATACACACCACCCCACATCATACACACCACCCCACATAATACATACCCCTCATAGCACCCCCACATCATACACACCCCACATACCACCCCACATCATACACACCCCTCATACCACCCCCACATCATTTATACCGCTCATACACACCACCCCACATCATACATACCCCTCATACCCACCACCCCGCATCATACACAACCCTCATACCAACCCCACATCATACATACCCCTTCATACCACCCCAACATCATACATACCACCCCCACATCATACACACCCCTCATACTACCCCCACATCATACACACCCCTCATACCACCCCCACATCATACATACCCCTCATACACACCACTTCCACATAATACACACCACCCCAACATCATACACACCCCTCATTCCACCCCCAAATCATACATACCACCTCCACATCATACACACTTCTCATACCACCCCCACATCATACACACCCCTCATACACACCATCTCCAAATCATACACACCACCTCTACATCATACACACCACGTCCACATCATACATACCCCTCATACCACCCCCACATCATACATGCCACCCAACATCATACATACCCCTCATACACACCACCTCCACATCATACACACCACCTCTACATCATACACACCACTTATATACACCACATCCACATCATACATACCCCTCATACCACCCCCACATCACACACACCACCTCCACTTCATACACACCACCTCTACATCATACACACCACTCATACACACCATATATACACCTCATACCACCTCCACATCATACACACCACCACATCATACACACCACCTCCACATCATATATACCCTTCATACCACCCCCACATCATACACACCCCTCATACACACCACCTCCACATCATACATACCACCCCACATCATACCACCCCCACATCATACATACCTCTCATACCACCCCCACATCATACCACCCCCACATCATACATACCTCTCATACCACCCCCACATCATACATTCAACCCACACATCATACATACCCCTCATACACACCACCTCCACATCATACCTACCCCTCATACCACCCCCACATAATACCCACCACTCATGCCACCCCCACATAATACACAGCCCTCATAGACACCACCCCAAATCATACACACCACCTCCACATCATGCATACCCCTCATACACACCACGTCCACATCATACATACCCCTCATATCCCCCCCCACATCATACACACCCCTCATACACACCACCTCCACATCATACATACCTCTCATACCACCCCCCACATCATACACACCCCTCATACCACCCCCACATCATACACACCCCTCATACACACCACCTCCACATCATACATACCACCCCACATCATACCCCTCATACCACCCCCACATCATACATACCCCTCATGCCACCCCCACATCATGAATACACCTCATACCACCCCCACATCATACATACCCCTCATAACAACCCCACATCATACACACCCCTCATACCACCCCACACATCATACACACCCCTCAGACCACCCCACATCATACACACCCCTCATACCACCCCACATCATACACACCCCTCATACCACCCCCACATCCTACACACCCCTCATACCACTCCCACAACCTACACACCCCTCATACCACCCAGACATCATACATACCCCTCATACACACCACCCCACAGCATACACACCCCTCATTCACACCGTCCAACACCTTACATACCCTTCATACCACCCCACATCATACATACCCCTCATACCACCCCCACATTATACACACCACCTCTACATCATACATACCCCTCATACACACTGTAACGTCTATGACCGAGGGCCGTCGTTCAGACTTATCCTCTGACGGCCCCGGCCATGGACATCTGTGTTCTCGACGGTATCTTCCCCCAGGGAGATGCCGGCACTCACTTCTGGGTTCTGGGACTGTTTCCCGCAGGGCGCCCGTGCACGGCCTTAAAGGGCCAGTACGCGTCCAGCTGTCATTTATCAGTTATTAGCCCAGAATTCTGCTGAACTATAAAAAGGGCCCTGCCCACTTGATCCTTGCCTGAGCGTTGTTGTATACCTAAAGTTTGTCTTGCAAATGGTCTCCTAGTGTTTTCCAGTTCCCAGTGTTACCCGTTCCTGCTGCCTGTATCCCGTGCCTCCGTGCCATCTACAGTCAAAGTCAAGTCGTGTCTTCCGCTGTATCTACTGTGCCATCTACAGTGAAAGTCAAGTTGTGTCACTGCTACTGTCTACATTGCCTCAGGTACCCGTTCTGGACTATAGACATTGTTTTTTACCCAGTTGGCCAGCTGCTATCCCGCTACGCGGTATGGCCCAGTGGGTCCACACCCCACGCCGTGACAGTATGCTCAGGCCATGGACCCTGCTGGTCAATACAAGGGCCTGTCACCCTCCCAAGCCATGCAAGCGGACCTGCAGGATCTGCGAGCACGACAGGATCAATTTCTCGTGGCAGTAGACTCCATGGCACAGCAGCTAGGGGCGCTAGCTACTTCCTTCTCCGCTCCTATTCAAGCTCCTCCGATCGACCCTCCTGCAACACCTCCTGGCAGCTCCAGTTTGGATCCTCAGTCCTCGCTGCCATTGCCACCTCGGTTCCATGGAGACGCAAGTACGTGCAGGGGGTTTCTGAACCAATGCCATATCCACTTCACTCCGCACGCCCGAGCATTTCCTTCGGACGGAGCCAGGATCGCATTCATTATGTCTCTACTTGCCGGCAAAGCCCTGGCGTGGCCGAATCCAATCTGGGAACGTCAGGGACCCGAAACTTCCAGGTGTTCATGCAGTTATTCCGTACCGTACTCAAGGAGCCTGGACGACTCTCGTCGGCAGCCACTGCTATCTTTAACCTTCGCCAGGAGGACGCCTCCATGGGCGAATACACCATCCAGTTCCGGACCCTGGCAGGAGAACTGTCCTGGAACAATGAGGCCTTGGTAGCATCCTTCTGGCATGGCCTATCACCCGAGATCAAGGACGAACTTGCTGCTCAAGATCTATCAGCTGCCTTGGATGACCTGATTCTACTTGCTATTCGAATGGACATAAGGCTCAGAGAGAGATCTCAAGAAGTTCGACAGGAGAGATGGCTTCCTAGACTGGTGCCCAACTTCCAGCAACCCCTCTTGCCTTCTTCCACTGCTCCACCCGAGGTTCCGATGCAGATGGATCGGCTTAAACTGTCCGTTCAAGAGAAACAGCGCAGGCACACCTCTGTGCTCTGTTTATATTGCGGCCTCGCTGGCCATGTCGTGCGTCTGTGTTCCCAGAAGCCAAAAAACCCCAACGCCTATGATTGGTTGGAGAGACAACCCTGGGCGATACTGCACTTAATAGAAACCTCTCCTCCAAACTGTTCATTCCTGTGACCATCGTCGCTGGCGAGAGGCCCCATCGGGTCTCTGCCTATCTGGACTCTGGCTCTGCAGCCAATTTCATCTGCCAAAACCTTGTGGATCTTCTTCAGTTGCCCACTGTTCTGCTGGAAAGGCCATTGATCGTTGCCTCGGTAGATGGACTGCCTTTGCCTGACCCAGTTTTGTCTGTGACCAAGCCGTTAAGACTCCAAGTGGGAGTCTTTCACTCTGAACTCATCTCCCTGTTTGTCCTGCCCAAGGCCGTCAACCCCGTGCTGCTGGGTTTGCCTTGGCTCCGTCTACACGCCCCAGTCCTCAATTGGAACACTGGAGAGGTTCTCCAGTGCGGTCCCAAGTGTCTCGACCGCTGTCTGGTGCAGGTCCATCCGCCTCAGTCTTCTCCGCATCAGTCACTGGCAGGGTTGCCTCCTTGTTACTCTCTGTTCTCAGATATCTTCAACAAGAAGGAAGCAGAGACATTGCCACCACATCGAGCATATGATTGCCCTATCAACTTGGTTCCTGATTCGTCCCCTCCTCGCGGTAGAGTGTACCCTCTCTCCTTGCCTGAGACCGAGAATCTGGAGAGGGGCTTCATACGTAAATCCTCATCCCCGGCTGGAGCCGGGTTTTTCTTTGTCAAGAAGGATGGATCCCTCCGACCCTGCATTGACTACCGAGGCCTCAACCAGATCACGGTGAAGAACAGGTATCCATTGCCTTTGATTTCGGAACTGTTTGATCACATACGGGGGGCAAAAAATTTTCTAAGCTAGACCTGCGGGGGGCTTACAATCTAATCCGGATTCGTCAGGGTGACAAGTGGAAGACTGCATTTAGCCCCTTAAGGACGCAGCCTAGTTTGGGCCTTAAGGCTCAGAGCCCATTTTTCAAATCTGACATATTTCACTTTATGTGGTAATAACGTCGGAATGCTTAAACCTATCCAAGCGATTCCGAGATTGTTTTCTCGTGACACTTTGGGCTTCATGTTCGTGGTAAAATTTGGTCGATATATTCAGTCTTTATTTGAGAAAAATTGCAAAATTTAGAGAAAATGTAGAAAAAATAGCATTTTTCAGAATTTAAATGCATCTGCTTGAAAAACAGACGGTTATACCACCCAAAATAGTTACTAGTTCACATTTCCCATATGTCTACTTTAGATTGGCATCGTTTTTTGAACATTATTTTATTTTTCTTGGACGTTACAAGGCTTAGAACATAAACAGCAATTTCTCATATTTTTAAGAAAATTTCAAAAGCCTTTTTTTTAAGGTACCTGTTCAGTTCTGAAGAGGCTTTGAGGGGCCTATGTATTAGAAACCCCCATAAAGCACCCCATTTTAAAAACTAGACCCCTCAAAGTATTCAAAACAGTATTTAGAAAGTTTTTTAACCCTTCAGGCATTTCACAGGAGTTAAAGGGAATGTGTTGCCAGAAAAACATGTTTTTTTTTTAAAAATTAAACGTTTAGTGTGTGGGTGATTAAACACTGTTCAAATTTTTTTTATTTTTTTGCACGAGTCCAGGTAATATTATAAATTATTTCTAATTTATAATACTACCCATTTTTGGTCACTAGATGGAGCTGTTCCCAAAATTGCAGCATTGCAACATTGGGTTAAAAGCCCTCGCTCTAGTGAGCTCTCAGCTTCCCCCCCTCCTTTATCCTGGCTAGTGCCGGGATAAACGAGGGGTTTGAACGATGTAACCTCCTACACTGTGTGTCGCCATTTTTTGAGCTAACCCACAGTGTAGTAGGTTTACATACAGTAGTAAACACACACAAACACGAACATACATTGAAATCTCTTACCTGCTCCTGCCGCCGCGGCTCCCTCCGGCCCGTCCGCTCCGTTTGCTGCCGCTGGTGCAAGTGCACAAATCCGGAAGCCGCGACCGGAAGTAGTAATATTACTGTCCGGCCGCGACTTCCGGTCCACAGGAAAATGGCGCCGGACGGCGCCAATTTCGAATAGGACTGTGTGGGAGCGGCGCATGCGCAGTTCCCACACAGACGCCGTACACTGCAGTCAATGGGACGGGAGCCGTTCGCAGTCCCTATGGGACTGTGGCTGCCGTATTCCATGTCTGTATGTGTCGTTAATCGACACACACAGAAATGGAACAAAAAATGGCAGCCCCCATAGGGAAGAAAAAGTGTAAAAATAAGAAAAAGTAAAACACAAACACACAAATGAATATAAACGTTTTTAATAAAGCACTAACATCTTTAACATATAAAAAAATAATTTGTGATGACACTGTTCCTTTAAAGCAAAGTGGAGGTGAAATTTGCAAATTTCATTTTTCTTTCTGAATTTCAATTTTATTCTATTTTTATTCTGTAACAAAGAAGGTTTTACCAGAGAAACACAACTAAATATGTATTGTCCAGATTCTTCAGTTTTTAGAAATGTCCCACATGTGGCTCTAGTGTGCTCGTGGACTAAAACACAAGCCCCAGAAGCAAAGAAGCACCTAGTGCATTTTGGTGCTTCTTTTTTATTAGCATATATTTTAGGCAGCATGCCAGGTTTGGAGAGGTGTTGAGGTGCCAAAACAGTAGTAATCCCCCAAAACTGACCCCATTTTGGAAACTGCACCCCTCAAGGAATTAATTTATGGTTATTGTTACCATATTGACCCCGTAGTTTTTTCACAGCGCGTATTTGAATTGGGCTGTGAAATTAAAAGAATGACAATTTTTCCAATAAGATGTCATTTTTTATCAGAATTTCTTATTTTCATAGGGAACAAAATGCCCCATTTTGTTGCCCAATTTGTCCTGAGTGCGGCAATACCCCATTTGTGGTGATAAACTGCTGTTTGGGCCCATGGGAGGCCTCAGAAGGGAAGGAGCGCTATGTGTTCTTAGGAGTCCAGATTTTGCTGGATTGGTTTTCGGGTGCCATGTCGCATTTGCAGAGCCTCAGAGGTATCAAAGCAATGGAAACCCACCAAAAGTGACCCCATTTTGGAAACAAAACCCCTCAAGGAATTTATTTATGGGTGTTGTGACCATTTAGACCCCACAGTTTTTTCACAGAACTTATTTGAATTGGGCTGTGAATTAAAAAAAAAAAACTTTTTTCCAATAAGATGTAGTTTTGGCTCAAAATGTCTTATTTTTACAACGAATAAAATACCCCATTTTGTTGCCAAATTTGTCCTGAGTGCGGCAATACCCCATTTGTGGCGATAAAGTGCCGTTTGGGCCCATGGGAGGTATTAGAAGGAAAGGAGCGCTGTGTGTTCTTTGGAGCCCAGATTTTGCTGGATTGGTTTTCGGGTGCCATGTCGCATTTGCAGAGCCCCAAAGGTATCAAAGCAATGGAAACCCACCAGAAGTGACCCCATTTTGGAAACTACACCCCTCAAGGAATTCATTTATGGGTGTTGTGACCATTTAGACTCCACAGTTTTTTCACAGAATTTATTTGAATTGGGCTGTGAATTCAAAAAAATTTAATTTTTTCCAATAAGAGGTAGTTTTGGCTCAAAATTTCTTATTTTCACAAGGAATAAAATACCCCAATTTGTTGCCCAATTTGTCCTGAGTGCGGCAATACCCCATTTGTGGTGATAAACTGCCGTTTGGGCCCATGGGAGGCCTCAGAAGGAAAGGAGCGCTATGTGTTCTTTGGAGCCCAGATTTTGCTGGATTGGTTTTCGGGTGCCATGTCGCATTTGCAGAGCCCCAAAGGTATCAAAGCAATGGAAACCCACCAGAAGTCACCCCATTTTGGAAACTACACCACTCAAAGAATTTATTTATGGGTGTTGTGACCATTTAGACCCCACAGTTTTTTCACAGAATTTATTTGAATTGGGCTGTGAATTAAAAAATTTTTTATTTTTTCCAATAAGAGGTAGTTTTGGCTCAAAATTTCTTATTTTCACAAGGAATAAAATACCGCATTTTGTTGCCCAATTTGTCCTGAGTGTGGCAATACCCTATTTGTGGTGATAAACTGCCGTTTGGGCCCATGGGAGGGCTCAGAAGGAAAGGACCACCATGTGGCCTACTGGGAATTTTCTGGTGCTAAGTCGTGTGTGCAGAAGCCCCTGAGGTATCAGTACAGTTGAAACCCCCGAGAAGTGACCCCGTTTTAAAAACGACACCCCTTAAGGAATTCATCTAGAGGTTTAGTGAGCATTTTGACCCCACAGGTATTGTGTAAAAGATAATGCGCAGCAGATGGTGCAGAGTGAGATTTGCAATTTTCTATATATATGCCATGTCAGTGTCCGATATATTGTGCCCAGCATGTGCCACCGGAGACATACACCCCATAAACTGTAATGTGGGCTCTCCCGGGTACGGCAATACCCTACATGTGGCGGTTATTAGCTGCCTGGGCACACGGCAGGGCTCAGAAGGAAAGGACCACCATTTGGCCTACTGGAGCTTTTCTGGTGCTAAGTCTTGTACGCAGAAGCCCCTAAGGTACCAGTACAGTTGAAACCCCCAAGAAGTGACCCTGTTTTAAAATCTACACCCCTTAAGGCATTCATCTAGAGGTGTAGTGAGCATTTTGACCCCACAGGTATTGTGTAAAAGATAATGTGCAGCAGTTGGTGCAGAGTGAAATTTGCAATTTTCTATACATATATGCCAATTCAGTGTCCGATATATTGTGCCCAGCATGCGCCACCGGAGATATACACCTCATAAACTGTAATGTTGGCTCTCCCGGGTACGGCAATACCCTACATGTGGCTGTTATCAGCTGCCTGGGCACACAGCAGGGCTCAGAGGGGAAAGATGAGGAGGGGTAAGCTGTGCGAAGTGGATCAGAGCGAGTAAAACTGGGGTAAATTAAAAATAAAGGGATGGATGATAAATGTTAAAACACTCTTTCATACAGAGCTCTGGTTTTTCGGGACACACGTCACATTGATATATTGTGTCCTTCCTTATCCCCCTCTTATAGCAGACTCTGCACCTCTTTTGATTTTTTCCCTTCTTGCCAGTTTGGGGAACTTCTCCTAAAAAGTGTTGCCCTGGTACGATGCCTGTGGCCCCGCTTCCAGAAGTACTGTAGGGCTTCAGGACTTGATCTGACAAGTCCACCCCTCCCATGTACCTATTGTAGTCCAGGATGCAGTCTAGTTTGGGGGTCCCTGTACTGGTACCTCGTACAGGTACATGGGTACTGGTGTGGCATCTCCCTGGTCTTGTACTTGACACACAATATGTTGCTGCTAGATTGTGCCCTGCTCTCACCCCTTCTGAGTGTTTGCCCAAGCAGAGTCTTAGGGAGGCCTCTCAGGTTTCTCCTAGCAGTGCCGCATGCCGCAGGACTTCTGGAAGCGAGGCAGTTGAAGAGTGGGACGCTGGTATAAAAATTATCCAGGTAGAGGTGGTAACCCTGGTCCAGCAGTGGGTGAACCAAATCACACACAATTTTTGTATTAACTCCCAGTAAGGGGGGGCATTCTGGGGCCTGAGTACTGGTGTCCTTCCCTTTATATATCCTAAATTTGTAGGTATACCCTGATGCACTCTCGCAGCTTATACATCTTCACGCCATACCTTGCCCTCTTACCCGGCAGGTACTCGCGGAATTGAAGCCTCCCTTTCAAATGTACCAGGGATTCATCAATAGAAATACACTTCTCGGGGGTGAATGCTGGGAAAACCGGGCACTGAAACGGTCTAATAGGGGTCTCCGTTTATACAAACGGTCAAAACTGGGGTCATCTCGGGGTGGGCACGGCTCATTATCAGTATAATGTAAGAAGCGAAGTATTGCCTCATTTTTATTTTATTTTTTAGTTTCCAGCTCAGTTCTGAAGTTGCTTTGAGGGGCCCATATATTAGACACCCTTATCAAACACCCCATTTCAGAAACTAGACCCCTCAAAATATTCACAACAGCATTTAAAAAGTTTATTAACCCTTTAGGTGTTTCACAGGAATTTAGAGCAAAGTAGAGGTGACATTTAATTAATTTAATTTAATTTATTAGGCACCATGTCCGGTTTGAAGAGGTCTTGTGGTGCTAAAACAGTGGAAACCCCCCAAAAGTGACCCCTTTTTGGAAACTAGAGACCTTGAGGAATCCATTGTAGTTTTCTTGGGGTGCATGCGGCTTTTTGATCAGTTTTTATTCTATTTTTAGGTGGCGTGGTGACTAAAAAAACAGCAATTTTACTATTGTTTTTTATTCAATTTTTTTTACAGCGTTCACCGTGTGCTATAAATGACATATTCACTTTATTCTGCGTGGCGATACGATTACGGCGATACCAGATGTTTATAGTTTTATTTTATGTCTTATGGCGTTTGCACAATAAAATACATTTTGTAAAATATAATTTATTTTTTGTGTTACCTTATTCTAAGAGCTATAACTGTTTTATTTTTCCATCAGGAAAGTCGTGCGAGGACTTATTTTTTGCGTAACGAACTGTAGTTTCCATCAGTACCATTTTTCGGTACATGCGACTTTTTGATCTCTTTTTATTCCATTTTTTGGGAGGTGAAGTGACCAAACAATTGTGATTGTGGTACGGTTTATTATTATTTTATTTTACGGCGTTCACCGCGCGGGGTAAATAACCACATTGTTTTGTAGTTCAGGACGTTACGGACGCGGCGATACCAATTATGTATAGTTTATTTGTTTGTTTATATATTTTTATTAATAATAAAGGACTGATAAGGGAAAAAGGGGGACTTTTACTTTTATTACTTTTAAATCTTTTATTTTCTTATTTTTACACAACTTTTTTTTACTTTTTCACACTAGGGGACATGAGGGCAGGAGGCTCTGATCGCTATTCTAATACACTGCACTACATACGTAGTGCAGTGTATTAGAGCTGTCAGCTGTTCGCTGACAGCAAGCATAGTGGGTCCTGATTTTGTCGGGACCCACTAGGCTTCCGTCGATGGCGTAGCCAGAGTCCATTGTTAGGATTCTGGTTGCCATAGTAGCCATCACGGCCCGCTATCGTGTAGCAGGCCGGCGATGGCAGCTTAACCCCTAAGAAGCCGCGATCGCTATTGAACGCGGCTTCTAAGGGGTTAATCGGCTGGGGCCAACGCGATCGGTCCCTGCACACTAAGCTGTGATAGCCTGCTGTCAGAAACAGCAGTTATCACAGCTCAAGCACGCGCCGGGATTAAATGGCGCCGTGTTTACTCAGGTCAGTACTATTACTGACCTGAGCGCGAACGATGTACTTAGCGCGACGTAATAGTACTGACCTGAGCGCGAAGGGGTTAATACACGTGTTGGACACCACGAATATCTGGCCATGCCCTTCGGCCTGTGTAACGCCCCTGCAGTATTTCAAGAATTTGTCAATGACATTTTTCATGATCTCCTCTATGACCTCACGTGTTGTGGTGTATCTCGATGACATTTTGATTTTTTTCCCCAGATCTTGTGACTCATCAGGGTCATGTCCGCCAGGTGTTGCTTCGATTAAAGGAGAATCATCTTTATGCCAAGCTGGAGAAGTGCGTGTTTGAAAAGAAGTCTCTACCCTTCCTGGGCTATATCATCTCTGATCAGGGCCTCAAGATGGACCCTGAGAAGGTAAAGGCTGTCCTGGAATGGTCACACCCCCAAGGCTTAAGTGCCGTACAGCACTTCCTGGGATTCACCAACTTCTACCGGCTGTTCATTCCCAACTTCTCTTCAATAACAGCTCCCATCTCCACCCTCACTAAAAAGGGCATGAATGCCAAAGTGTGGACTCCGGAGGCAGAAGCCGCATTTAAAAACTTAAAAAAGACCTTCACATCAGCCTCTATTCTTCATCACCCTGATGTATTCCTACAGTTTTCATTAGAGGTGGACGCTTCCTCTGTGTAATATCCGTGGCTGCGGGCTGTCAGCTCCGTTCCCCTCCTGACAGCCTCAGCCACGAGTTGGCAAGCGCTGGCCCCAGCCTCTTCAGGAGACGCCAGTGCTCACGTCCACTCACCTCAGCCGGATACCGTAGGGTTCGCGCGCACGCTCGTGCCCGCTCTTAAAGGGGCAGCGCGCGCACAGGACATTGTGGATGAACTTTGACCCGTGAGTACCCTGTACTATAAGAGGGGTCCAGCCCCCTAGTTTGATGCCTGAGCATTGTTGTGTTCCCTAGTTTGTCTTTGTGATGACCTCCTAGTGTGTTACCTGCTCCAGTCCCTGTACCTGTTCCTAGTATTCCATACCTTCCTGGTCTAGCACTGAGCTGTGCCAAAGTCGCGCCGTGCTGCATCCACGTCTGACTTGCTTCACCTCGCCTGAAGTCCGCCTGCTAGCTAGTCCCAGCCGAGCCTGCCCTGCTGCTGTTTGAGCTGCCACAGGTACCTATAGAACTATAGACTCTCACCTGCTCCCTGTTGGCCAGCTGCCTTACTGCCAAGGCGGTATGGCCCAGTGGGTCCACTGACTCTTCGTGACACTCTGTGGGTGCCGGTGCACTATTGTTCCAGAGAGGTTCGAAAGGCAAGACTGTGGTATGTGGCTACTACTCTAAGCTGGTTTCTCCCGCAGAGCGCAACTACTCGATTGGGGATTGGGAGTTACTGGCCATCAAGCTGGCCTTGCAGGAGTGGAGACGCCTACTGGAAGGCGCAGCTCATCCTATCCTGGTCTTCACGGACCACAAGAACCTGACCTATCTACAGATGGCTCAACGGCTGAATCCTCGTCAAGCCAGGTGGTCGTTGTTCTTTGCTCGGTTCCGGTTCGAATTCCACTACCGACCTGCCGACAAGAATGTGAGGGCCGATGCCTTGTCTAGGTCGTTTGAAACAGAGGACACTGTGGAGTCCCCACATAATATTATCTACCTTTCCTGCATCTATTCTGTTAACCCTCTGCAAGTTAGAGACATTCCTCCGGGAAGGACTTTTGTATGTCTGGCAGACAGAGGAAGAATCGTTCGCTGGGGTCACAGTTCCAAGCTGGCAGGTCACGCGGGTACCCGTAAGACCCAAGACCTAATTGCCCGTCAGTTCTGGTGGCCCACGCTGCCCAAAGACGTCATGGACTTTGTTTCCTCCTGTACGTTGTGCGCAGCAAACAAAGTTGCCCACTCCAGATCAGCCGGTCTGCTCCAACCACTTCCTGTGCCCGATGCCCCCTGGCAGCATGTTGCTATGGACTTTGTCACAGATCTGCCTCACTCTACGGGAGAAGAAACAGAACAAAAACCACAGCGCCACATGGTGCAGGTTACTAAGGTAAATTGTGGTGCAGATTGAGCAGATACTACTAACCCGGTAAAGGATAAAAGTAAGCCCTGAATCATACGTGTGCTGCTGCCGAGACTCGATACCGGTAATCCTTCGGGAGACCACAATTAGTAATACTTTAGATGCAGGAAAAAAACTGGAGTCTTCAAAAGGCGCTGCTACACTCTCGATGAACATGCTGACCTGTGAATGGTAGTAAGGCACGTATGCAGTGGAAGTGAGTACCAAAGGTTTATTGTAAATGATAAAAGGCAACGCGTTTCAATGCTGAAACAGCATCTTCATCAGGCCGTAAGACCTTCGTTATGAAAGGTCTTAAATACTAATCATACACAGAGAGAAATAAACCGCCAGAGTAGCGGGGTTCAAAGGGCAATGAGGACGTCATTACCGGGATGAAACGGTCACAGGGCGTATCAATTACTTCAGGCATACATAATGAGGAAAAAGAAAGCAACAAATAATGAAGTAAATACACAATGAACATTATTAAAATTGAAACAATGCCAATATCTGAATATATGTATATATATATATATATATATATATATATATGACTATTACTGTTTATTATAAAAGCGTATAATAATTAAAAATATATAACAATATATGTAAAAATAGTGCAGTGATTCATTTATATTACATAGTTACATAGTTACATAGTTACATAGTTAGTACGGCTGAAAAAAGACACATGTCCATCAAGTTCAACCAAGGGAAGGGAAAAGGGAAGGAAAAATTTCTACACATAGGAGCGAATATTTTTTTGTTCTAGGAAATTATCTAACCCTTTTTTAAAGCCATCTACTGTCCCTGCTGTGACGGCTCCTGCGGTGACTATTCCATAGATTCACAGTTCTCACTGTAAAGAAGCCTTGTCGCCTCTGCAGCTTGAACCTTTTTTTCTCCAGACGGAGGGAGTGCCCCCTTGTTTTTTGAGGGGGTTTTACAAGGAACAGGATTTCACCATATTTTTTGTATGTGCCATTAATATATTTATATAAGTTAATCATATCCCCCCTTAGTCGTCTTTTTTCAAGGCTAAATAGGTTTAATTCTTTCAATCTTTCCTCATAACTTAAATTCTCCATGCCCCTAATTAGCTTCGTTGCTCTTCTTTGTATTTTTTCCAACTCCAGGGCATCCTTTCTATGAACTGGAGCCCAGAACTGGACTGCATATTCTAGATGAGGCCTCACTAATGCTTTGTAAAGTGGTAATATTACATCCCTGTCCCGCGAGTCCATGCCTCTTTTAATACACCACAATATCCTGCTGGCCTTTGAAGCAGCTGATTGACACTGCATGCTGTTATTGAGTTTATGATTTACAAGTACACCCAGATCCTTCTCAACAAGTGAATCCGCCAGTGTAGCTCCCCCTAGGACATATGATGCATGCAGGTTGTTGGTACCCAGATGCATAACTTTACATTTATCTACATTAAACTTCATCTGCCAAGTGGATGCCCAAACACTTAGTTTGTTTAAATCTGCCTGTAATTCATGAACATCTTCCATAGTCTGAACTATATTACATAGCTTGGTGTCATCTGCAAAAATAGAAATAGTGCTATTAATCCCTTCCTCTATATCATTAATAAATAAGTTGAATAATAGTGGTCCCAGCACTGAACCCTGGGGTACACCACTTATTACCGGGGACCATTCAGAGTAGGAATCATTGACCACAACTCTCTGGATACGGTCCTTGAGCCAATTCTCAATCCAATTACAAACTATATTTTCTAAACCTATAGTCCTTAATTTACCCATTAGACGTCTATGGGGGACAGTGTCAAATGCCTTTGCAAAGTCCAAAAACACTAAATCCACAGCGGCCCCTCTGTCTAGACTTCTCCTCACCTCTTCATAAAAACAGATTAGGTTAGTTTGACAACTTCTGTCCTTAGTAAAACCGTGCTGGCTGTCACTTATAATGCTATTTATTGTCACATAATCCTGTATATAGTCCCTCAATAGCCCCTCAAACATTTTCCCCACAATGGATGTTAAGCTTACTGGTCTATAATTACCTGGGGAAGACCTAGAGCCCTTTTTGAAAATAGGCACCACATTTGCCCTGCGCCAGTCCCTTGGCACTATACCAGTCACTAGATATTCTCTGAATATTATGAAAAGGGGGACAGAAATAACTGAACTAAGCTCCCTAAGAACTCTAGGGTGTAACCCATCTGGTCCCGGGGCCTTGTGCACATTTATTTTATTTAGCTTGGACCATCTCTACATTCATCCAATTCAGTATATCAACTGATATATTAACAGCACTGGCACCGGCTACATCAGCTGCTCTTTCTTCTGTTGTATATACAGAGCTAAAGAACCCATTTAGTAACTCTGCCTTCTCTTGATCCCCTGTGATCAACTCCCCATTACCATTATCTAGGGGTCCTACATGTTCAGACCTGGGCTTTTTTGCATTTATATGCTTGAAGAATTTTTTAGGATTTGTTTTACTATCCTTGGCCACCTGCCTTTCATTTTGTATTTTTGCTGATTTTATTACATTTTTACAGATTTTATTAAGCTCTTTATATTTTACAAAGGCTACAGATGTACCCTCAGATTTGTATTTTTTAAATGCCCTTTTTTTGTCGTGTATTTCCCCTTTCACAGAAGGTGTAAGCCATGTGGGGTTTAATTTTAGTCGTTTATACTTGTTACCTGTAGGAATACATTTTGCACTATAATAACCCAAAGTAGATGTGAAAATCTCCCATTTATCATTTGTTCCATTATTTGACATTAGTTCTTCCCAGTCTATATCCTGAATTGCCGCCCTCATCCTGGGGAAATTGGCTTTCTTAAAATTAAATGTTTTTGCCCTCCCAGCCTGCGTTTGTTTTTTAGAGTATAGGTAAAATGTAACTATATTGTGATCACTGTTACCGAGGTTTTCACGAACATTGACATTCCCAACAAGATCTGCATTATTAGAAATGACCAGATCCAACAGAGCTTCACCTCTAGTCGGGTCTTCCACAAACTGGCACATAAAATTTTCCTGCAACAGGTTGAGGAAAATATTAATATAATAAAAAACCGGACTAAAGCCGGTAAAATTGAATTATGCTGCAAACGAAAAAAAGAGACTCAGCAGAGTGTCAAGGGTTAATGGGCACCACCAATCAAATCAATGGACATGTCTGAAAAGAAGTACACAGATAATTATTGTAAAATTTATCTACAAAGGAGACAGAATCAGAAGTAAGTTTTTACCGACAAAAAGATAATACTTTTGTAACTATTCAAGGGTTGATTCTGAGATGTCATTGAGACCGTCTGGTTGGAGGGTCTTTAATTTGAAGATCCAAATATTTTCGCGTTGTTTCAGCTCACAGAATCTGTCAGAAACATTATGTAAAATGTGTTCAATAGGAGTAATGACGATATTACTAAATTGACTGTTGTGTGCGGAGGCAAAATGACGGGAAACACTATGTTTCACGAAACCCGTGTTAACATGAAACCTATGGCTATTAATTCTCGTACGTAGGCACTGTGTCGTACGACCGACATACTGCAAGTGACAGGGGCATTCCAACATATAAATGACATAGGAACTTCCACAATTAAGGAAGCTCCTAATGGGAGAAGATTCTTTAGTTACTGTGCTGGTCTTGTGAGCCATATTCATGAAACACATACAACGTTGGTGACCACATTTAAAGGAACCAAGTGTCTTTGGGAACATGGTGGGGCCAGGGATTTCAGAGCTCCTTCATTTACTAGATGCTAAAATGTTTTTCAAGGTCTTTGAACGCCTGAAGGTAATAATTGGTCTGTCAGGTAACTCCGTCTTCAGGTAGGGATCACTTCTCAGAATGTGCCAATGTTTATGTAAGATATCCCTGACGGCTTTGTTGCCACTGTTAAATGAGGTGATGAAATTACTTGTAAATCTACGGTTCTCTTTTTTCGTTAGTTTCTGTGCTATACAGGATTTTTGAGATAACAGAGCAGCTTTGGAACGCGCCCCTTTAATGAGGTTCAAGGGGAAGCTTTTTTCTCTAAATCTCATTTCTAGTATGTTACATTCTTCAATAAAATCAGTGTCACTAGTGCAATTTTTCCTCACCCTTCTGAATTGTCCAAAAGGGAAATTTTTTATCCAGGGAGGATAATGGGCGCTTTTAAAATTAATATAACTATTGACGTCCTCCGATTTAAAATGCGTCTTTGTTATAAAATTATTGGAGATAGTATCAAAAGTGATGGTTAGATCTAAAAAGTCAATCGATGTAGCAGAAAAAATGTGGGTAAAGGATAATCCGAAATTATTATGATTTAAAAACTCAATAAAGGACGTAGCCTCTGCCTCATTGCCTCTCCAAATAAAAAAGAGGTCATCAATATATTGTTTGTAGAATAAAATATTACAGTTAAAAGGGTGATCACAATAGATATGCTCATCTTCAAAGGATCCCATATATAAATTGGCATATGCCGGGGCAAACCTCGAACCCATAGCGCATCCCTTGATTTGTTTAAAATACTTATTGTCAAAACTGAAGCAATTATGGTTAAGAATAAAATCCACACAATTAGTTACAAATGTAATCTGACTGTCGGGCATATCAGTTTGGGCGGATAGAGCAGATTCAATAACCTCTAGACCTTTAACATGAGGGATATTGCTATATAATGTCGCAACATCTGCTGTTACAAAGTTAATAGGATACATTGAATCGTTGACATTAATTGTACGAAGGTCCCTTATCACTTGCGTGGAGTTCTTCAAGTATGAGGGTAAAATCAAAACTAAGAGTTGAAGGTGAAGGTCAATAAAATGGGAGAGATTGCTGGTTAAAGACCCAATCCCAGAGATTATGGGGCGTCCAATTTACCTTGGTAACCTGCACCATGTGGCGCCGTGGTTTTTGTTCTGTTTCTTCTGCCTAGATCGGGACGTGTTATCTCCTTTGGAGCTGACATCCCACTGTGAGGAATTGCCTGCTTACGGTAGTGGCTCCCCTGTGTGAACCACGTCTTAAAAGGTTTTTTCCTCTCCCACTGGCTGCCATCAAATCCTCCATCTAAAGCAACTTTCGTTCGTCCATCACATTTGTGACGTTAAGGATTTATACCCTCGGAGGGTCATCTACCACAATGCCTGACTTTATTGATGATAGGAGACTTTTTCGTGAACAATTGATTCTGCAATCCCTGGGAATTTCGGATACATCTGATCCAGTGAGTAACAAGTACACTCCTGAACTCACTAAAGATATGACTGATCTTTATTTGACACTAGAAGATCTTCTCAAAAGTGAAGCTAAGCAAAATATTGATTGCCTGTTTTTACCATTTTATATGTCTGAAAGGATTACTCCGATGGGGTTGAGAATTATGTTTAATAACCCTTATCCTGCAGATCCACAGTTCAGCTCGGATTGGAATAATGCCATCGAGATTTGTCATACAGGTTTTCTCGACACTCTTTTTAAAAAGAGAACAAAAATCAGTGATTCCCTCAAATCCGAGATTAATGTGATTAAGGATAAATTACTTAGATTTTCTGAACCCCGTGATTTTTTTTTCTTTTTCCAAACTCTTTATTTGGTAAACAAGACATAACAAATCAGTTGACATTCCCACATATTGGGAGCATATATAGCTACGTAGAGCTTTAATAACATTCTCAGAAGAAAACATAGTGATAGAGATTCATTTCTATACAGGTGTTGCAAGAATATCACTTATTTTCTAAAACATTGTTATATCAATACTTTAAATGATATTTATGAGTACATTGTAACCATAAAACACTTAACCCCTTCCTAGTGTATGATGAAGTAAAAGTTAGTAAATGTGTGTCTCTAGGAAAAGTAGGGTTTTCCAGCCCCTAAATACCGAGACCGGCTAGGAAGCAACAACAATTAAACCAACATCTACCAAACATGGTGCAGCTATCCATAGTAAAGAATCTATTTCTGTCCTAAACTGGTGAGTCCTCAAACCTAACAGAAGGCTCTAAGCAATTTCTATGAGGTCCAACTGATCCACTGGGCTTCACATTGTGGTAATCTGTTTTCCAGAATACTAATTAATTTCTCAAATTGGTGTATCTCTTTAATTTTGTTCAGCGTCCTTGGGAATGGGATAGACAGTGATTTCCAGCTAATGGCTACCGTCCATTTGGCTGCTGATAAAATATGCGAGATTAATTTTCTGTTTATTTTGGGTACCTCTGGAATTTCTGCATTCAGTATCGCTGTCCAAGGGGTTGATTTGATTTGTAACTGTAATTTAGAATTGATAAGGCGCTCTACTCATTTCCAATGAGCCTGTACTACTGGACAGAACCACCAGATATGAGCCATAGTGCCCCTCTCCCCACAATTTCTGAAACAAGTATCAGAACTACCTGGAAACAATTTTGCCAATTTGTCTGGAGTAAGGTACCACCTCGTTAGAATTTTATACGATGTTTCTTTAATATTATTCGATTGAGATACTTTAGCTGTGTTATCATATATTTGTTGCCACGAGGTCGAGTCTGGTGTATTTCCCAGCTCCCGTTCCCAAGCCATCATATACGAAGTAGGACCATTATATGTTTCGCTTCTGAATTGGGAGTACAAAACTGAAATTAGCCCTTTCCCCCTTGGGGAGTCTTGACAGTTAGCTTCATAGAGGGTTATATTAGTGTCGCTTGGTAAAAAGACAGATCCCGAGAGAAGATGGTGTATTTGTAGATATCTAAAATATTCCCTAAGCGGGATTTGAGAATCCTGTCGTAGGGCCTCAAAAGTAAGGGATTTACCATCTTTGCACAATTTAAGTATTGAAGTAAAACCTAATGCGGTCCACCACTGGAAGGCCTCCGGGTGTAATCCCGGTGGAAAATCAGGATTAAGCAATAATGGTTGTAATGCGGAAGGATTAGATATAAGTTTAAACTTTTCCCGACAAATTAACCAAAGTGTGAGGGAGTGTTTGATAATGTTATTTTCAATGCCAGAAATATGGGATCTTAAAACCGGAGACCACATCAGTGCCTTTAGTGAGGATGGAGATGTGGTAAGGGATTCAAACAGAACCCATTTTACGGTGATGGGATCACAATTCCATGCTGCGATCTGTGAAATTTGAGCAGCGTAATAATATAATTTCAGGTCTGGAAGACTAAGTCCCCCACTAACCGTAGAGCGATGCAAGGTGGACTTACCAACTCTTGATCCTTTATTTGCCCAAATGAATTTATTTATTATCCGCTGTATATGTGAGATGGCATAAAGTGGAACTCTAACGGGAAGGGCCCTAAATAAATACAGCAGCTTGGGTAGAATGGTAATTCGAACTGCAATGAGTCTGCCCATCCAAGATATATGGTACCTAGACCATTCCTCTAATAATTTCCTAATAGATGCAAATTTTTTAGGATAGTTACTCAAGTATAAGGTAGTTGGATCTCTAACTAGAGCTATTCCTAAGTATGTCATGTGGGAGTGTTTCCACTGAAATCCAAAGTTAAGTTTTAACAGATCCACCTGCTCCATCGACATTTGAATCTGCATTGCTGTGGATTTAACCGGATTTACAATTAACCCTGAGTAAGCCCCAAAGCGGGTAAGAGTATCCATGAGATTTGGTAAAGAAACCAGTGGCGTTGTAATGAATAAAAGCATATCATCTGCGTAAATGCTAAATTTAAACTCATGGGATTGCACCCTGTATCCCTTAATGTCTGGATTTAGCCGAATATGCTGTGCAAGAGGCTCCATGGCGAGAGCAAACAAGAGAGGAGACAAGGTGCCTCCCTGTCGTGTCCCTTTTTGTATCTGAAAATAAGGACAGTATTGACCTAAGAATTTTACTCTAGCCTGGGGAGAGTGATATACCGCCCTGATAGCGTCTAGGTACGGACCCCTAATACCAAATTGTGTAAGTGTGCTATATAAGTAATTCCAGTCCACAGAATCAAATGCTTTCTGGATATCTAGGCTCAAAATTAGTAATTGGCGTTTGTGCGTAGTAGCATGAAGAATAATATTGTGAGCCAATCGAATATTGTCCGTTGCTTGTCGTGATGGTATGAAACCCGTTTGATCAGGTGAAATTAGGGAGGTCATATATGGTGCAAGTCTATTTGAAAGTATTTTAGTAAATAACTTGTAGTCTACATTAAGTACTGATATTGGACGTAAATTTGTACAGTGGGTTTCATCTTTTCCTGATTTTGGAATGAGTGAAATATTAGCCTGTGAAAATTCAGGAGGAGGCACTTCCCCTGCCATAAGTGTGTTGAAATATGTGGTTAGATGCGGTGTTAATGTCTGTGAAAATGTTTTGTAATAGAAAGCGGAGTAACCATCTGGACCTGGGCACTTGGAAGATGTGAGGTTTTTTATGCTTTCAGTGACCTCTTCTACTGTGATCGGGGAATTCAGTTGTAATTTTGCCTCAGCTGTCAGAGAGGGAAGTGGGTGTGTTGAAAGCCATTCAGGTAGTTCTGTGGAGTTCAAGGATTGGGGTTTGCTATACAAAGTACTACAGAATGTACTCATGGTGTCTAATATGTCAAGGGGATTGGTTGTAAGTGTTCCCGTGTTGTTATGCATGTGGTAAATTTGTTTGCCTCTAATGTGGGAGTTTAGTTTTCTGGAGAACATTGAGGTAGCTCGATTGGAATATGCATATAATTTTGCCTTGCCCCATCGAAGTGCTTTCTCAGCCTTGCTCTCCTCCAATGCTCTAAGAGAGCAGCGAGTTTCCTCTATTTGAGCTTTAATCATAGTATTTGGTTTATTAATATACTGACGCTCTAGTCTTGTAAGGGTCGATAGCAATTTATTAAGAAGTTGCAATCTATCTCTTTTCAATTTTGATCCTTTTGCCATTAGTACACCTCTCAACACTGCTTTATGTGCCAGCCATATTTGAGCGGAAAAGGTATTTGGCAGATTATTAATGGCAAAATACTCTTGTAGGGCGCTGGATATAGATGTGACTATTTCTGGATGAGAAAGTAGGGAATCATTCAGCCTCCATGATGGCGGACGTGTGACGTTGCCAATACAAACTTGGAGTGAATGGATATTGTGGTCAGACCAAGCACATTGGGTGTATACGGTATTATGTGGTCTAACAGATAGCTGGGAGGAAGTTAGGATGTAGTCAATCCGAGAATAACTGTCATGCACTGCGGAGTAAAATGAGAATTCCTTCCCTAGGGGATGATCTTGTCTCCACAAATCTACGAGAGATAATTGTTTCATCCTATACATAAATGATTTCGGTGCTGACTGTGCATTAGCTTGGGGATGGCTTCTATCCCATTGGGCCTTCATCACTATGTTGAAATCCCCCCCTAGGATAATGTAGGAGTCGGAGAATTTCTCCAGCTGTCTAAAGAATTCCGTAAAGAAGGAGGTTGCTGAATGGTTAGGTGCATAAATTGTTGCAAAGGTAATGCGTTGTCCCGCTAGTTGTCCTGTAAGGATAATGTACCTACCATCTGGGTCTATTATGGAGTCAGTTACTGTAAATGGAAGTGTATTCCTGAAGAGAATGGCTACTCCTTTTTTCCTTGTGTCCGAGGTGGATAAGTAAACTCTCTGGAACATCCTATCAAAGTATTTTGGGTAACTAGTGTGAGTAAAATGTGTTTCCTGTAACATTATAACATCGCCATGGAGCCTCTTGTAATTATTAAAGGCCATTCGTCTCTTCGTCGGGGTATTAAAGCCCTTTACGTTATGTGTAATAACAGTATATGCCATAGAAATTCAACCGAGTTACATTATATAAATAAGCAGACAGTACTTTTGTATGTAAAATATAGCTGCAGCCAACATAAATAATACCTTTTACAGTTAACTTCAAACTAACAAAACAAAAGCGGAGTGCGGCTAAGTGCCCTCCACATGACCCCATTCGGGCCTCTTTATCTCTTTCTCAACTTGCTGAGCAAAACCCACTCCCTGTAAAACCGGCCCTGAGCAAGTTCAGCAAATCTAGCACGGGGGCGTTACCAGACTTTTGGCTGACCCACCACAATATCAAGCAAATCATGCAATGTTAGTCAAGTAAAAAAGTAGAATTAGCTTAAGTACCATATTTACCAGCAGGGCAGTCTATTGCCGTATATTCAACCAGGGTCCTCCCCCTCCCATCCGGGAGGACAAGGTTCCCTGGAGAAGGGGAAAAATAAAAAATACAAAAAATTTCCATAGCGACCATACAGATTATTACATCAGGTATACATTACAAATATATTTCGCCACCCTCCGCCTCAGGTCACAGTTGGTACTCGTGATCTCAGTGAAACTGGTGCTGCAGGAGGAGTCATATGCAGTTGTCGGCGACGTGCTGTTGTCCAAATGGGTTCCAACGGTAGGTTTTGATGAGGTCGGTTAGCTGATTCTGGAGTAGGAGTCCCTTCTCTGAGGCCTAGTCGAGTGATCAGTCTCCAACCCATATCCAGTGCTGAGATAGTATGCGGAGCACCCTTGTATTGAAAGGTCAACCGGAATGGAAAACCCCATCTATATCTGATCCCAGCCTCTCTCAGGATGTCCGTAAGAGGTTTCAGTTGTCTCCGTTTTTCCAAAGTAACTGGAGAGATATCCGCAAAAATCTGTAGCGGTTCTTGTTTGAAGGAGAGTGGAGTTTTTTCTCTTGCCGCTTTAAGGACCTCTTCCTTCACTGTAAAGTAATGAAGTCGCAGAACTATGTCCCTTGGTCTTTCTCCAACCGCCGGCCTGGGTCGCAGCGCCCGATGTATACGGTCCATCTGGAATTGAGTCGTCGGAACATTCGGTAGTAGGAATGTGAAGCGTTGTATCGCATAGTCCCTGAGATCCTCCACCATTTCTGAGACTCCTCTTAAGCGCAGGTTATTCCGTCTAGATCTGTTTTCTAAGTCTTCCAGATGAAGATGTATCGATTCCTGAGAGGATTTTATGAGATCAATTTCGGTTTTGAGTTCGCCGTGCGCTTTAACCAACTCGTCATGTTTTGTTTCCAGAAGATCTGTGCGAGTGCCAATTGATGTTATTTCCATGGTAAGATCATGCGTCGCTCTTTGTAATTCGGTATGAAAAGAGGTCTTCAATTTCTGGTACAGTGCGTCCATACATGTTGTTAGGTCCTCTTTCGTAAGATGATCCTCCCTGGCCATATCAGGCGCTATTGAGGGTGGGGATCTTTTTGGAGATCTCTGTGGTAAGGGGACCGAGTCACCCGCCATTGAGGCCTGTGACGCTGACATATCCGAATCCGTATCCTGAAGTATGGAAGGTAACGAATTTCTGCGAAATATATCTGGGATGGAAGATTGAATTGAAGACGCTTTAGAAGACTTGCCCCGCCTCGGCATTGGAACGTATTCAGGGGACCTTATAATCAGATAGGTTGTATGTAGCTTATGTAGGTCCGTGGCAGACAGTTATGCGGTGGGTCAGATCATTGTAGTAAGACTAAGGCATCACATAGAGCTTTTCAGGTGGAATAGTGCAGCACTGCGGCCGCATCTGTAGTGGTTTAATAAGATTTGTTAGTTTAACAGAGTATGAAATGCCTGCCTTGTGTGGCTGTAATGTGCTCCGCTGTGGACTGGTCTGCAGGTGGCTGCCCTCACTAATCCAGGCCCCAGTCTCTCAGATAGTGGTAGGCCGCAGCTGGGAATGTTGCTGAGAGAGTCTCTAATGTCCCCTGACAAGAGGAGAGGGTCCAGTTGTGTCCTGGGGAGTTGAGCAATGAATTAGGGGAGGTTTGGGAAGCCCACCTGATATCCTGTGTCTGCTGCAGCCAGGTCCGGACGTCCGAGTTCCGTCCGGTTCAAAATTTAGTCCCCGACTCCGGCCGCGTGTGTAGGCCCCGATATCAAACACCTCCGTTTTTGGCCCAAAGGCCCGGATTATGCTCGTAATCGTCCAGGGGTATCCCGTTACGCTGTGGGGTTTCACCCCGAAGCTCGTCCTGAGGAGGATGCCTGCTAGTTATCGCCGGGATGCAGGAGCACCATGTAAGTGCGTCCGTTCTCCTTGCCGTCGTAGCCACGCCCCCAACCCCGTGATTTTTTTAAACTAGAATCCTCCACTAATAACAGACTCAACATGTATGAGAAAGATCTCATTCTCAAAAAAACAAACAAATTCAAAAGAGATTGTTGTGATTATCAGAACAACGAATTTGGCGACTGGAAAACTGATAGACATACTATCTCTAACGTTGACAATGCTGGTGACAATCATACCAAGCATGCTAATATTTTTGTGAAAGAGGGTTTAAAACCCTCCTCAGAGGGTGAGCTATCTAGACGTCCGACGTATGATAGATTTTTCAAAAATAGTCTATAAAATAAGAATAATTATCAGTCTAAAACGGACTCTATTCGATACACTAAATCACTACCTTTAGGGCGTATTACTGATCCAGTAGTAACCCCCACTACCCCTATTATTAATCCTGTATTTTCTTCAGCTCCCAAAATAATCAGTTCTGTACCTACCACAAATACCCTGTCTAATATACCGATTAATGCTTTCAAATCCTCAGAACTAGAGATACGCCTTTTACAATTTCAATTATCTATAGAAGACCCGTCTACTCCTAACTTATTGTCACCACTTTTCAATGATTCTATTGAATTGGTAGAGCAAGATATCTCTCCATCCCTTTTGCAATTATCGATCCATAATACCCCAGCTAACCTCTCTGAACATTCTTCAGAACATTCCTTTTTGAATACTACTAAAGATGATTTTCATCCCACATCAACACCCAATGATGCATTATGTGTTACAATCAATACTCTCCCTTTAGCCCCAATATCATTTATGGATACCACTTATTTTTTAGGACAACCTTCACAACTGACAATGCCCCCCATTACGCCAACCATTGACAGCAACGATCATCTCATTCCATACCTCCTAAGTCCCAAAGTACAGACAATTACTAATTTTTTTCCAATGGTCCAAAAAGTGTCGACGAAAAGAAAACTACATACAGAGGAAGGAGAGGAGGCCGTAAACGTAACAAAACGACCACTACCAACGAATATAAAGAAATACCGTATCAACCACTAAAGATTAAGATATTTAACTTATCTTCGCATGTTTTGAATGCCCATGAGATCAGTTTGCTAAGAAAGGGTCTCTCTTTTTGTCCTGTAGCTCCACCTAATACCTTTGATCTCTTCATGGACTTGAATAGGTTCATCCGTAAATTTACTCTAACCAGACATTTTGCTTTATCTAAAATTGTTCCAATGCTCCCGTCATCATCCGCTACTTCTGAGCCACTCTCACAGAGTACAGTTCCCAAGTTAGTAACAACAGATGTAAAGCCCAAATCTAGTTTTTATCCTTTGCACCACCAGGGTCCTTTTATGGAAACATTCTCCACCTTGGTAGGTAACGAACTAAGAACTCTTAATAGACCTATTAATAAACCTGACAACTTGACCCACCAGGAGAGAAATGATCTTAAATAACTGGCAAAAAATGATGCTATCGTGATTCGCTCCACTAATAAAGGCGGAGGGATTGTGATTATGGATAAGGATAAATATCTGGGCGAGACATTTAGGATCCTGGATGATAGCAATTTTTACCTTAAAATCACTGAGAATCCATTACCAGCACCCTTATTGATACAGCATTTAAAGAAGGCTTGATCAGTAAAAAAAGAAAAAAGTTTCCTAAATATTTACTTTCCAAACATGCCTTTTATGTATCATCTCCCTAAAGTGCATAAATCCATCACAAATCCCCCTGGACGCCCCATAATCTCTGGGATTGGGTCTTTAACCAGCAATCTCTCCCATTTTATTGACCTTCACCTTCAACTCTTAGTTTTGATTTTACCCTCATACTTGAAGAACTCCACGCAAGTGATAAGGGACCTTCGTACAATTAATGTCACCGATTCAATGTATCCTATTAACTTTGTAACAGCAGATGTTGCGACATTATATAGCAATATCCCTCATGTTAAAGGTCTAGAGGTTATTGAATCTGCTCTATCCGCCCAAACTGATATGCCCGACAGTCAGATTACATTTGTAACTAATGGTGTGGATTTTATTCTTAACCATAATTGCTTCAGTTTTGACAATAAGTATTTTAAACAAATCAAGGGATGCGCTATGGGTTCGAGGTTTGCCCCGGCATATGCCAATTTATATATGGGATCCTTTGAAGATGAGCATATCTATTGTGATCACCCTTTTAACAGTAATATTTTATTCTACAAACAATATATTGATGACCTCTTTTTTATTTGGAGAGGCAATGAGGCAGAGGCTACGTCCTTTATTGAGTTTTTAAATCATAATAATTTCGGATTATCCTTTACCCACACTTTTTCTGCTACATCGATTGACTTTTTAGATCTAACCATCACTTTTGATACTATCTCCAATAATTTTATAACAAAGACGCATTTTAAATCGGAGGACGTCAATAGTTATATTAATTTTAAAAGTGCCCATTATCCTCCCTGGATAAAAAATTTCCCTTTTGGACAATTCAGAAGGGTGAGGAAAAATTGCACTAGTGACACTGATTTTATTGAAGAATGTAACATACTAGAAATGAGATTTAGAGAAAAAAGCTTCCCCTTGAACCTCATTAAAGGGGCGCGTTCCAAAGCTGCTCTGTTATCTCAAAAATCCTGTATAGCACAGAAACTAACGAAAAAAGAGAACCGTAGATTTACAAGTAATTTCATCACCTCATTTAAACACTTCCCGACCGCCCACAGTAAATTCACGTCGGCGCTTGTGCTCTGTGCAGCGCCGACGTGAATTCACGGTGGGTGTTAAAAGTGCGATCCGGGTGTCTCAGAGTAGCGCTGACACCCGGATCGTGCTGTTATCCCCTGCCTCTAGTCCCGGAGACATGACCGAGACCTAATTGGTTCAGGTCCCGGTCATGTGATCGCAGGGAAAGTTTGTTGCAGCAACGAACTGGAAAGTTTGTTACTACAACAAACTGGAAAGTTTGTTGCTACAACAAACTTTCCCGGGGACCGATTGCAGGTGCTGCAATCGGTTATAAGGCAAAACCGGAGGCCATACAACAGCCCCCGGGTCTGCCATGCAAAGCAGCCTATGAGAACCAGCCGGAGGCCGGTCCTCATAAGCTTCCTGTCAGTGTGACTCTCAGGCTGGATTCACACGACCATGTTACATCCGTAATGGACGGAACGTATTTCGGCCGCAAGTCCCGGACTGCACACACTGCAGGGAGCCGGACTCCTAGCATCATAGTTATGTACGATGCTAGGACTCCCTGCCTCGCTGCCGGACAACTGTCCCGTACTGTAATCATGTTTTCAGTATGGGACAGTTGTCCTGCAGTGAGGCAGGGACTCCTAGCAACAAAGCATTCCAGAGTTATTACCGCATAAATTGACACATGTCAGATTTTAAAAAATGGGGCTGGTCCTGAAGGCCAAAATGAGCTCGGTCTTGAAAGGGTTAACAGTGGCAACAAAGCCGTCAGGGATATCTTACATAAACATTGGCACATTCTGAGAAGTGATCCCTACCTGAAGACGGAGTTACCTGACAGACCAATTATTACCTTCAGGCGTTCAAAGACCTTGAAATCCCTGGCCCCACCATGTTCCCAAAGACACTTGGTTCCTTTAAATGTGGTCACCAACGTTGTATGTGTTGCATGAATAGTTACAAAAGTATTATCTTTTTGTCGGTAAAAACTTACTTCTGATTCTGTCTCCTGTGTAGATAAATTTTACAATAATTATCTGTGTACTTTTTTTCAGACATGTCCACTGATTTGATTGGTGGTGCCCATTAACCCTTGACACTCTGCTGAGTCTCTTTTTTTCGTTTGCTGCATAATTCAATTTTACCGGCCTTAGTCCGGTATTTTATTATATTAATATAAATGAATCACTGCACTATTTTTACATATATTGTTATATATTTTTAATTATTATACGCTTTTATAATAATTATATCCTTTTATCGCAATCCTATTGAATTATCAGATAAAAAACAGTAATAGTCATATATATATACATTTTCAGATATTTCAATTTTAATAATGTTCATTGTGTATTTACTTCATTATTTGTTGCTTTCTTTTTCCTCATTATGTATACCTGATGTAATTGATACGCCTTGTGACCGTTTCATCCCGGTAATGACGTCCTCATTGCCCTTTGAACCCCGCTACTCTGGCGGTTTTTTTCTCTCTGTGTATGATTAGTATTTAAGACCTTTCATAACGAAAGTCTTACGGCCTGATGAAGATGCTGTTTCAGCATTGAAACGCGTTGCTTTTTATAATTTACAATAAACCTTTGGTACTCACTTCCACTGCATACGTGCCTTACTACCATTCACAGGTCTGCATGTTCATCGAGAGTGTAGCAGCGCCTTTTGAAGACTCCAGTTTTTTTTCCTGCATCTATAGTATTATCTCTCTACGGGATGCAGTGTGATCTGGGTGGTGGTGGATCGATTTTCTAAAATGGCTCATTTTGTTCCCCTGACTGGCCTGCCTTCTGCTCCTAGACTGGCCGACCTCTTCGTCCAACACATCTTCTGGCTGTCTTCTAGGAATATCCGGCTGAGGGTGCCGTCTTGCAAGTTTGCTCCCAGGTCCCTCAGACCCTTCGAGATTCTGCTACAAATCAATCCTTTGTTTTACAAGCTTCGGCTGCCTCCTACCATCAAGATCCCTAACTCCTTCCATGTCTCCTTGCTGAAGACCATGGTCCTGAACCGCTACTCCAGGACTCCTAGTTCCGCAGTGGCTCCTGGTGGCTCGTCAGGGACTTTCGAAGTGAGGGAGATCCTGGCCACCAAGAAAGTGGGAGGAAGGACATTTTATTTGGTGGATTGGAGGGGACTTGGTCCAGAGGAGAAGTCTTGGGAGCCAGAGGAGAACATCGATGCCCCTGTCCTCATGAAGAGATTTCTCTCCCGCTCTGGCCCCAAGAAGAGGGGGCATAAGAGGGGGGATACTGTAACGTCTATGGCAGCGGACCATCGTTGTGACTTACCCTCTGACAGCCCCGACCATGGACATCTGTATTCTCTGCAGCATCTCCCTCCAGGGAGACGCCAGCACTCACTTCCGGGTTCTGGGACTGTTTCCAGCAGGGCGCGCGCACGGCCTTATAGGGCCAGTACACATCCAGCTGTAATTTATCAGTTATTAGCCCAGAATGCTGCTGTACTATAAAAGGGTCTCTTACTACTTGATCCTTGCCCGAGCGTTGTTGTGTACCTAAAGTTTGTCTTGCAAATAGTCTCCTAGTGTTTTCCAGTTCCCAGTGTTACCCGTTCCTGCTGCCTGTACCCTGTATCCCGTGCTATCGTGCCTCTGTGCCATTTACAGTGAAAGTCAAGTTGTGTCACCGCTACTGTCTAAATTGCCTCAGATACCCATTCTGGACTATAGACATTGTTTTGTACCTAGTTGGCCAGCTGCTATCCCGCTACACGGTACGGCCCAGTGGGTCCACACCCCACGCCGTGACACACACCACCTCCACATCATACACACCACCTCACATCATACATACTCCTCATACCCCCCCACATCATACATACCCCATATCATACACACCCCTTATACACACCACCCCCGAATCATACACACCCCTCATACCACCCCCACATCATACATACCCCTTACACCAACCCCACATCATACATACCCCTCAAACCACCCCCACATCATACATACCCCTCATATACACCAACCCACATCATACACACCACCCCCACATCATACATACCCCTCATACACACCACCCCAAATGATACACACAACCCCCACATCATACACACCAACCCACAACATACTACATACCCCCTTATACACCCCCCACATCATACATACCACTCATACACCCCCCCATATCATACATACCCCTCATACACACCAACCCCACATCATACATACACACTACCCCCACATCATAAATACCCCTCATACACACCATCCCACATCATACATACCACCCCACATCATACACACCCCTCATACACACCACCCGCGCATCATACATACCACTCATACACCCCCCATATCATACATACCGCTCATACACACCAACCCCACATCATACATACACACTACCCCCACATCATAAATACCCCTCATACACACCATCCCACATCATACATACCACCCCCACATCATACATACCCCTCATACACACCACCCCAAATGATACACACAACCCCCACATCATATACACCAACCCACAACATACATACCCCCTTATACACCCCCCACATCATACATACCACTCATACACACCCCCATATCATACACACCCCTCATACACACAAACCCCACATCATACACACAAACCCCACATCATACACACCACCCCCACTACATACATACCCCTCATACACACAACCCCCACATCATACATACTCGTTATACACCACCCCACATCATACACACCACCCCACATCATACATACACCTCATACGTACCCCTCATACACACCACCCCCACATAATACGTAACCCTCATACACACCACTCCACATCATACACACACACACCCACATCATACATACTCCTCATACACACTACCCCACATCATGCATGCCACTCATACACACCACCTTCACACCATACACACCAACCCCACATCATACATACACACTACCCCCACATCATAAATACCCCTCATACACACCATCCCACATCATACATACCACCCCCACATCATACATACCCCTCATACATACCACCCCAAATGATACACACAACCCCCACATCATATACACCAACCCACAACATACATACCCCCTTATACACCCCCCACATCATACATACCACTCATACACACCCCCATATCATACACACCCCTCATACACACAAACCCCACATCATACACACAAACCCCACATCATACACACCACCCCCACTACATACATACCCCTCATACACACAACCCCCACATCATACATACTCGTTATACACCACCCCACATCATACACACCACCCCACATCATACATACACCTCATACGTACCCCTCATACACACCACCCCCACATAATACGTAACCCTCATACACACCACTCCACATCATACACACACACACCCACATCATACATACTCCTCATACACACTACCCCACATCATGCATGCCACTCATACACACCACCTTCACACCATACACACCACCCCACATCATATACACCACCCCCACATCATACAGACCCCTCATACACACCACCCCACATTATACATACCCCTCATACACACCACCCCATCATACACACCCCTCATACACACCACCCCCACATCATACACACACCTCATACACACCACCCGCACATCATACATACCCCTCATACACTACACCCAGACCATAGACAGAACACTAGGTAGGGGCACTGTTGAGACCCCCACCGATCATGAGATCCTGAGGGCCCTGGGTCCTGAGCCCCCAGATCCTCCTCACTGCTCAACTGCAGTGAGGAGGACATTGAATGGAGCAGCGGTCGAGCTTGCGCGCTGCCACTTCATTTATTGTCCATGGGAGTGACGGAAACAAAATCAAGTGACAAAGATGAATCAGTGCCCAGAAGGGAAGAGTCTACACATTAGCCCAGCATTAGTTATTCCACTGTTTGGTCCATGGGAGTGGAGTCACATCAGTAGATTTCTCAGACCTCATTTGCATTTGATCAGAGCTGTAAAGTCCTGGCCAAAAGTTTTGAGACTGACACAAATTTTGGTTTTCACACAGCTTCCTGCATCAGGTTTCATAGTGGCAATTTGCATTAACTGTAGATTGTTATGAAGAGTGATCAGATGAATTGTAATTAATTGTAAAGTGATTCTTGCCATGAAAATTATCTTAATCACAATAACCCCATCTCCGCTGCATTTCAGCCCTGCCACAATTTGACCTGCTAACATAATTTCAGTAATCTTCTCATTATCTCAGGAGAAAGTGTTAACGAGGACAAGGCAGCTGATATCACTCTGTCATGCTGATTGAATTATAAGAGCAGAAAGGTTGCTTTAAAAGGGGGATGGTTCTTGAAATTATTGTTTTCTTCTGTTAACCATGGTTACCTCCGTCTCCGTCTCCGTCTGGAGAAAAAAAGGTTCAAGCTGCAGAGGCGACAAGGCTTCTTTACAGTAAGAACGGTGAATTTATGGAATAGTCTACCGCAGGAGCCGTCACAGCAGGGACAGTAGACACCGCAGGAGCCGTCACAGCAGGGACAGTAGATGGCTTTAAAAAAGGGTTAGATAATTTCCTAGAACAAAAAAATATTAGCTCCTATGTGTAGAAATTTTTCCTTCCCTTTTCCCTTCCCTTGGTTGAACTTGATGGACATGTGTCTTTTTTCAGCCGTACTAACTATGTAACTATGTAACTATGTAACATGTAGTCAAAAATGCTTTACATGCAAGGACATTGCTGCTTGTAAGATTGCCCCTAAATCAGATCTTCAAGGAGAAAGGTTTGATTGCTGTGAAGAAGCTTCAGGGCGCCCAACCACCCAGGTCCAGTAAATGCCAAGACCATCTCCTAAGCTACAGGATCGTCTCAACACCAGCGCATATCTTGCTTGGGAATGGCAGCAGGCAGGTGTCAGTGCATCTGACTGCACAGTGAGGTGAAGGATTTGGAGGCTGTCCTGGTGTCAAGAAGGGCAGCAAAGAAGCCACTTCTCTCCAAGAAAAACATCAAGACTGACATTCTGCAGGCAGTACAAGGATTGGACTGCAGAGGACTGGGATAAAGTTATTTTCTCTGATGAAGCCCCTTCAGACTGTTTGGGACATCTGGAAGAATGATTGTCCGGAGAAGAAAAGGTGAGGGCTACCATGAGTCCTGTGTCATGCCAACAGTAAAGTATCATGAGACCATTTATGTGTGGAGTCGATTTTCATCCAAGGGAGTGGGCTCACTCGCAATGTTAACTAAAAGCAATTTCATGAATTAAGAATGGTATCTAAATATCCTCCAGGAGCAACTTCTCCCAACCATCCAGGAGCAGTTTGGTGATGACAATAATATTTCCAGCATGTTGGACCATGTCACAAGTCAAAAGTAATAACTAAGTGGCTCTGTGAACAAAACATTGGTCAATCATCAAAAATTGTGTGGCTAAAAAAAAACTCTGAAATTTTGATCAACTCCAAGCTCTGAGATTAGTAAGATCAGGTCATCAGTCAGGATTTGGCTCAGGAGCTGATACCCAGCATGCCAGGGCGAATTGTAGAAGAATTGTCAACACTGGAAATATTGAGTCTTCTAATAAATTTTATGTATTTGTCGATAAAAGTAAAAAAACTTCTGAAATGCTTATAATTGGACTTCAGTTACCATAGAGACATCCAACTAAAAGATCGAAAAACACTGAAGCGGCAAACTGGGATTACCAAAATTTGTGTCTGTCTCAAAACTGTGCTGAGATGTGTCCTCTGCAGTGACCCGGCTCCAACCAGCGCTACAGAAAGTTGGTTTAGAAGTGATCCAGTGATGAACGACTCGTCTTCTCTAGATGTCACTGACACCGTTCTCCTGTATAATATTTCTACAATATCTTCAGTAAGAATAGGAAATCTAAACCACTGTACAGCGTGGAGAAGAACGATTAATAACTGAAGGTGATGGGGGAGGGGAACTATATGCACTTTACATGAAAATTACTGTTCGGAGTTGAGCCTAAAATGATCATCGCGCCTCCTGTTGTTTCGCTTTCTTTCCATGTAATATAATAAAATTGTTCTTGTTTTATAATCGCTGCGTCAAAATCGCCTCTAAAAATAAAAATCACATCTTTGTAATTTGATTGTCTCATTTATTTTTCTACTTGATTGATTTATATTGAGACTCCACCGGATAGGTCATCAGTATATGACCGGTGCGGGTCTGACACCCGGACCCCGAACTGATCGGCTGTTGCGGCTGCCTCCAGGTGCCAGATGTTTTGAAGGGCCTGCAGTAGTCGGAGCCAGAAGCAGATGGCGCCGTGCACTGCATAGCGACTGTTCAGCAGCTCGGCCGCTATTCACTTGAAGTGGTGCTGAAAAAATGGCGCAAAGATAAGTCATTACCCACAAACAATGTGGAGTGGATGGTGTTGTAGTGATTTGCTCACCTGGTGAAGTCATGCTAGGAGCACGACACCCCTGTAGATTGGGTCTATGTGGATTATCCAGGGAACTGCAGGCGACGGGTTGTGCCGGAATCAAAATGCTTTGTCCGGTTTCCAGAAATGGCAGCAGTGTAGTGGGAAGTTCCCAAAAATCAGCCCTACAAACAGCGATGTTCTGTTTTAAAAGATGTGAAATTAGTTCCTTAGTGCCGCATGGCAGGGAAGCAAACACTGTGAAAACTTGAAAGTTCTTTAACCCCTTCCCCGTCGTAAACAACTTTCAGAATTAAATTTTCATTTTTTCCTCCCCACATTCCAAAAGCCATAACTTCTTTCTTTTTATGTCGATATAGTCCTATGAGGGCTTGATTTTTGCGGGACGAGTTGTAGTATTTCGTAGAGCCATTTATTGTGCCATATAATGTACTAGGAAACGGGGAAAAAAATATTTGTTGGGTAGAAAATGAAAAAAACAGCGATTCCTCCATTGTTTTTTGCGTTTTGTTTTTACGGAATTCACTGTGCAATTAAAACAACATGTTAACTTTATTCTACGGGTCAATACGATTACGCCGATACCAAATATATACAGTTTTTTCTATATTTTACTACTTTTACAAGGAAAAAACTAAGTGTAAAAAATAACGTTTTTATTTTTCCGTTGATTAAGTGGTATGAGGGCTTATTTTTTGCGGAATAAGCTGTAGTTTTTAATGATACCATTTTGGGGTACATGCGATGTTTTGATCACTTTTTATTCCATTTTTTGTGGGAGATGAGGTGACAAAAAAATAGAAATCTTGGCGTTTACATTGTTTTTTTTTTTACGGCGTTCACCGTGAGGGATAAATAATGATATATCAGGGGTCTCAAGCATGCGGCCCCTGGGGCTGTCCTCTGCGGCCCGCGGGACACAGAGCCGCTAATATCGTCTCTGCTCCGAGACTCTGGAATTCCCTGACATCGCTGTCCACATATGGACAGTGTTGTCACGGTCTTCCCCAGAGCGGAGTCCCGGACAGAGCTCTAGTTAAGGCTCTGCTTTGGGACTCTGTGGAAATCCCTGACATCGCTGTCCATATATGTACAGTGTTGTCAGGGTCTTCCCCAGAGCAGAGTCCCAGGCAGAGTGCTAGTACAGGCTCTGCTCCGGGACTCTGTGGAATTCCCTGACATCGCTGTCCATATATGGACAGTGTGTCAGGGTCTTCCCCAGAGCGGAGTCCCTAGCAGAGCGCTAGTATCGGCTCTGCTCCGGGACTCTGTGGAATTCCCTGACATCGCTGTCCATATATGGACAGTGTGTCAAGATATTCCCCAGAGCGGAGACCCGGGCAGAGTGCTAGTATCGGCTCTGCTCCGGGACTCTGTAGAATTCCCTAACATCGGTGTCCATGTTTGGACACGCGATGTCTGGGGCTTCCCCAGAGCCGGAGTCCAGTGCAGAGCTCTAGTACAAGCTCTGTTCCGGGACTCTGTGGAAATCCCTGACATCGCTGTCCATATATGGACAGTGTGTCAGGGTCTTCCCCAGAGCAGGAGTCCCAGTGATGTCAGGAGCACAGCTGGAGTCCCAGGAAGAGCCTACTAGCGCTCTGCCCGGGACTCCAGCTCAGGGGTTGCCCCTGACATCTCTGTCCATATATGGACAGTGATGTCAGGAGCAGAGCTGGAATCCCAGGCAGAGTGCTAGAAGAGGCTCTGCTCCGGGACTCCAGCTCTGGGCAAGCCCCTGACATCACTGTGGCAGCATCTGCGGAGGGCACTGTGGCTGCATCTGTGGAGGGCACTATGGCAGAATCTGTGGAGGGCACTGTGGCAGCATCTACGGAGGGCACTGTGGCAGCATCTACGGAGGGCTCTGTGGCAGCATCTACGGAGGGCACTGTGGCAGTATCTACGGAGGGAACTATGGCAGCATCTACAGAGGACTCTGCGGCAGCATCCACAGAGGGCACTGCGGCAGCATCCACAGAGGGCACTGCGGCAGCATCCACAGAGGGCACTGCTGCAGCATCCACAGAGGGCACTGCTGCAGCATCCACAGAGGGCACTGCGGCAGCATCCACAGATGGCACTGCGGCAGCATCCACAGAGGCCACTGAGGCAGCATCCACAGAGGGCACAGCGGCAGCATCCACAGAGGGCACTGCGGCAGCATCCACAGAGGGCACTGCGGTAGCACCTACAGAGGGCTCTGTGGCATTATCTAAAAAGGGGCTGCCCAATCATGACATTTGTGTGTCTGCCAAACGCTGCCAACTGAGCTGTCGGACTGCATTTAGCGACACAAACTGGAAAACTGGATTGTTGAAATAAGCACGTGGAGAAATATCTAAAATTTTAAACCTAGCGGTATTATTATAGTAATGTAGTGTTAATTTTATAGTGATGTAGTATTATTATTATTATAGTAATATAGTGTTCTAGTAGTTCAAATAAGTAATTTATTAACAATAATTTTGTATTGTATCAAATTTGAAAGTAATGCAGCCCGTCAACTTCCCATTTTTTCTATATGTGGCCCACTTACCCTGCCGAGTTTGAGACCCCTGTGATATATTGTAATAGTTCAGACTTTTACGGATGCCGCGATACCAATTATATTTATTTATTTATTAAATTATGTTTATTTATTTATTTACTATGCTCTAAAGGTTTTTTTTTACATAAAAAAAAAACAACTTTATTTCACACATTTTTACTTTTTTTTATTAGTCCCCTTAGGGGACTTCAACCAGCGATCATTGCGGGGGGCGCGATGAGCTGCTAGAAGGGCTCACCCCCTCTTTCTAACGATTTAAATGATGCGCTCGCTACTGATGACGGCATTTAACAGGTTAAGCGAGCGGGATCGCGCTCGAGCGCGATCCCGCTCGTTACTGTGAAGTATCGGCTGTAACATACAGTCGACACCCGCATCGTATGGAGCTTGTTGCTCCGTGAGTCCGCTCCATACTTCCCATAGCCGGCTATGACGTATGGATACGTCAAATGTCGGAGAGGGGTTAATAATATGGATGGATACAAGCGATGCGTTTCAGAGCCGGTCTGGCTCCTTCCTCAGGCAGTATCATGGAGATAAAACTCTGTGATACTCTGTGTGGGAACGTCTACTGCTACCTATTCACTTGAAGTACTGCAGCTCGGCTACTCCGTGACCGGAGCCATCTGCTTCTGGCTCCAACTACTGCATACCCATCAAAACATCCGGCGCCCGGAGACAGAGAGAGCAGCTTATCAGGTCCGAGTCTGGGTGTCGGACCTGCACCAATCATATACTCATGACTTATCCTGTGGATAGGTCATATGTTGCCTTGTTGTGGACAGCCCCTTAAAGTGCTGAGTTCAGGAATACTGCAGTGTTAGCCTATGTGCCTGGGTTCAAGGCTTCTTGTGCGGTAGATGGTATTCTCCTCACTTATACAAGCTTGGTGCCTGTGCTTGAAGGTGATGTTTTTCCAAAAGTGTTGTCAAGCGTCTGACGCTCAACAGAAAATAATCTATTTTAAAAGAATTCCTCGTCTTGTGACCCTGCTCTGGGGAAGGGCAGGGGGAGATCCTGGGGGATAGGCCCACATGTTCCGGACTCCTCTGATTTATCAGCATAGAACATTACCAGTGTGCTACCTCTGATGTTGGGGCTCAACAGGGCTTTGACTGGAGTGGCTTGGGGCTTAAGTGCTGAGTTCAAGAAAGATAGAGTGTTAGCCCATGTACCTGGGTTCAAAGCTTGTGTGGTAGATGGCGTTCTTCTTACTTATACAAGCTTGCTGCCTGTGCCAAAATTCAAATAACTTTGTCAAGTGCTTGACACTTAAGGGTATGTTCACACGTAGTCAACAAAAACGTCTGAAAATCCAGAGCTGGTTTCAAGGGAAAACAGACCCTGCTTTTCAGACGTTTTTTTACCAACTCGCATTTTTCGCGGCGTTTTTTACGTCCGTTTTTGGAGCTGTTTTCATTGGAGTCTATGAGAAAACAGCTCCAAAAACGTTGATTATCCCTCACCTTGTGAACCTGCACTGGAGGAAGGCTGGAAACACAAGGAGTCTCTGGGAATCAAACCTGCATGTTCTAGACTCCTCCAATTTACCAGCAGAGAACATTACCAGCTCGCTACCTCTGCTGCTGAGAGCCAGGTGCAAGTTCTTCCATAGGTAACATGTTCTTATTCCTACTGGAAGTGACATTTACATTTGGTCTTATGACAATAAGAAAGTCTAGAGATCAACCTGAGTTGGTGGTCTGGCACTTAAGCCATGTGTAAACATTGAACACCTTCTGTGCAGACCCTGTTTCAAACCCTGATGTGTGACCTTGTCTAAAAGTTACATTGCTGGGTGGTGTTTATAGTGGTGTGGAGGCAGAGAAATAGGTACATTGCTGGGTGGTGTTTAATAGTGGTGTGGAGACAGACACAATAAGTACATTGCTTCGTGCAGGCAGAGAAGTGAGTACATTGCTGCATAAGAAAGTTACTTATATGAAGAATGTTAGTGGTACAGTGGTCTCTTTTTCAAGAAAGCTGTACTTAGCGAAAATTTTTCACTAATATTCCCATCACTTAAACAGTTATCATAACCCATTACTCCACAGGTGGCACCATGGCAAAGGGGGAAGTACCCCAAGGTCACCAGGAGGACAACATGGGGATTAGAACCCACATTGTATAGCAGTGATCTCTGCACCCAACTCAGATCACACAAGCTGTGAGCCAGCAGGACAGCAGACACACAACAGCACATTTATCAGCCCTTTAAAAATGGGCAATCAGACTTTTAACAAGAGAAACTTTAGACCACATCGGGGGCATGACAGCACTGTGGCTGGAGTGGCTTGGGGCTTAAGTGCTGAGTTCAGGAACACTTCTTCTTTCTTATACAAACTTGCTGCCTGTGCCAAAATTAAAACGATGTTGTCAAGTGCTTGACACGCAACAGGGCAATGGATTTCTCTTTGAAGAGAATCCCTCACCTTGTGAAACTGCACTGGTGAAAGGGTGGAGATACTGGGGATAGAACTCACAAGTTCCCGACTCTCATTTACCAGCAGAGAACTTTACCAGTGCGCTACCTCTGCTGTTGAGATTGGGCAGCCAATTCTTCCTAAGATGACCTGTTCTTATTCCTGTCGGAAGTGACAATTACATTTGGTCTTATGGGGCCAATAAGAAAATCAAGAGATCAACCTGAGCTGGTGGTCTGGTGTTTAAAGAGGTTCTGTCACCACATTATAAGTGCCCTATCTCCTACATAATCTGATCGGCGCTGTAATGTAGGTGACAGATAGTTTTTCTAAATAAAAAGCACTGCTATTTTTAGGAGAGATTTTAGCTTTATGCTAATTAGTTTCTTAATGCCCAAGTGGGTGTGTTTTTACATTAGACCAAGTGGGCGTTGTACAGAGGAGTGTATGACGCTGACCAATCAGTGACCAATCAGCGTCATGCACTTCTCTCCACTCATTTAGTCAGCGCATAGTGACACTGCGTTGTTCGCCATGTGCTGTCTTATACTGACATATTAACGTTACTGAAGTGTTTAGACAGTGACTAGACATTCCTTCCAGCCAGGATCGGATGTCTATTCACAATCCCGGCACTTCGTTAACGTTTCTGTGGTACTTACAGCAGAGCAAGTGTAATCTCGTGAGATCTCGCTGTAAATGACAGGTTACAGCGAGATTACGCTTTGCTCTGCTGTAAGTACCACAGAAACGTTAACGAAGTGCCGGGATTGTGAATAGACATCCCGTCCTGACTGTCTATTCACTGTCTAAACACTTCAGTAACGTTAATATGTCAGTATAAGACTGCGTTATTCACTGTGTGCTGTGTCACTATGCGCTGACTAAATGAATGGAGATGAGTGCATGACGCTGATTGGTCAGCGTCATACACTCCTCTGTACAATGCCCACTTGGGCATTAAGAAACTCATTTGCATAAAGCTAAAATCGCTCCTAACGTGGTGAAAATAGATCGTTTTTCTAAATAAAAAGAACTGCTGTCACCTACATTATAGCGCTGTTCTACTTATGTAGGAGACAGGGCACTTATAATGTGGTGACAGAGCCTCTTTAAGAGGCACCCTATTTAGTGAGTGTCTTCTGTGCAGACCCTGGTTCAAATCCTCATGTGGCCTTGTTCAAAAGAGTGGTGTGGTGGCAGAGCAATTAGATTGTTGCTGCATAAGAAAGTTACTTATATGAAGAATGTTACTTATACAGCTGTCTCTTTTTCTCGACAGCTTTATTTATATAGTAGATTTTTGCAGATTTCTTCACTCAAACAAGTATCATAATCCATAACTCTATAGGTGGCACCTTGGGAAGGGGGGAAGCTGCCCAAGGTCACCAGGAGAACAACATGGGGATTAGAACCCACATTGTATAGAAGCAATCACTGTGCTCAACTCAGATCACACAAGCTGTGAGCCAGCTGCCAAGTGGCTACATGCCAGCACATTTATCACATATAAAATTAGGGGTAATCAGACTTTCAACAATAGAAACTTTAGATCACAGCGCGGTGACAGCGCAGTGACTGGGGGAGTGCTGAGTTCAGGAACACTGCGGTGTTAGCCCATGTACCCGGGTTTGAAGCTTGCTGCATGCCACTTGTGTGGTAGATGGCATTCTCCTTTCTTATGCAATCTTGCTGCCTGTGCTTAAAGTGACAATATTTTTTAGACAATTTTGCCAAGCGGCTGATGCTCAACAGGGCAATGCATTTCTCTTTTAAAATAATATGGAGGAGATCCTGGGGATAGAGCCTGCATGTATACTCAACTCCTCTATCGGCAGAAGGCTCTACCAGTGCGCTACCTCTGCTGTCAAATGCTGACTCTAAATTATTCCAAAGATGTCATGTTCTTATTCCTGCTGGAAGTGACGTTTACATTTGGTCTTATGTGAACAAAAAGAAAGTCCAGAGATCAACCTGAGCTACATAGTGTCCAAACAGTGAGTGTCTTCTGTGCAGATCCTGGTTCAAATCCTGATGAGTGTTCTTGTCTAAAAGTGTACTGTATGTATGTCTGTCAGGAAGCTCGTGGTATCACTGTCCATCTATGTCAGGAGCATCGGAAACTCTCTGGTTGCAAACTTTGGTCCTGGGGAAGCTCTGGACATTTATGGAGTGTTGGCTTGTGAATTCGGGCAACGTGTCCGATAGTATACCACCACAGTGAGATATGTTTCAGTGTTCCTCTGATGGAAGGCTATAACATAACATGATGTGATCCCCCAGACACTTTCCTCATGGGAGCAAGGATTAGGTATGTGGGTTTTCAACACGTACGATCCTTTGTCTTGGCAGAAGATTATCCAGCATCTAATTGCTGCTTATCTTTCCAGTATAACATGCTTGGACTATGTGGTTGTTTATGGGGAGGGACTGTGTATGGTGACTACCCAGCATTGTATGATGGAGATATTCTCCCCTAGAAGCACACATACCTCCATAATACCACATCTGATAGAACGCACTATGTTTATTTTCTATCCGATTAAGACGGAATCTGCCGGAAATGAAACTGTAATGGACCAGATTCTAAAATTTGAGCCCCAACCTTCAGACAATGAAGACATGACACTTTCTCAGCAGGTTACTGAGGATATGTTCATAAATGTTTAATGACCAGAAGTTATTAATTACAGAACAAGCACCAACACAAGAAAACAAAAAATAAAAATGGCCGCCGTTAACAAAACAGTCTTTTTAATAAAGACATTGTTATTTTCAATATGAAAAAAATAACCTGAAATCGTGCAAAAAGAAAAGCAAAAACCTGAAATGTGTAACTTAGGTAAAACTCCCAGTTACAAGGTTCGGATAGCACTAGGTAATGGTGTGGGTGCATTAGTAGGGGCCCAACCCGATCCAATAGAGAAAAGAAGTACTATGCACACCAATATGGAGTTATTTATCCAAACAAATAATTTATTAATTTGTAGCCAGTGACAGTGCGACGTTTCGGTCAACACCTTGACCTTCCTCAGGCACTTTAGTCAATGCTTATCCTGCGTGGATGGCGCTGTAAGATTGGCGGGTAACCAAAGACTGGCTGTCCTTAAAGAACATTAATTTCATGGTGCGCTCATACAAATTTGCTCCCAGGTTCCTCAGACCATTTGAGATCCTGCAACAGATAAACCCTGCCTCCTCTAAGCTCCGGCTGCCACCTACCCTCAGAATCCTCAGCTCCTTTCATGTGTCCCTCCTGAAACCTGTGGTTCTGAACCGCTACAGTAAAACTCCTAGTCTTGCAGTTGCTCCCAGCGGTTCTTCTGATGTGTTCGAGGTACACAAGATCCTGGACAGCAAGAGGGCAGGAGGAAGGACTTCCTATTTGGTGGACTGGAGAGGGTTTGGTCCGGAGGAGAGGTCCTGGGAACCAGAGGAGAACCTTAATGCCCCTAGCCTTGTTAAAAAGTTCCTTTCTCGCTCTGGACCCAAGAAGAGGGGGCGTAAGGGGGGTACTGTTACCTGCTCACGGCCGTGACCGCAGACCTCTCGCTTCCTGCCGACGTCTCCCTCCCCAGAGATGCCAGCACATGCATCTGCTCTGCAGCGCACATGTAAATAATTATCCCAGCTCACCCTGGACTATAAAAAGGGTCCTGCCCTTTCACTCCTTGCCTGAGCGTTGTTCCCATGTTAGTCTTAGCAAATGGTCCCAGTATTTCCGTGTCCTGCTACCTGTATCCTGTATGCCGTGCTGTGTTTGTTTCTGAGCCTTATCTAGTGATGGAGTCGTGTTGTGCCACCTGTCACGCCTGCTGTCATACAACACGTCTGGTGTCATCTGCCACACCTGATATCATCAGCCACATGTGGCGTCATCTACCTTCAAGTTCCATCTGTACCTAAGCCTCTGCTACTGTCTGGACTATTTCAGGTACTTTTGTGCTACGACTTTGTATAGAATGTTGTTTGGCAAGCTGCTACTCCGCTACAGCGGTGCGGCCTAGTAGGTCCACATACCCACAGATCGTGGCATTATTTATGGATTCATTCATACACGCTCTCCCCTTATTAAATATATGTGCAATTTATAAATTTATGCATTAATTCATTTATGTAAAAACTTTCTAGCCCTTTTACTCCTGTGGTCCAATGTCACTCACTTTGCCCAGCACCTGCTTCTCCCCCACCTGAGCAAGAGATCCAGATAGCACAAAGCAACCTTATTGGCTGCCCAGGTCGGCAGGTTCGCAGACAGGCTGTTCAGGATGCAATCAAATTAGAGCACCCCCACAACAATATATGCAATATCGAACGCACAATTACATCCAGTGACTCACAGTTGACGTATTCTTAATACAGAGTTCACCAACCATTTTGTAACTCGTAAGGATTGCCGGATTAAAAGGTGGGCACCCGGGGCCTCCACCACCGAAGTGGGGGGCCTTCACTAGTTGCGGTGGTCCCCGTGAACTCAATTGTATCCACGTCATTGCGCCGCCTGCGTCGTTCCGCTGGAGCAGGCCTGGTCTCTTCTGACCATAGCTGGAGAATGGCGTGGGAACCGAAACAGGTGAGTGTGTAAAGCTTATTTTATTTAGTGGGCAGTGTGTGGAGCACTACCTGCAGGGGGCTATATGAGGGACTCTGTCTACAGGAGGCTATATGAGGAGCACTATCTACAGGGGGCTTTATAAGTGGCTCTATCTACAGGGGGCGTGTGTGTGTGTGTGTGTGTGTGTGTGTGTGCGTGTGCGTGTGCGTGTGCGTGTGCGTGTGCGTGTGTGTGTGTGTGTGTGATCAGCACTGTAGCCACTGTATAATCTGCAGCTAGATGATGGATGGTAGCACTCTTTTTTGTGAAATAGCAACTCCTTACCATTGCTCAGACCATACTGGGAGCTGTAGTTTTTACGCCATACAAACTTATATGGCAGGGGTTAAATAGAGTTTGCAAATTATATCTGTAATGAGCTGTATTTGCGCTGGTATTACATAAATGTACTGAGCTTGGTTCTAGTGCTGTACATATGTATATATGTACTGAGCTCTGTTCTGCTGCTGTATTTATGTACTGAGCTTTGTGCTGGTGCTGTATTTATGTAATAGGCTTGGTACTGGTGCTGTTTTTATGTACTGAGCTTGGTTCTGGTGCTTGGTTATGTATTTAAGCACTGAGCTTGGTTATGTTGCTGTATATATGTTATGAGCTTTGTTCTGGTACTGTATATATGTACTGAGCTTAGTTCTGGTGATGTATTAATGCACTGAGCATCGTTCTGGTGCTGTATATATGTACTGAGCTTTGTTCTGGTGATTTATTAATGCACTTAGCTTCGTTCTGGCTAGCCCTACATCTGCCCTCAAAAAGCCAGGTCCAGCATCAGGACATTCACTATGTGAGCGACAGCCGCATTGCACACAGGGTCCTGAGTCCTGACAATGGTAAACGTCAAGGCGTGCTGTGCGGCGCTAACAGTGTTCGTCATTGTGCACTCTGCTGTTGTTTCCACCACCCTCTATTTCCTGTGCTGCTCTTTGCCTTCTTCAGTCACAGACAGCTAGTGATAGCGTGTTTGTGAGTGTGGTGAAGACCTCCTCTTGCCTCTCTTCTGCAAGCAGCCAAAAGTGATTCCCCTCTCCACTGTCTCAGAGTCCAGCACCTGCTCTTCCAGGCACTGTTGAGTAAGCCAAGATTTTCACATTAGGTTTGGATACTGATGTAGGGGGCCTCACTAGGCCCTGATATACTGTAATATATATTAAGTCATTTACTATTTTACAGATAGGGTCTGATATGACCAGGACTGACATAACTTCTGTAGAACCTGATATAATCAGCCCCCACAGAAGTCACAGCCACTGATATGTAGGAATGTTTGACTTTGCAAGGGGCTGATGTAAGTTTTGTAGGAGATGATCAAATGAGCTTTGCGGGGCAAAAAGGGGGTATTTTTAATGTCAAGTGAGCATTTTTTACTTTCTGGAGTGCAAAAAGTGGGCATTATTACTTTATTGGGGGCGCAACAGTGGGCATTATTAGTATGTATGGGCACAAAAGGGGGGAACACTAAGAGGAGCCCTGTTACTGTTTGTGGCCTAAATGTGGCACTATTACCTAGTGGGGTACAAAATATGACACTTTTACAGTCTGGTACACTATTATTTTATATAACATATTAAGGGGTCTAGTCTAGGGTTTGAATTGATTTAGGTGGTCTGGGGTCTGAATCTATTACTAGGCAGGAATGGCTGCAGTAGATTAAAGCCATAGACATCTTGGCATGAAAGTCTGCAGTTGTCAGGAAAAGTTGTCATGTCGGTCTGGGCTGGATGGAGAAGAAAAGACGTCACCTGTGAGTCACTGGGTTTATAGAGGATCTGTTACCTCTCCTGACATGTCTGTTATAGTCAATTATTGTATTCCACATGAGATGATAATTCTGGAGAATATTAAAACTCTTTGCTGTGCCGTTCCTCTGTTATTTCTCCTGCAAATGTATAAATAAAGCCTTGGCTACCTGGAGACTTTTTGTAACACAACTAACCGATTTTAACTATAGAGCTAAGCGGCAGTACAAAGTAATATATTTAGTTGCATGAAATCTTGCGGACTGCAGCTGTCACTCGATAGTTAAAATCAATCAGTAGCGCTACAAAAAGTCTAGGATGTTTTCTTACACAGTGCGATACCGTCAGCGATGATCGGACACTGTCACGGTGTATAGGGACATGGAGAATGGTAACAGTCAGTTGTCAATGTGTTCATACACTTACAGGAGGAATAACAGAGGAGTAAAGACACAACGCAGAGTCCTAAGAAAAGACGCTCCAGAATTGTTACTTCACGGGGAATACTCAGATTTTCTTAGACCGGTCCAGAGAGCCGATAGATCCTCTATAATTATATATTCTTCTTGTGACGGGTCTGATCAGCCTTGTATTCTCTTGTCTGGTCTGCAGCGTGATAAAACTCTGCCGCCCGCCTGCGCAGACCTGCTATGTGAGCGCTATATGGCCATTGTATGGCGGGATTATTGGTTATATTGCAGCTTGTAAACTGGCAGCAGCTGTTGTCGCGGACTGATAAAGCGATGCCGGTCCTTGAGCGTATGGTCAGGGTTTTTCTATATTACAATATTATTTTCCGTCTTTTGTTGATGACGCGGTTTACATATTTAAGGGAGATGTACGGGGCAAAGAAAAGGAAACCTACCTGCACCGCGCCGCTATTTATCCACAATATCGAGAAATGGTCGTGTATTATATGTGGGCCGCTGGGGTTTGTGTGCAGCTTTTTAGTCTCAGTCTGGCCCTGGCAGCTGCTAATCCCCCCCCCCCCCATTCAAATAACATTTATGTTTCCTGAGCTGAAAGGCCTATTTTGATGGAGACGTCAGGAAAGATTTTTACATAGTTACATAGTTTGTACGGTTGAAAAAAGACACATGTCCATCAAGATAGCTGATAGTTTGGACAACAGCTATCTTTACAATTACATAGGTAGAAAAAAGACCCCGATCCATCAAGTTCAACATTTCTCACTCAATCACACGTCATTCATTTCTAGATTACTTATAACCCTCAATGTCATTCGTCAGTAAATAATCGTCTCGCCCATTTTTACATGCTAATATAGTATCTTCCATTACTACCTCTTGGGGTCAGGCATTCCATTGTTTGACTGCTCTAACTGTAAAGAACCCTTTCCTATATTGATGTCTGAAACATCTATCTTCCACACAGAATAAATGTCCCCATGTCCATTGTAGATTCCTTGGAAGGAACAGATCATGTGCCTGTTCTCTGTACTGACCACATATATATTTATACATGTTAATAAGATCACATATTAGGTGTCTTTCTTCCAATCCCAATTTCTCTTTCATTTAAAGCGACACCTCCCATCCCATTTAGTAATCTAGTGACCCGCCTTTGAACCCTCTCCATTTCTCCTATAATGTGGAGACCAAAACTGAATTCATATTCGAAATGTGGCAAGGAATTTATAAAGGGGGTAATATTACATTTATAGAGGAGGAGGTATTACATTATAGAGGGGGTGATATTACATTATAGAGGAGGTGATATTACATTATAGAGGAGGTGATATTATAGAGGAGGTGATATTACATTATAGAGGGGGTGATATTACATTATAGAGGAAGTGATATTACATTATAGAGGAGGTGATATTACATTATAGAGGAGGTGATATTACATTATAGAGGAGGTGATATTACATTATAGAGGAGGTGATATTACATTATAGAGGAGGTGATATTACATTATAGAGGAGGAGATATTACATTATAGAGGAGGTGATATTACATTATAGAGGAGGTGATATTACATTATAGAGGAGGTGATATTACATTATAGAGGAGGTGATATTACATTATAGAGGAGGAGATATTACATTATAGAGGAGGTGATATTACATTATAGAGGAGGTGATATTACATTATAGAGGAGGTGATATTACATTATAGAGGAGGTGATATTACATTATAGAGGGGGTGATATTACATTATAGAGGAGGTGATATTACATTATAGAGGAGGTGATATTACATTATAGAGGAGGTGATATTACATTATAGAGGAGGTGATATTACATTATAGAGGGGGTGATATTACATTATAGAGGAGGTGATATTACATTATAGAGAAGGTGATATTATAGAGGAGGTGATATTACATTATAGAGGGGGTGATATTACATTATAGAGGAGGTGATATTACATTATAGAGAAGGTGATATTATAGAGGAGGTGATATTACATTATAGAGGAGGTGATATTACATTATAGAGGAGGTGATATTACATTATAGAGGAGGTGATATTACATTATAGAGGAGGAGATATTACATTATAGAGGAGGTGATGTTACATTATAGAGGGGGTGATATTACATTATAGAGGAGGTGATATTACATTATAGAGGAGGTGATATTACATTATAGAGGAGGTGATATTACATTATAGAGGAGGTGATATTACATTATAGAGGAGGTGATATTACATTATAGAGGGGGTGATATTACATTATAGAGGAGGTGATATTACATTATAGAGGAGGTGATATTACATTATAGAGGGGGTGATATTACACTATAGAGGAGGTGATATTACATTATAGAGGAGGTGATATTACATTATAGAGGAGGTGATATTACATTATAGAGGAGGTGATATTACATTATAGAGGAGGTGATATTACATTATAGAGGAGGTGATATTACATTATAGAGGAGGTGATATTACATTATAGAGGGGGTAATATTACATTATAGAGGGGGTAATATTACATTATAGAGGAGGTGATATTACATTATAGAGGAGGTGATATTACATTATAGAGGGGGTGATATTACATTATAGAGGAGGTGATATTACATTATAGAGAAGGTGATATTATAGAGGAGGTGATATTACATTATAGAGGAGGTGATATTACATTATAGAGGAGGTGATATTACATTATAGAGGAGGTGATATTACATTATAGAGGAGGTGATATTACATTATAGAGGAGGTGATATTACATTATAGAGGAGGAGATATTACATTATAGAGGAGGTGATGTTACATTATAGAGGAGGTGATGTTACATTATAGAGGGGGTGATGTTACATTATAGAGGAGGTGATATTACATTATAGAGGAGGTGATATTACATTATAGAGGAGGTGATATTACATTATAGAGGAGGTGATATTACATTATAGAGGAGGTGATATTACATTATAGAGGAGGTGATATTACATTATAGAGGGGGTAATATTACATTATAGAGGGGGTAATATTACATTATAGAGGAGGTGATATTACATTATAGAGGAGGTGATATTACATTATAGAGGGGGTGATATTACATTATAGAGGAGGTGATATTACATTATAGAGGAGGTGATATTACATTATAGAGGAGGTGATATTACATTATAGAGGAGGTGATATTACATTATAGAGGAGGTGATATTACATTATAGAGGAGGTGATATTACATTATAGAGGGGGTGATATTACATTATAGAGGGGGTGATATTACATTATAGAGGGGGTGATATTATATTATAGAGGGGGTGATATTACATTATAGAGGAGGAGATATTACATTATAGAGGGGGTGATATTACATTATAGAGGGGGTGATATTACATTATAGAGGGGGTGATATTACATTATAGAGGAGGTGATATTACATTATAGAGGGGGTGATATTACATTATAGAGGGGTAATATTACATTTATAGAGGAGGAGGTATTACATTATAGAGGGGGTGATATTACATTATAGAGGGGGTGATATTACATTATAGAGGGGGTGATAGTACATTATAGAGGAGGTGATATTACATTATAGAGGGGGTGATATTACATTATAGAGGGGGTGATATTACATTATAGAGGAGGTGATATTACATTATAGAGGGGGTGATATTACATTATAGAGGGGGTGATATTACATTATAGAGGAGGTGATATTACATTATAGAGGGGGTGATATTACATTATAGAGGGGGTGATATTACATTATAGAGGAGGTGATATTACATTTATAGAGGGGGTGATATTACATTATAGAGGAGGCGATATTACATTATAGAGGAGGCGATATTACATTATAGAGGGGGCGATATTACATTATAGAGGAGGCGATATTACATTATAGAGGGGGTGATGTTACATTATAGAGGAGGTGATATTACATTATAGAGGGGGTGATATTACATTATAGAGGAGGTGATATTACATTATAGAGGGGGTGATATTACATTATAGAGGAGGTGATATTACATTATAGAGGAGGCGATATTACATTATAGAGGAGGTATTACATTATAGAGGGGGTGATATTACATTATAGAGGAGGTGATATTACATTATAGAGGAGGTGATATTACATTATAGAGGAGGTGATATTACATTATAGAGGAGGAGATATTACATTATAGAGGGGGTGATATTACATTATAGAGGAGGTGATATTACATTATAGAGGGGGTGATATTACATTATAGAGGAGGTGATATTACATTATAGAGGAGGTGATATTACATTATAGAGGAGGTGATGTTACATTATAGAGGAGGTGATATTACATTATAGAGGAGATGATATTACATTATAGAGGAGGTGATATTACATTATAGAGGGGGTGATATTACATTATAGAGGAGGTGATATTACATGTATAGAGGAGGTGATATTACATTATAGAGGGGGTGATATTACATTATAGAGGAGGTGATATTACATTATAGAGGGGGTGATATTACATTATAGAGGAGGTGATATTACATTATAGAGGAGGTGATATTACATTATAGAGGAGGGGATATTACATTATAGAGGAGGGGATATTACATTATAGAGGGGGTGATATTACATTATAGAGGAGGTGATATTACATTATAGAGGAGGTGATATTACATTTATAGAGGAGATATTACATTATAGAGGAGGTGATATTACATTATAGAGGGGGTGATATTACATTATAGAGGAGGTGATATTACATTTATAGAGGGGGTGATATTACATTATAGAGGAGGTGATATTACATTATAGAGGAGGTGATATTATATGTATAGAGGAGGTGATATTACATTATAGAGGAGGTGATATTACATTATAGAGGGGGTGATATTACATTATAGAGGAGGTGATATTACATTTATAGAGGAGGTGATATTACATTATAGAGGAGGTGATATTACATTATAGAGGAGGTGATATTATATGTATAGAGGAGGTGATATTACATTATAGAGGAGGTGATATTACATTATAGAGGAGGTGATATTACATTATAGAGGAGGTGATATTACATTATAGAGGAGGTGATATTACATTATAGAGGGGGTGATATTACATTATAGAGGGGGTGATATTACATTATAGAGGAGGTGATATTACATTATAGAGGAGGTGATATTATATGTATAGAGGAGGTGATATTACATTATAGAGGAGGTGATATTACATTATAGAGGAGGTGATATTACATTATAGGGGGGGTAATATTACATTATAGAGGAGGTGATATTACATTATGGAGGAGGTGATATTACATTATAGAGGAGATGATATTACATTATAGAGGGGGTGATATTACATTATAGAGGAGGTTATATTACATTATAGAGGAGGTGATATTACATTATAGAGGAGGTGATATTACATTATAGAGGAGGTGATATTACATTATGGAGGAGGTGATATTACATTATAGAGGAGGTGATATTACATTATAGTGGAGGTGATATTACATTATAGAGGGGTGATATTACATTATAGAGGTGGTGATATTACATTATAGAGGAGGTGATATTACATTATAGAGGAGGTGATATTACATTATAGAGGAGATGATATTACATTATAGAGGGGGTGATATTACATTATAGAGGAGGTTATATTACATTATAGAGGAGGTGATATTACATTATAGAGGAGGTGATATTACATTATAGAGGAGGTGATATTACATTATAGAGGAGGTGATATTACATTATAGAGGAGGTGATATTACATTATAGAGGAGGTGATAATACATTATAAAGGGGGTGATATTACATTATAGAGGGGTGATATTACATTATAGAGGAGGAGATATTACATTATAGAGGGGGTGATATTACATTATAGAGGAGGTGATATTACATTATAGAGGAGGTGATATTACATTATAGAGGAGGTGATATTACATTATAGAGGGGGGATATTACATTACAGAGGAGGTGATATTACATTATAGAGGAGGTGAAATTACATTATAGAGGAGGTGATATTACATTATAGAGGAGGTGATATTACATTATACAGGAGGTGATATTACATTATAGAGGGGGTGATATTACATTATAGAGGAGGTGATATTACATTTATAGAGGAGATATTACATTATAGAGGAGGTGATATTACATTATAGAGGGGGTGATATTACATTATAGAGGAGGTGATATTATATGTATAGAGGAGGTGATATTACATTATGGAGGAGGTGATATTACATTATAGAGGAGATGATATTACATTATAGAGGGGGTGATATTACATTATAGAGGAGGTGATATTACATTATAGAGGAGGCGATATTACATTATAGAGGAGGCGATATTACATTATAGAGGGGGTGATATTACATTATAGAGGGGGTGATATTACATTATAGAGGAGGTGATATTACATTATAGAGGAGGTGATATTACATTATAGAGGAGGTGATATTACATTATACAGGAGGTGATATTACATTATAGAGGGGGTGATATTACATTATAGAGGAGGTGATATTACATTTATAGAGGAGATATTACATTATAGAGGAGGTGATATTACATTATAGAGGGGGTGATATTACATTATAGAGGAGGTGATATTATATGTATAGAGGAGGTGATATTACATTATGGAGGAGGTGATATTACATTATAGAGGAGATGATATTACATTATAGAGGGGGTGATATTACATTATAGAGGAGGTGATATTACATTATAGAGGAGGCGATATTACATTATAGAGGAGGCGATATTACATTATAGAGGGGGTGATATTACATTATAGAGGGGGTGATATTACATTATAGAGGAGGTGATATTACATTATAGAGGAGGTGATATTACATTATAGAGGAGGTGATATTACATTATAGAGGAGGAGATATTACATTATAGAGGGGGTGATATTACATTATAGAGGAGGTGATATTACATTATAGAGGGGGTGATATTACATTATAGAGGAGGTGATATTACATTATAGAGGAGGTGATATTACATTATAGAGGAGGCGATATTACATTATAGAGGAGGCGATATTACATTATAGAGGGGGTGATATTACATTATAGAGGGGGTGATATTACATTATAGAGGAGGTGATATTACATTATAGAGGAGGTGATATTACATTATAGAGGAGGTATTACATTATAGAGGGGGTGATATTACATTATAGAGGAGGTGATATTACATTATAGAGGAGGTGATATTACATTATAGAGGAGGTGATATTACATTATAGAGGAGGTGATATTACATTATAGAGGAGGAGATATTACATTATAGAGGAGGTGATATTACATTATAGAGGAGGTGATATTACATTATAGAGGAGGTGATGTTACATTATAGAGGAGGTGATATTACATTATAGAGGAGATGATATTACATTATAGAGGAGGTGATATTACATTATAGAGGGGGTGATATTACATTATAGAGGAGGTGATATTACATGTATAGAGGAGGTGATATTACATTATAGAGGGGGTGATATTACATTATAGAGGAGGTGATATTACATTATAGAGGGGGTGATATTACATTATAGAGGAGGTGATATTACATTATAGAGGAGGTGATATTACATTATAGAGGAGGTGATATTACATTATAGAGGAGTGGATATTACATTATAGAGGGGGTGATATTACATTATAGAGGAGGTGATATTACATTATAGAGGAGGTGATATTACATTTATAGAGGAGATATTACATTATAGAGGAGGTGATATTACATTATAGAGGGGGTGATATTACATTATAGAGGAGGTGATATTACATTTATAGAGGGGGTGATATTACATTATAGAGGAGGTGATATTACATTATAGAGGAGGTGATATTATATGTATAGAGGAGGTGATATTACATTATAGAGGAGGTGATATTACATTATAGAGGGGGTGATATTACATTATAGAGGAGGTGATATTACATTTATAGAGGAGGTGATATTACATTATAGAGGAGGTGATATTACATTATAGAGGAGGTGATATTATATGTATAGAGGAGGTGATATTACATTATAGAGGAGGTGATATTACATTATAGAGGAGGTGATATTACATTATAGAGGAGGTGATATTACATTATAGAGGAGGTGATATTACATTATAGAGGGGGTGATATTACATTATAGAGGGGGTGATATTACATTATAGAGGAGGTGATATTACATTATAGAGGAGGTGATATTATATGTATAGAGGAGGTGATATTACATTATAGAGGAGGTGATATTACATTATAGAGGAGGTGATATTACATTATAGGGGGGGTAATATTACATTATAGAGGAGGTGATATTACATTATGGAGGAGGTGATATTACATTATAGAGGAGATGATATTACATTATAGAGGGGGTGATATTACATTATAGAGGAGGTTATATTACATTATAGAGGAGGTGATATTACATTATAGAGGAGGTGATATTACATTATAGAGGAGGTGATATTACATTATGGAGGAGGTGATATTACATTATAGAGGAGGTGATATTACATTATAGTGGAGGTGATATTACATTATAGAGGGGTGATATTACATTATAGAGGTGGTGATATTACATTATAGAGGAGGTGATATTACATTATAGAGGAGGTGATATTACATTATAGAGGAGATGATATTACATTATAGAGGGGGTGATATTACATTATAGAGGAGGTTATATTACATTATAGAGGGGGTGATAGTACATTATAGAGGAGGTGATATTACATTATAGAGGGGGTGATATTACATTATAGAGGGGGTGATATTACATTATAGAGGAGGTGATATTACATTATAGAGGGGGTGATATTACATTATAGAGGGGGTGATATTACATTATAGAGGAGGTGATATTACATTATAGAGGGGGTGATATTACATTATAGAGGGGGTGATATTACATTATAGAGGAGGTGATATTACATTTATAGAGGGGGTGATATTACATTATAGAGGAGGCGATATTACATTATAGAGGAGGCGATATTACATTATAGAGGGGGCGATATTACATTATAGAGGAGGCGATATTACATTATAGAGGGGGTGATGTTACATTATAGAGGAGGTGATATTACATTATAGAGGGGGTGATATTACATTATAGAGGAGGTGATATTACATTATAGAGGGGGTGATATTACATTATAGAGGAGGTGATATTACATTATAGAGGAGGCGATATTACATTATAGAGGAGGTATTACATTATAGAGGGGGTGATATTACATTATAGAGGAGGTGATATTACATTATAGAGGAGGTGATATTACATTATAGAGGAGGTGATATTACATTATAGAGGAGGAGATATTACATTATAGAGGGGGTGATATTACATTATAGAGGAGGTGATATTACATTATAGAGGGGGTGATATTACATTATAGAGGAGGTGATATTACATTATAGAGGAGGTGATATTACATTATAGAGGAGGTGATGTTACATTATAGAGGAGGTGATATTACATTATAGAGGAGATGATATTACATTATAGAGGAGGTGATATTACATTATAGAGGGGGTGATATTACATTATAGAGGAGGTGATATTACATGTATAGAGGAGGTGATATTACATTATAGAGGGGGTGATATTACATTATAGAGGAGGTGATATTACATTATAGAGGGGGTGATATTACATTATAGAGGAGGTGATATTACATTATAGAGGAGGTGATATTACATTATAGAGGAGGGGATATTACATTATAGAGGAGGGGATATTACATTATAGAGGGGGTGATATTACATTATAGAGGAGGTGATATTACATTATAGAGGAGGTGATATTACATTTATAGAGGAGATATTACATTATAGAGGAGGTGATATTACATTATAGAGGGGGTGATATTACATTATAGAGGAGGTGATATTACATTTATAGAGGGGGTGATATTACATTATAGAGGAGGTGATATTACATTATAGAGGAGGTGATATTATATGTATAGAGGAGGTGATATTACATTATAGAGGAGGTGATATTACATTATAGAGGGGGTGATATTACATTATAGAGGAGGTGATATTACATTTATAGAGGAGGTGATATTACATTATAGAGGAGGTGATATTACATTATAGAGGAGGTGATATTATATGTATAGAGGAGGTGATATTACATTATAGAGGAGGTGATATTACATTATAGAGGAGGAAAATATAGATATAGTTGGTGTTGCTGAAACATGGCTGGACTCTTCACATGACTGGGCTGTAAATCTACAGGGTTTTACACTTTTTCGTAAAGACAGGACAAATAGGAAAGGTGGTGGTGTATGTCTGTATGTGAGAAGTGATATGAAGGCGAGTGTGAAAGAGACAATAGTGGGTGAAGACTGTGAGGAGGTTGAAACCTTGTGGGTGGAACTAGAAAGGGAGGTAAACACTGAAAAAATTACTTTTGGTGTAATCTATAGACCCCCCAATATAACTGAGGAGATGGAAGGTCAGATATATAAACAGATGGAACGGGCTGCACAGGCGGGTACTGTAGTGATAATGGGAGATTTTAATTTCCGGGATATTAATTGGTGTCATGGTTCGGCTTCAACTGCAAAGGGGAGACATTTCCTCAACCTGTTGCAGGAAAATTTTATGGGCCAGTTTGTGGAAGACCCGACTAGAGGTGAAGCTCTGTTGGATCTGGTCATTTCTAATAATGCAGATCTTGTTGGGAATGTCAATGTTCGTGAAAACCTCGGTAACAGTGATCATAATATAGTTACATTTTACCTATACTGTAAAAAACAAACGCAGGCTGGGAGGGCAAAAACATTTAATTTTAAGAAAGCCAATTTCCCCAGGATGAGGGCTGCAATTCAGGATATAGACTGGGAAGAACTAATGTCAAATAATGGAACAAATGATAAATGGGAGATTTTCAAATCTACTTTGAGTTATTATAGTGCAAAATTTATTCCTACAGGTAATAAGTATAAACGACTCAAATTAAACCCCACATGGCTTACACCTTCTGTGAAAGGGGCAATACATGACAAAAAAAGGGCATTTAAAAAATACAAATCTGAGGGTACAGCTGTAGCCTTTGTAAAATATAAAGAGCTTAATAAAATCTGTAAAAATGTAATAAAATTAGCAAAAATACAAAATGAAAGGCAGGTGGCCAAGGATAGTAAAACAAATCCTAAAAAATTCTTCAAGCATATAAATGCAAAAAAGCCAAGGTCTGAACATGTAGGACCCCTAGATAATGGTAATGGGGAGTTGATCACAGGGGATCAAGAGAAGGCAGAGTTACTAAATGGGTTCTTTAGCTCTGTGTATACAACAGAAGAAAGAGCAGCTGATGTAGCCGGTGCCAGTGCTGTTAATATATCAGTTGATATACTGAATTGGATGAATGTAGAGATGGTCCAAGCTAAATTAAATAAAATAAATGTGCACAAGGCTCCGGGACCAGATGGGTTACACCCTAGAATTCTTAAAGAGCTTAGTTCAGTTATTTCTGTCCCCCTTTTCATAATATTCAGAGAATCTCTAGTGACTGGTATAGTGCCAAGGGACTGGCGCAGGGCAAATGTGGTGCCTATTTTCAAAAAGGGCTCTAGGTCTTCCCCGGGTAATTATAGACCAGTAAGCTTAACATCCATCGTGGGGAAAATGTTTGAGGGGCTATTGAGGGACTATATACAGGATTATGTGACAATAAATAGCATTATAAGTGACAGCCAGCACGGTTTTACTAAGGACAGAAGTTGTCAAACTAACCTAATCTGTTTTTATGAAGAGGTGAGCAGAAGTCTAGACAGAGGGGCCGCTGTGGATTTAGTGTTTTTGGACTTTGCAAAGGCATTTGACACTGTCCCCCATAGACGCCTAATGGGTAAATTACGGACTATAGGTTTAGAAAATATAGTTTGTAATTGGATTGAGAATTGGCTCAAGGACCGTATCCAGAGGGTTGTGGTCAATGATTCATTCTCTGAATGGTCCCCGGTAATAAGTGGTGTACCCCAGGGTTCAGTGCTGGGACCACTATTATTCAACTTATTTATTAATGATATAGAGGAAGGGATTAATAGCACTATTTCTATTTTTGCAGATGACACCAAGCTATGTAATATAGTTCAGACTATGGAAGATGTTCATGAATTACAGGCAGATTTAAACAAACTAAGTGTTTGGGCGTCCACTTGGCAAATGAAGTTTAATGTAGATAAATGTAAAGTTATGCATCTTGGTACCAACAACCTGCATGCATCATATGTCCTAGGGGGCGCTACACTGGCGGATTCACTTGTTGAGAAGGATCTGGGTGTACTTGTAAATCATAAACTCAATAACAGCATGCAGTGTCAATCAGCTGCTTCAAAGGCCAGCAGGATATTGTCGTGTATTAAAAGAGGCATGGACTCGCGGGACAGGGATGTAATAATGCCACTTTACAAAGCATTAGTGAGGCCTCATCTAGAATATGCAGTTCAGTTCTGGGCTCCAGTTCATAGAAAGGATGCCCTGGAGTTGGAAAAAATACAAAGAAGAGCAACGAAGCTAATAAGGGGCATGGAGAATTTAAGTTATGAGGAAAGATTGAAAGAATTAAACCTATTTAGCCTTGAAAAAAGAAGACTAAGGGGGGACATGATTAACTTATATAAATATATTAATGGCACATACAAAAAATATGGTGAAATCCTGTTCCTTGTAAAACCCCCTCAAAAAACAAGGGGGCACTCCCTCCGTCTGGAGAAAAAAAGGTTCAAGCTGCAGAGGCGACAAGGCTTCTTTACAGTGAGAACTGTGAATTTATGGAATAGCCTACCGCAGGAGCTGGTCACAGCAGGGACAGTAGATGGCTTTAAAAAAGGGTTAGATAATTTCCTAGAACAAAAAAATATTAGCTCCTATGTGTAGAAATTTTTCCTTCCCTTTTCCCTTCCCATGGTTGAACTTGATGGACATGTGTCTTTTTTCAGCCGTACTAACTATGTAAGGTGATATTACATTATAGAGGAGGTGATATTACATTATAGAGGAGGTGATATTACATTATAGAGGGGGTGATATTACATTATAGAGGGGGTGATATTACATTATAGAGGAGGTGATATTACATTATAGAGGAGGTGATATTATATGTATAGAGGAGGTGATATTACATTATAGAGGAGGTGATATTACATTATAGAGGAGGTGATATTACATTATAGGGGGGGTAATATTACATTATAGAGGAGGTGATATTACATTATGGAGGAGGTGATATTACATTATAGAGGAGATGATATTACATTATAGAGGGGGTGATATTACATTATAGAGGAGGTTATATTACATTATAGAGGAGGTGATATTACATTATAGAGGAGGTGATATTACATTATAGAGGAGGTGATATTACATTATGGAGGAGGTGATATTACATTATAGAGGAGGTGATATTACATTATAGTGGAGGTGATATTACATTATAGAGGGGTGATATTACATTATAGAGGTGGTGATATTACATTATAGAGGAGGTGATATTACATTATAGAGGAGGTGATATTACATTATAGAGGAGATGATATTACATTATAGAGGGGGTGATATTACATTATAGAGGAGGTTATATTACATTATAGAGGAGGTGATATTACATTATAGAGGAGGTGATATTACATTATAGAGGAGGTGATATTACATTATAGAGGAGGTGATATTACATTATAGAGGAGGTGATATTACATTATAGAGGAGGTGATATTACATTATAGAGGAGGTGATATTACATTATAGAGGAGGTGATATTACATTATAGAGGAGGTGATATTACATTATAGAGGAGGTGATAATACATTATAAAGGGGGTGATATTACATTATAGAGGGGTGATATTACATTATAGAGGAGGAGATATTACATTATAGAGGGGGTGATATTACATTATAGAGGAGGTGATATTACATTATAGAGGAGGTGATATTACATTATAGAGGAGGTGATATTACATTATAGAGGGGGGATATTACATTACAGAGGAGGTGATTTTACATTATAGAGGAGGTGAAATTACATTATAGAGGAGGTGATATTACATTATAGAGGAGGTGATATTACATTATACAGGAGGTGATATTACATTATAGAGGGGGTGATATTACATTATAGAGGAGGTGATATTACATTTATAGAGGAGATATTACATTATAGAGGAGGTGATATTACATTATAGAGGGGGTGATATTACATTATAGAGGAGGTGATATTATATGTATAGAGGAGGTGATATTACATTATGGAGGAGGTGATATTACATTATAGAGGAGATGATATTACATTATAGAGGGGGTGATATTACATTATAGAGGAGGTGATATTACATTATAGAGGAGGCGATATTACATTATAGAGGAGGCGATATTACATTATAGAGGGGGTGATATTACATTATAGAGGGGGTGATATTACATTATAGAGGAGGTGATATTACATTATAGAGGAGGTGATATTACATTATAGAGGAGGTGATATTACATTATACAGGAGGTGATATTACATTATAGAGGGGGTGATATTACATTATAGAGGAGGTGATATTACATTTATAGAGGAGATATTACATTATAGAGGAGGTGATATTACATTATAGAGGGGGTGATATTACATTATAGAGGAGGTGATATTATATGTATAGAGGAGGTGATATTACATTATGGAGGAGGTGATATTACATTATAGAGGAGATGATATTACATTATAGAGGGGGTGATATTACATTATAGAGGAGGTGATATTACATTATAGAGGAGGCGATATTACATTATAGAGGAGGCGATATTACATTATAGAGGGGGTGATATTACATTATAGAGGGGGTGATATTACATTATAGAGGAGGTGATATTACATTATAGAGGAGGTGATATTACATTATAGAGGAGGTGATATTACATTATAGAGGAGGAGATATTACATTATAGAGGGGGTGATATTACATTATAGAGGAGGTGATATTACATTATAGAGGGGGTGATATTACATTATAGAGGAGGTGATATTACATTATAGAGGAGGTGATATTACATTATAGAGGAGGCGATATTACATTATAGAGGAGGCGATATTACATTATAGAGGGGGTGATATTACATTATAGAGGGGGTGATATTACATTATAGAGGAGGTGATATTACATTATAGAGGAGGTGATATTACATTATAGAGGAGGTATTACATTATAGAGGGGGTGATATTACATTATAGAGGAGGTGATATTACATTATAGAGGAGGTGATATTACATTATAGAGGAGGTGATATTACATTATAGAGGAGGTGATATTACATTATAGAGGAGGAGATATTACATTATAGAGGAGGTGATATTACATTATAGAGGAGGTGATATTACATTATAGAGGAGGTGATGTTACATTATAGAGGAGGTGATATTACATTATAGAGGAGATGATATTACATTATAGAGGAGGTGATATTACATTATAGAGGGGGTGATATTACATTATAGAGGAGGTGATATTACATGTATAGAGGAGGTGATATTACATTATAGAGGGGGTGATATTACATTATAGAGGAGGTGATATTACATTATAGAGGGGGTGATATTACATTATAGAGGAGGTGATATTACATTATAGAGGAGGTGATATTACATTATAGAGGAGGTGATATTACATTATAGAGGAGGGGATATTACATTATAGAGGGGGTGATATTACATTATAGAGGAGGTGATATTACATTATAGAGGAGGTGATATTACATTTATAGAGGAGATATTACATTATAGAGGAGGTGATATTACATTATAGAGGGGGTGATATTACATTATAGAGGAGGTGATATTACATTTATAGAGGGGGTGATATTACATTATAGAGGAGGTGATATTACATTATAGAGGAGGTGATATTATATGTATAGAGGAGGTGATATTACATTATAGAGGAGGTGATATTACATTATAGAGGGGGTGATATTACATTATAGAGGAGGTGATATTACATTTATAGAGGAGGTGATATTACATTATAGAGGAGGTGATATTACATTATAGAGGAGGTGATATTATATGTATAGAGGAGGTGATATTACATTATAGAGGAGGTGATATTACATTATAGAGGAGGTGATATTACATTATAGAGGAGGTGATATTACATTATAGAGGAGGTGATATTACATTATAGAGGGGGTGATATTACATTATAGAGGGGGTGATATTACATTATAGAGGAGGTGATATTACATTATAGAGGAGGTGATATTATATGTATAGAGGAGGTGATATTACATTATAGAGGAGGTGATATTACATTATAGAGGAGGTGATATTACATTATAGGGGGGGTAATATTACATTATAGAGGAGGTGATATTACATTATGGAGGAGGTGATATTACATTATAGAGGAGATGATATTACATTATAGAGGGGGTGATATTACATTATAGAGGAGGTTATATTACATTATAGAGGAGGTGATATTACATTATAGAGGAGGTGATATTACATTATAGAGGAGGTGATATTACATTATGGAGGAGGTGATATTACATTATAGAGGAGGTGATATTACATTATAGTGGAGGTGATATTACATTATAGAGGGGTGATATTACATTATAGAGGTGGTGATATTACATTATAGAGGAGGTGATATTACATTATAGAGGAGGTGATATTACATTATAGAGGAGATGATATTACATTATAGAGGGGGTGATATTACATTATAGAGGAGGTTATATTACATTATAGAGGAGGTGATATTACATTATAGAGGAGGTGATATTACATTATAGAGGAGGTGATATTACATTATAGAGGAGGTGATATTACATTATAGAGGAGGTGATATTACATTATAGAGGAGGTGATATTACATTATAGAGGAGGTGATATTACATTATAGAGGAGGTGATATTACATTATAGAGGAGGTGATATTACATTATAGAGGAGGTGATATTACATTATAGAGGAGGTGATATTACATTATAGAGGAGGTGATATTACATTATAGAGGGGTGATATTACATTATAGAGGAGGAGATATTACATTATAGAGGGGGTGATATTACATTATAGAGGAGGTGATATTACATTATAGAGGAGGTGATATTACATTATAGAGGAGGTGATATTACATTATAGAGGGGGGATATTACATTACAGAGGAGGTGATATTACATTATAGAGGAGGTGAAATTACATTATAGAGGAGGTGATATTACATTATAGAGGAGGTGATATTACATTATACAGGAGGTGATATTACATTATAGAGGGGGTGATATTACATTATAGAGGAGGTGATATTACATTTATAGAGGAGATATTACATTATAGAGGAGGTGATATTACATTATAGAGGGGGTGATATTACATTATAGAGGAGGTGATATTATATGTATAGAGGAGGTGATATTACATTATGGAGGAGGTGATATTACATTATAGAGGAGATGATATTACATTATAGAGGGGGTGATATTACATTATAGAGGAGGTGATATTACATTATAGAGGAGGCGATATTACATTATAGAGGAGGCGATATTACATTATAGAGGGGGTGATATTACATTATAGAGGAGGTGATATTACATTATAGAGGAGGTGATATTACATTATAGAGGAGGTGATATTACATTATACAGGAGGTGATATTACATTATAGAGGGGGTGATATTACATTATAGAGGAGGTGATATTACATTTATAGAGGAGATATTACATTATAGAGGAGGTGATATTACATTATAGAGGGGGTGATATTACATTATAGAGGAGGTGATATTATATGTATAGAGGAGGTGATATTACATTATGGAGGAGGTGATATTACATTATAGAGGAGATGATATTACATTATAGAGGGGGTGATATTACATTATAGAGGAGGTGATATTACATTATAGAGGAGGCGATATTACATTATAGAGGAGGCGATATTACATTATAGAGGGGGTGATATTACATTATAGAGGGGGTGATATTACATTATAGAGGAGGTGATATTACATTATAGAGGAGGTGATATTACATTATAGAGGAGGTGATATTACATTATAGAGGGGGGATATTATATTACAGAGGAGGTGATATTACATTATAGAGGAGGTGATATTACATTATAGAGGAGGTGATATTACATTATAGAGGGGGTGATATTACATTATAGAGGAGGTGATATTACATTATAGAGGAGGTGATATTACATTATAGAGGAGGTGATATTACATTATAGAGGAGGTGATATTACATTATAGAGGAGGTGATATTACATTATAGAGGAGGTGATATTACATTATAGGGGGGGTGATATTACATTATAGAGGAGGTGATATTACATTATAGAGGAGGTGATATTACATTATAGAGGAGGGGATATTACATTATAGAGGGGGTGATATTACATTATAGAGGAGGTGATATTACATTATAGAGGAGGTGATATTACATTTATAGAGGAGATATTACATTATAGAGGAGGTGATATTACATTATAGAGGGGGTGATATTACATTATAGAGGAGGTGATATTACATTTATAGAGGGGGTGATATTACATTATAGAGGAGGTGATATTACATTATAGAGGAGGTGATATTATATGTATAGAGGAGGTGATATTACATTATAGAGGAGGTGATATTACATTATAGAGGGGGTGATATTACATTATAGAGGAGGTGATATTACATTTATAGAGGAGGTGATATTACATTATAGAGGAGGTGATATTACATTATAGAGGAGGTGATATTATATGTATAGAGGAGGTGATATTACATTATAGAGGAGGTGATATTACATTATAGAGGAGGTGATATTACATTATAGAGGAGGTGATATTACATTATAGAGGAGGTGATATTACATTATAGAGGGGGTGATATTACATTATAGAGGGGGTGATATTACATTATAGAGGAGGTGATATTACATTATAGAGGAGGTGATATTATATGTATAGAGGAGGTGATATTACATTATAGAGGAGGTGATATTACATTATAGAGGAGGTGATATTACATTATAGGGGGGGTAATATTACATTATAGAGGAGGTGATATTACATTATGGAGGAGGTGATATTACATTATAGAGGAGATGATATTACATTATAGAGGGGGTGATATTACATTATAGAGGAGGTTATATTACATTATAGAGGAGGTGATATTACATTATAGAGGAGGTGATATTACATTATAGAGGAGGTGATATTACATTATGGAGGAGGGGATATTACATTATAGAGGCGGTGATATTACATTATAGAGGGGGTGATATTACATTATAGAGGAGGTGATATTACATTATAGAGGAGGTGATATTACATTATAGAGGGGGTGATATTACATTATAGAGGGGGTGATATTACATTATAGAGGAGGTGATATTACATTATAGAGGAGGTGATATTACATTATAGAGGAGGTGATATTACATTATAGAGGAGGTGATATTACATTATAGAGGAGGTGATATTACATTATGGAGGAGGTGATATTACATTATAGAGGAGGCGATATTACATTATAGAGGAGGCGATATTACATTATAGAGGAGGTGATATTACATTATAGAGGGGGTGATATTACATTATAGAGGGGGTGATATTACATTATAGAGGAGATATTACATTATAGAGGAGGTGATATTACATTATGGAGGAGGGGATATTACATTATAGAGGCGGTGATATTACATTATAGAGGGGGTGATATTACATTATAGAGGAGGTGATATTACATTATAGAGGAGGTGATATTACATTATAGAGGGGGTGATATTACATTATAGAGGAGGTGATATTACATTATAGAGGAGGTGATGTTAGATTATAGAGGAGGTGATATTACATTATAGAGGAGATGATATTACATTATAGAGGAGGTGATATTAGATTATAGAGGAGGTGATATTACATTATAGAGGAGGCGATATTACATTATAGAGGAGGTGATATTACATTATAGAGGGGGTGATATTACATTATAGAGGAGGTGATATTACATTATAGAGGAGATGATATTACATTATAGAGGAGGTGATATTACATTATAGAGGAGGTGATATTACATTATAGAGGAGGTGATATTACATTATACAGGAGGTGATATTACATTATAGAGGGGGTGATATTACATTATAGAGGAGGTGATATTACATTTATAGAGGAGATATTACATTATAGAGGAGGTGATATTACATTATAGAGGGGGTGATATTACATTATAGAGGAGTTGATATTACATTATACAGGAGGTGATATTACATTATAGAGGGGGTGATATTACATTATAGAGGAGGTGATATTACATTTATAGAGGAGATATTACATTATAGAGGAGGTGATATTACATTATAGAGGGGGTGATATTACATTATAGAGGAGGTGATATTACATTATAGAGGAGGTGATATTACATTATAGAGGAGGTGATATTACATTATAGAGGGGGTGATATTACATTATAGAGGAGGTGATATTACATTATAGAGGAGGTGATATTACATTATAGAGGAGGTGATATTACATGTATAGAGGGGTGATATTACATTATAGAGGAGGCGATATTACATTATAGAGGAGGTGATATTACATTATAGAGGAGGTGATATTACATTATAGAGGAGGTGATAATACATTATAAAGGGGGTGATATTACATTATAGAGGAGGTGATATTACATTATAGAGGGGGTGATATTACATTATAGAGGAGGTGATATTACATTTATAGAGGAGGTGATATTACATTATAGAGGAGGTGATATTACATTATAGAGGAGGTGATATTATATGTATAGAGGAGGTGATATTACATTATAGAGGAGGTGATATTACATTATAGAGGAGGTGATATTACATTATAGAGGAGGTGATATTACATTATAGAGGAGGTGATATTACATTATAGAGGGGGTGATATTACATTATAGAGGGGGTGATATTACATTATAGAGGAGGTGATATTACATTATAGAGGAGGTGATATTATATGTATAGAGGAGGTGATATTACATTATAGAGGAGGTGATATTACATTATAGAGGAGGTGATATTACATTATAGGGGGGGTAATATTACATTATAGAGGAGGTGATATTACATTATGGAGGAGGTGATATTACATTATAGAGGAGATGATATTACATTATAGAGGGGGTGATATTACATTATAGAGGAGGTTATATTACATTATAGAGGAGGTGATATTACATTATAGAGGAGGTGATATTACATTATAGAGGAGGTGATATTACATTATGGAGGAGGTGATATTACATTATAGAGGAGGTGATATTACATTATAGTGGAGGTGATATTACATTATAGAGGGGTGATATTACATTATAGAGGTGGTGATATTACATTATAGAGGAGGTGATATTACATTATAGAGGAGGTGATATTACATTATAGAGGAGATGATATTACATTATAGAGGGGGTGATATTACATTATAGAGGAGGTTATATTACATTATAGAGGAGGTGATATTACATTATAGAGGAGGTGATATTACATTATAGAGGAGGTGATATTACATTATAGAGGAGGTGATATTACATTATAGAGGAGGTGATATTACATTATAGAGGAGGTGATATTACATTATAGAGGAGGTGATATTACATTATAGAGGAGGTGATATTACATTATAGAGGAGGTGATATTACATTATAGAGGAGGTGATATTACATTATAGAGGAGGTGATATTACATTATAGAGGAGGTGATAATACATTATAGAGGGGGTGATATTACATTATAGAGGGGTGATATTACATTATAGAGGAGGAGATATTACATTATAGAGGGGGTGATATTACATTATAGAGGAGGTGATATTACATTATAGAGGAGGTGATATTACATTATAGAGGAGGTGATATTACATTATAGAGGGGGGATATTACATTACAGAGGAGGTGATATTACATTATAGAGGAGGTGAAATTACATTATAGAGGAGGTGATATTACATTATAGAGGAGGTGATATTACATTATACAGGAGGTGATATTACATTATAGAGGGGGTGATATTACATTATAGAGGAGGTGATATTACATTTATAGAGGAGATATTACATTATAGAGGAGGTGATATTACATTATAGAGGGGGTGATATTACATTATAGAGGAGGTGATATTATATGTATAGAGGAGGTGATATTACATTATGGAGGAGGTGATATTACATTATAGAGGAGATGATATTACATTATAGAGGGGGTGATATTACATTATAGAGGAGGTGATATTACATTATAGAGGAGGCGATATTACATTATAGAGGAGGCGATATTACATTATAGAGGGGGTGATATTACATTATAGAGGAGGTGATATTACATTATAGAGGAGGTGATATTACATTATAGAGGAGGTGATATTACATTATACAGGAGGTGATATTACATTATAGAGGGGGTGATATTACATTATAGAGGAGGTGATATTACATTTATAGAGGAGATATTACATTATAGAGGAGGTGATATTACATTATAGAGGGGGTGATATTACATTATAGAGGAGGTGATATTATATGTATAGAGGAGGTGATATTACATTATGGAGGAGGTGATATTACATTATAGAGGAGATGATATTACATTATAGAGGGGGTGATATTACATTATAGAGGAGGTGATATTACATTATAGAGGAGGCGATATTACATTATAGAGGAGGCGATATTACATTATAGAGGGGGTGATATTACATTATAGAGGGGGTGATATTACATTATAGAGGAGGTGATATTACATTATAGAGGAGGTGATATTACATTATAGAGGAGGTGATATTACATTATAGAGGGGGGATATTATATTACAGAGGAGGTGATATTACATTATAGAGGAGGTGATATTACATTATAGAGGAGGTGATATTACATTATAGAGGGGGTGATATTACATTATAGAGGAGGTGATATTACATTATAGAGGAGGTGATATTACATTATAGAGGAGGTGATATTACATTATAGAGGAGGTGATATTACATTATAGAGGAGGTGATATTACATTATAGAGGAGGTGATATTACATTATAGGGGGGTGATATTACATTATAGAGGAGGTGATATTACATTATAGAGGAGGTGATATTACATTATAGAGGAGGGGATATTACATTATAGAGGGGGTGATATTACATTATAGAGGAGGTGATATTACATTATAGAGGAGGTGATATTACATTTATAGAGGAGATATTACATTATAGAGGAGGTGATATTACATTATAGAGGGGGTGATATTACATTATAGAGGAGGTGATATTACATTTATAGAGGGGGTGATATTACATTATAGAGGAGGTGATATTACATTATAGAGGAGGTGATATTATATGTATAGAGGAGGTGATATTACATTATAGAGGAGGTGATATTACATTATAGAGGGGGTGATATTACATTATAGAGGAGGTGATATTACATTTATAGAGGAGGTGATATTACATTATAGAGGAGGTGATATTACATTATAGAGGAGGTGATATTATATGTATAGAGGAGGTGATATTACATTATAGAGGAGGTGATATTACATTATAGAGGAGGTGATATTACATTATAGAGGAGGTGATATTACATTATAGAGGAGGTGATATTACATTATAGAGGGGGTGATATTACATTATAGAGGGGGTGATATTACATTATAGAGGAGGTGATATTACATTATAGAGGAGGTGATATTATATGTATAGAGGAGGTGATATTACATTATAGAGGAGGTGATATTACATTATAGAGGAGGTGATATTACATTATAGGGGGGGTAATATTACATTATAGAGGAGGTGATATTACATTATGGAGGAGGTGATATTACATTATAGAGGAGATGATATTACATTATAGAGGGGGTGATATTACATTATAGAGGAGGTTATATTACATTATAGAGGAGGTGATATTACATTATAGAGGAGGTGATATTACATTATAGAGGAGGTGATATTACATTATGGAGGAGGTGATATTACATTATAGAGGAGGTGATATTACATTATAGTGGAGGTGATATTACATTATAGAGGGGTGATATTACATTATAGAGGTGGTGATATTACATTATAGAGGAGGTGATATTACATTATAGAGGAGGTGATATTACATTATAGAGGAGATGATATTACATTATAGAGGGGGTGATATTACATTATAGAGGAGGTTATATTACATTATAGAGGAGGTGATATTACATTATAGAGGAGGTGATATTACATTATAGAGGAGGTGATATTACATTATAGAGGAGGTGATATTACATTATAGAGGAGGTGATATTACATTATAGAGGAGGTGATATTACATTATAGAGGAGGTGATATTACATTATAGAGGAGGTGATATTACATTATAGAGGAGGTGATATTACATTATAGAGGAGGTGATATTACATTATAGAGGAGGTGATAATACATTATAGAGGGGGTGATATTACATTATAGAGGGGTGATATTACATTATAGAGGAGGAGATATTACATTATAGAGGGGGTGATATTACATTATAGAGGAGGTGATATTACATTATAGAGGAGGTGATATTACATTATAGAGGAGGTGATATTACATTATAGAGGGGGGATATTACATTACAGAGGAGGTGATATTACATTATAGAGGAGGTGAAATTACATTATAGAGGAGGTGATATTACATTATAGAGGAGGTGATATTACATTATACAGGAGGTGATATTACATTATAGAGGGGGTGATATTACATTATAGAGGAGGTGATATTACATTTATAGAGGAGATATTACATTATAGAGGAGGTGATATTACATTATAGAGGGGGTGATATTACATTATAGAGGAGGTAATATTATATGTATAGAGGAGGTGATATTACATTATGGAGGAGGTGATATTACATTATAGAGGAGATGATATTACATTATAGAGGGGGTGATATTACATTATAGAGGAGGTGATATTACATTATAGAGGAGGCGATATTACATTATAGAGGAGGCGATATTACATTATAGAGGGGGTGATATTACATTATAGAGGGGGTGATATTACATTATAGAGGAGGTGATATTACATTATAGAGGAGGTGATATTACATTATAGAGGAGGTGATATTACATTATACAGGAGGTGATATTACATTATAGAGGGGGTGATATTACATTATAGAGGAGGTGATATTACATTTATAGAGGAGATATTACATTATAGAGGAGGTGATATTACATTATAGAGGGGGTGATATTACATTATAGAGGAGGTGATATTATATGTATAGAGGAGGTGATATTACATTATGGAGGAGGTGATATTACATTATAGAGGAGATGATATTACATTATAGAGGGGGTGATATTACATTATAGAGGAGGTGATATTACATTATAGAGGAGGCGATATTACATTATAGAGGAGGCGATATTACATTATAGAGGGGGTGATATTACATTATAGAGGGGGTGATATTACATTATAGAGGAGGTGATATTACATTATAGAGGAGGTGATATTACATTATAGAGGAGGTGATATTACATTATAGAGGGGGGATATTATATTACAGAGGAGGTGATATTACATTATAGAGGAGGAGAAATTACATTATAGAGGAGGTGATATTACATTATAGAGGGGGTGATATTACATTATAGAGGAGGTGATATTACATTATAGAGGAGGTGATATTACATTATAGAGGAGGTGATATTACATTATAGAGGAGGTGATATTACATTATAGAGGAGGTGATATTACATTATAGAGGAGGTGATATTACATTATAGGGGGGGGGTGATATTACATTATAGAGGAGGTGATATTACATTTATAGAGGGGGTGATATTACATTATAGAGGAGGTGATATTACATTATAGAGGAGGTGATATTATATGTATAGAGGAGGTGATATTACATTATAGAGGAGGTGATATTACATTATAGAGGAGGTGATATTACATTATAGAGGAGGTGATATTACATTATAGAGGAGGTGATATTACATTATAGAGGAGGTGATATTACATTATAGAGGAGATGATATTACATTATAGAGGAGGTGATATTACATTATAGAGGAGGTGATATTACATTATAGAGGAGGTGATATTACATTATAGAGGAGGTGATATTACATTATGGAGGAGGTGATATTACATTATAGAGGAGGCGATATTACATTATAGAGGAGGTGATATTACATTATAGAGGAGGTGATATTACATTATAGAGGAGGTGATATTACATTATAGAGGAGGTGATATTACATTATAGAGGAGGTGATATTACATTATAGGGGGGGTGATATTACATTATAGAGGAGGTGATATTACATTTATAGAGGGGGTGATATTACATTATAGAGGAGGTGATATTACATTATAGAGGAGGTGATATTATATGTATAGAGGAGGTGATATTACATTATAGAGGAGGTGATATTACATTATAGAGGAGGTGATATTACATTATAGAGGAGGTGATATTACATTATAGAGGAGGTGATATTACATTATAGAGGAGGTGATATTACATTATAGAGGAGATGATATTACATTATAGAGGAGGTGATATTACATTATAGAGGAGGTGATATTACATTATAGAGGAGGTGATATTACATTATAGAGGAGGTGATATTACATTATGGAGGAGGCGATATTACATTATAGAGGAGGCGATATTACATTATAGAGGAGGCGATATTACATTATAGAGGAGGTGATATTACATTATAGAGGGGGTGATATTACATTATAGAGGGGGTGATATTACATTATAGAGGAGATATTACATTATAGAGGAGGTGATATTACATTATGGAGGAGGGGATATTACATTATAGAGGCGGTGATATTACATTATAGAGGGGGTGATATTACATTATAGAGGAGGTGATATTACATTATAGAGGAGGTGATATTACATTATAGAGGGGGTGATATTACATTATAGAGGGGGTGATATTACATTATAGAGGAGGTGATATTACATTATAGAGGAGGTGATATTACATTATAGAGGAGGTGATATTACATTATAGAGGAGGTGATATTACATTATAGAGGAGGTGATATTACATTATGGAGGAGGTGATATTACATTATAGAGGAGGCGATATTACATTATAGAGGAGGCGATATTACATTATAGAGGAGGTGATATTACATTATAGAGGGGGTGATATTACATTATAGAGGGGGTGATATTACATTATAGAGGAGATATTACATTATAGAGGAGGTGATATTACATTATGGAGGAGGGGATATTACATTATAGAGGCGGTGATATTACATTATAGAGGGGGTGATATTACATTATAGAGGAGGTGATATTACATTATAGAGGAGGTGATATTACATTATAGAGGGGGTGATATTACATTATAGAGGAGGTGATATTACATTATAGAGGAGGTGATGTTAGATTATAGAGGAGGTGATATTACATTATAGAGGAGATGATATTACATTATAGAGGAGGTGATATTAGATTATAGAGGAGGTGATATTACATTATAGAGGAGGCGATATTACATTATAGAGGAGGTGATATTACATTATAGAGGGGGTGATATTACATTATAGAGGAGGTGATATTACATTATAGAGGAGATGATATTACATTATAGAGGAGGTGATATTACATTATAGAGGAGGTGATATTACATTATAGAGGAGGTGATATTACATTATACAGGAGGTGATATTACATTATAGAGGGGGTGATATTACATTATAGAGGAGGTGATATTACATTTATAGAGGAGATATTACATTATAGAGGAGGTGATATTACATTATAGAGGGGGTGATATTACATTATAGAGGAGTTGATATTACATTATACAGGAGGTGATTATTACATTATAGAGGGGGTGATATTACATTATAGAGGAGGTGATATTACATTTATAGAGGAGATATTACATTATAGAGGAGGTGATATTACATTATAGAGGGGGTGATATTACATTATAGAGGAGGTGATATTACATTATAGAGGAGGTGATATTACATTATAGAGGAGGTGATATTACATTATAGAGGGGGTGATATTACATTATAGAGGAGGTGATATTACATTATAGAGGAGGTGATATTACATTATAGAGGAGGTGATATTACATGTATAGAGGGGTGATATTACATTATAGAGGAGGCGATATTACATTATAGAGGAGGTGATATTACATTATAGAGGAGGTGATATACATTATAGAGGAGGTGATATTACATTATAGAGGAGGTGATATTACATTATAGAGGAGGTGATATTACATTATAGAGGAGGTGATATTACATGTATAGAGGGGTGATATTACATTATAGAGGAGGCGATATTACATTATAGAGGAGGTGATATTACATTATAGAGGGGGTGATATTACATTATAGAGGGGGTGATATTACATTATACAGGAGGTGATATTACATTATAGAGGGGGTGATATTACATTATAGAGGAGGTTGATATTACATTTATAGAGGAGATATTACATTATAGAGGAGGTGATATTACATTATAGAGGGGGTGATATTACATTATAGAGGAGGTGATATTATATGTATAGAGGAGGTGATATCACATTATAGAGGAGGTGATATTACATTATAGAGGAGGTGATATTACATTATAGAGGAGGTGATATTACATTATAGAGGAGGTGATATTACATTATAGAGGAGGTGATATTACATTATAGAGGAGGTGATATTACATTATAGAGGGGGTGATATTACATTATAGAGGAGGTGATATTACATTATAGAGGAGGTGATATTACATTATAGAGGAGGTGATATTACATTATAGAGGAGGTGATATTACATTATAGAGGGGGTGATATTACATTATAGAGGAGGTGATATTACATTATAGAGGGGGTGATATTACATTATAGAGGGGGTGATATTACATTATAGAGGAGGTGATATTACATTATAGAGGAGGTGATATTACATTATAGAGGGGGTGATATTACATTATAGAGGAGGTGATATTACATTATAGAGGGGGTGATATTACATTATAGAGGAGGTGATGTTATATTATAGAGGAGGTGATATTACATTATAGAGGGGGTGATGTTACATTATAGAGGAGGTGATATTACATTATAGAGGAGGTGATATTACATTATAGAGGAGGTGATGTTATATTATAGAGGAGGTGATATTACATTATAGAGGAGGTGATATTACATTATAGAGGAGGTGATATTACATGTATAGAGGAGGTGATATTACATTATAGAGGAGGTGATATTACATTATAGAGGGGGTGATATTACATTATAGAGGAGGTGATATTACATTATAGAGGAGGTGATATTACATTATAGAGGGGGTGATATTACATTATAGAGGGGGTGATATTACATTATAGAGGAGGTGATATTACATTATAGAGGAGGTGATATTACATTATAGAGGAGGTGATATTATATGTATAGAGGAGGTGATATTACATTATAGAGGGGGTGATATTACATTATAGAGGGGTGATATTACATTATGGAGTAGGTGATATTACATTATGGAGTAGGTGATATTACATTATAGAGGAGGTGATATTACATTATAGAGGAGGTGATATTACATTATAGAGGAGGTGATATTACATTATAGAGGCGGTGATATTACATTATAGAGGGGGTGATATTACATTATAGAGGAGGTGATATTACATTATAGAGGAGGTGATATTACATTATAGAGGGGGTGATATTACATTATAGAGGAGGTGATATTACATTATAGAGGAGGTGATATTACATTATAGAGGGGGTGATATTACATTATAGAGGGGGTGATATTACATTATAGAGGAGGTGATATTACATTATAGAGGAGGTGATATTACATTATAGAGGAGGTGATATTATATGTATAGAGGAGGTGATATTACATTATAGAAGAGGTGATATTACATTATAGAGGGGGTGATATTACATTATAGAGGGGTGATATTACATTATGGAGTAGGTGATATTACATTATGGAGTAGGTGATATTACATTATAGAGGAGGTGATATTACATTATAGAGGAGGTGATATTACATTATAGAGGAGGTGATATTACATTATAGAGGCGGTGATATTACATTATAGAGGGGGTGATATTACATTATAGAGGAGGTGATATTACATTATAGAGGAGGTGATATTACATTATAGAGGGGGTGATATTACATTATAGAGGAGGTGATATTACATTATAGAGGAGGTGATATTACATTATAGAGGGGGCGATATTACATTATAGAGGAGGCGATATTACATTATAGAGGAGGTGATATTACATTATAGAGGGGGTGATATTACATTATAGAGGAGGTGATATTACATTATAGAGGAGATGATATTACATTATAGAGGAGGTGATATTACATTATAGAGGAGGTGATATTACATTATAGAGGAGGTGATATTACATTATAGAGGAGGGGGTGATATTACATTATAGAGGAGGTGATATTACATTATAGAGGAGGTGATATTACATTATAGAGGAGGTGATGTTATATTATAGAGGAGGTGATATTACATTATAGAGGAGGTGATATTACATTATAGAGGAGGTGATATTACATTATAGAGGGGGTGATATTACATTATAGAGGAGGTGATATTACATTATAGAGGAGGTGATATTACATTATAGAGGGTGATATTACATTATAGAGGAGGTGATATTACATTATAGAGGAGGTGATATTACATTATAGAGGAGGTGATATTACATTATAGAGGAGGTGATATTACATTATAGAGGAGGTGATATTACATTATAGAGGGGGTGATATTACATTATAGAGGAGGTGATATTACATTATAGAGGAGGTGATATTACATTATAGAGGGGGTGATATTACATTATAGAGGAGGTGATATTACATTATAGAGGGGGTGATATTACATTATAGAGGAGGTGATGTTATATTATAGAGGAGGTGATATTACATTATAGAGGGGGTGATATTACATTATAGAGGAGGTGATGTTATATTATAGAGGAGGTGATATTACATTATAGAGGGGGTGATATTACATTATAGAGGAGGTGATATTACATTATAGAGGAGGTGATGTTACATTATAGAGGAGGTGATATTACATTATAGAGGGGGTGATATTACATTATAGAGGAGGTGATATTACATTATAGAGGGGGTGATATTACATTATAGAGGGGGTGATATTACATTATAGAGGAGGTGATGTTACATTATAGAGGAGGTGATGTTACATTATAGAGGAGGTGATATTACATTATAGAGGGGGTGATATTACATTATAGAGGAGGTGATATTACATTATAGAGGGGGTGATATTACATTATAGAGGAGGTGATATTACATTATAGAGGAGGTGATATTATATGTATAGAGGAGGTGATATTACATTATGGAGTAGGTGATATTACATTATGGAGTAGGTGATATTACATTATAGAGGAGGTGATATTACATTATAGAGGAGGTGATATTAAATTATAGAGGAGGTGATATTACATTATAGAGGCGGTGATATTACATTATAGAGGGGGTGATATTACATTATAGAGGAGGTGATATTACATTATAGAGGAGGTGATATTACATTATAGAGGAGGTGATATTACATTATAGAGGGGGTGATATTACATTATAGAGGAGGTGATATTACATTATAGAGGAGGTGATATTACATTATAGAGGAGGTGATATTACATTATAGAGGAGGTGATATTACATTATAGAGGAGGTGATATTACATTATAGAGGAGGTGATATTACATTATAGGGGGGGTGATATTACATTATAGAGGAGGTGATATTACATTTATAGAGGGGGTGATATTACATTATAGAGGAGGTGATATTACATTATAGAGGAGGTGATATTATATGTATAGAGGAGGTGATATTACATTATAGAGGAGGTGATATTACATTATAGAGGAGGTGATATTACATTATAGAGGAGGTGATATTACATTATAGAGGAGGTGATATTACATTATAGAGGAGGTGATATTACATTATAGAGGAGGTGATATTACATTATAGAGGAGATGATATTACATTATAGAGGAGGTGATATTACATTATAGAGGAGGTGATATTACATTATAGAGGAGGTGATATTACATTATAGAGGAGGTGATATTACATTATGGAGGAGGTGATATTACATTATAGAGGAGGCGATATTACATTATAGAGGAGGTGATATTACATTATAGAGGAGGTGATATTACATTATAGAGGAGGTGATATTACATTATAGAGGAGGTGATATTACATTATAGAGGAGGTGATATTACATTATAGGGGGGGTGATATTACATTATAGAGGAGGTGATATTACATTTATAGAGGGGGTGATATTACATTATAGAGGAGGTGATATTACATTATAGAGGAGGTGATATTATATGTATAGAGGAGGTGATATTACATTATAGAGGAGGTGATATTACATTATAGAGGAGGTGATATTACATTATAGAGGAGGTGATATTACATTATAGAGGAGGTGATATTACATTATAGAGGAGGTGATATTACATTATAGAGGAGATGATATTACATTATAGAGGAGGTGATATTACATTATAGAGGAGGTGATATTACATTATAGAGGAGGTGATATTACATTATAGAGGAGGTGATATTACATTATGGAGGAGGTGATATTACATTATAGAGGAGGCGATATTACATTATAGAGGAGGCGATATTACATTATAGAGGAGGTGATATTACATTATAGAGGGGGTGATATTACATTATAGAGGGGGTGATATTACATTATAGAGGAGATATTACATTATAGAGGAGGTGATATTACATTATGGAGGAGGGGATATTACATTATAGAGGCGGTGATATTACATTATAGAGGGGGTGATATTACATTATAGAGGAGGTGATATTACATTATAGAGGAGGTGATATTACATTATAGAGGGGGTGATATTACATTATAGAGGGGGTGATATTACATTATAGAGGAGGTGATATTACATTATAGAGGAGGTGATATTACATTATAGAGGAGGTGATATTACATTATAGAGGAGGTGATATTACATTATAGAGGAGGTGATATTACATTATGGAGGAGGTGATATTACATTATAGAGGAGGCGATATTACATTATAGAGGAGGCGATATTACATTATAGAGGAGGTGATATTACATTATAGAGGGGGTGATATTACATTATAGAGGGGGTGATATTACATTATAGAGGAGATATTACATTATAGAGGAGGTGATATTACATTATGGAGGAGGGGATATTACATTATAGAGGCGGTGATATTACATTATAGAGGGGGTGATATTACATTATAGAGGAGGTGATATTACATTATAGAGGAGGTGATATTACATTATAGAGGGGGTGATATTACATTATAGAGGAGGTGATATTACATTATAGAGGAGGTGATATTAGATTATAGAGGAGGTGATATTACATTATAGAGGAGATGATATTACATTATAGAGGAGGTGATATTAGATTATAGAGGAGGTGATATTACATTATAGAGGAGGCGATATTACATTATAGAGGAGGTGATATTACATTATAGAGGGGGTGATATTACATTATAGAGGAGGTGATATTACATTATAGAGGAGATGATATTACATTATAGAGGAGGTGATATTACATTATAGAGGAGGTGATATTACATTATAGAGGAGGTGATATTACATTATACAGGAGGTGATATTACATTATAGAGGGGGTGATGTTACATTATAGAGGAGGTGATATTACATTTATAGAGGAGATATTACATTATAGAGGAGGTGATATTACATTATAGAGGGGGTGATATTACATTATAGAGGAGTTGATATTACATTATACAGGAGGTGATATTACATTATAGAGGGGGTGATATTACATTATAGAGGAGGTGATATTACATTTATAGAGGAGATATTACATTATAGAGGAGGTGATATTACATTATAGAGGGGGTGATATTACATTATAGAGGAGGTGATATTACATTATAGAGGAGGTGATATTACATTATAGAGGAGGTGATATTACATTATAGAGGGGGTGATATTACATTATAGAGGAGGTGATATTACATTATAGAGGAGGTGATATTACATTATAGAGGAGGTGATATTACATGTATAGAGGGGTGATATTACATTATAGAGGAGGCGATATTACATTATAGAGGAGGTGATATTACATTATAGAGGAGGTGATATTACATTATAGAGGAGGTGATATTACATTATAGAGGAGGTGATATTACATTATAGAGGAGGTGATATTACATGTATAGAGGGGTGATATTACATTATAGAGGAGGCGATATTACATTATAGAGGAGGTGATATTACATTATAGAGGGGGTGATATTACATTATAGAGGGGGTGATATTACATTATACAGGAGGTGATATTACATTATAGAGGGGGTGATATTACATTATAGAGGAGGTGATATTACATTTATAGAGGAGATATTACATTATAGAGGAGGTGATATTACATTATAGAGGGGGTGATATTACATTATAGAGGAGGTGATATTATATGTATACAGGAGGTGATATCACATTATAGAGGAGGTGATATCACATTATAGAGGAGGTGATATTACATTATAGAGGAGGTGATATTACATTATAGAGGAGGTGATATTACATTATAGAGGAGGTGATATTACATTATAGAGGAGGTGATATTACATTATAGAGGAGGTGATATTACATTATAGAGGGGGTGATATTACATTATAGAGGAGGTGATATTACATTATAGAGGAGGTGATATTACATTATAGAGGAGGTGATATTACATTATAGAGGAGGTGATATTACATTATAGAGGGGGTGATATTACATTATAGAGGAGGTGATATTACATTATAGAGGGGGTGATATTACATTATAGAGGAGGTGATATTACATTATAGAGGAGGTGATATTACATTATAGAGGGGGTGATATTACATTATAGAGGAGGTGATATTACATTATAGAGGGGGTGATATTACATTATAGAGGAGGTGATGTTATATTATAGAGGAGGTGATATTACATTATAGAGGGGGTGATGTTACATTATAGAGGAGGTGATATTACATTATAGAGGAGGTGATATTACATTATAGAGGAGGTGATGTTATATTATAGAGGAGGTGATATTACATTATAGAGGAGGTGATATTACATTATAGAGGAGGTGATATTACATGTATAGAGGAGGTGATATTACATTATAGAGGAGGTGATATTACATTATAGAGGGGGTGATATTACATTATAGAGGAGGTGATATTACATTATAGAGGAGGTGATATTACATTATAGAGGGGGTGATATTACATTATAGAGGGGGTGATATTACATTATAGAGGAGGTGATATTACATTATAGAGGAGGTGATATTACATTATAGAGGAGGTGATATTATATGTATAGAGGAGGTGATATTACATTATAGAGGGGGTGATATTACATTATAGAGGGGTGATATTACATTATGGAGTAGGTGATATTACATTATGGAGTAGGTGATATTACATTATAGAGGAGGTGATATTACATTATAGAGGAGGTGATATTACATTATAGAGGAGGTGATATTACATTATAGAGGCGGTGATATTACATTATAGAGGGGGTGATATTACATTATAGAGGAGGTGATATTACATTATAGAGGAGGTGATATTACATTATAGAGGGGGTGATATTACATTATAGAGGAGGTGATATTACATTATAGAGGAGGTGATATTACATTATAGAGGGGGTGATATTACATTATAGAGGGGGTGATATTACATTATAGAGGAGGTGATATTACATTATAGAGGAGGTGATATTACATTATAGAGGAGGTGATATTATATGTATAGAGGAGGTGATATTACATTATAGAGGAGGTGATATTACATTATAGAGGGGGTGATATTACATTATAGAGGGGTGATATTACATTATGGAGTAGGTGATATTACATTATGGAGTAGGTGATATTACATTATAGAGGAGGTGATATTACATTATAGAGGAGGTGATATTACATTATAGAGGAGGTGATATTACATTATAGAGGCGGTGATATTACATTATAGAGGGGGTGATATTACATTATAGAGGAGGTGATATTACATTATAGAGGAGGTGATATTACATTATAGAGGGGGTGATATTACATTATAGAGGAGGTGATATTACATTATAGAGGAGGTGATATTACATTATAGAGGGGGCGATATTACATTATAGAGGAGGCGATATTACATTATAGAGGAGGTGATATTACATTATAGAGGGGGTGATATTACATTATAGAGGAGGTGATATTACATTATAGAGGAGATGATATTACATTATAGAGGAGGTGATATTACATTATAGAGGAGGTGATATTACATTATAGAGGAGGTGATATTACATTATAGAGGAGGGGGTGATATTACATTATAGAGGAGGTGATATTACATTATAGAGGAGGTGATATTACATTATAGAGGAGGTGATGTTATATTATAGAGGAGGTGATATTACATTATAGAGGAGGTGATATTACATTATAGAGGAGGTGATATTACATTATAGAGGGGGTGATATTACATTATAGAGGAGGTGATATTACATTATAGAGGAGGTGATATTACATTATAGAGGGTGATATTACATTATAGAGGAGGTGATATTACATTATAGAGGAGGTGATATTACATTATAGAGGAGGTGATATTACATTATAGAGGAGGTGATATTACATTATAGAGGAGGTGATATTACATTATAGAGGGGGTGATATTACATTATAGAGGAGGTGATATTACATTATAGAGGAGGTGATATTACATTATAGAGGGGGTGATATTACATTATAGAGGAGGTGATATTACATTATAGAGGGGGTGATATTACATTATAGAGGAGGTGATGTTATATTATAGAGGAGGTGATATTACATTATAGAGGGGGTGATATTACATTATAGAGGAGGTGATGTTATATTATAGAGGAGGTGATATTACATTATAGAGGGGGTGATATTACATTATAGAGGAGGTGATATTACATTATAGAGGAGGTGATGTTACATTATAGAGGAGGTGATATTACATTATAGAGGGGGTGATATTACATTATAGAGGAGGTGATATTACATTATAGAGGGGGTGATATTACATTATAGAGGGGGTGATATTACATTATGGAGTAGGTGATATTACATTATGGAGTAGGTGATATTACATTATAGAGGAGGTGATATTACATTATAGAGGAGGTGATATTAAATTATAGAGGAGGTGATATTACATTATAGAGGCGGTGATATTACATTATAGAGGGGGTGATATTACATTATAGAGGAGGTGATATTACATTATAGAGGAGGTGATATTACATTATAGAGGAGGTGATATTACATTATAGAGGAGGTGATATTGCATTTATAGAGGAGGTGATATTACATTATAGAGGGGGGATATTACATTATAGAGGGGGTGATATTACATTATAGAGGGGTGATATTACATTATAGAGGAGGTGATAATACATTATAGAGGAGGTGATATTACATTATAGAGGAGGTGATATTACATTATAGAGGAGGTGATATTACATTATAGAGGAGGTGATATTACATTTATAGAGGAGATATTACATTATAGAGGAGGTGATATTACATTATAGAGGGGGTGATATTACATTATAGAGGAGGTGATATTATATGTATAGAGGAGGTGATATTACATTATGGAGGAGGTGATATTACATTATAGAGGAGATGATATTACATTATAGAGGAGGTGATATTACATTATAGAGGAGGTGATATTACATTATAGAGGAGGTGATATTACATTATAGAGGAGGTGATATTACATTATAGAGGAGGTGATATTACATTATAGAGGAGGTGATATTACATTATAGAGGAGGTGATATTACATTATAGAGGAGGTGATATTACATTATAGAGGAGGTGATATTACATTATAGAGGAGGTGATATTACATTATAGAGGAGGTGATATTACATTATAGAGGAGGTGATATTACATTATAGAGGAGGTGATGTTATATTATAGAGGAGGTGATATTACATTATAGAGGGGGTGATATTACATTATAGAGGAGGTGATATTACATTATAGAGGAGGTGATATTACATTATAGAGGAGGTGATATTACATTATAGAGGAGGTGATATTATATGTATAGAGGAGGTGATATTACATTATGGAGTAGGTGATATTACATTATGGAGTAGGTGATATTACATTATAGAGGAGGTGATATTACATTATAGAGGAGGTGATATTATATTATAGAGGAGGTGATATTACATTATAGAGGATGTGATATTACATTATAGAGGGGGTGATATTACATTATAGAGGAGGTGATATTACATTATAGAGGAGGTGATATTACATTATAGAGGAGGTGATATTACATTATAGAGGGGGTGATATTACATTATAGAGGAGGTGATATTACATTATAGAGGAGGTGATATTACATTATAGAGGGGGTGATATTACATTATAGAGGAGGTGATATTACATTATAGAGGGGGTGATATTACATTATAGAGGAGGTGATATTACATTATAGAGGAGTGATATTACATTATAGAGGAGGTGATATTATATGTATAGAGGAGGTGATATTACATTATAGAGGAGGTGATATTACATTATAGAGGGGGTGATATTACATTATAGAGGAGGTGATATTACATTATAGAGGAGGTGATATTACATTATAGAGGAGGTGATATTACATTATAGAGGAGGTGATATTACATTATAGAGGAGGTGATATTACATTATAGGGGGGGTGATATTACATTATAGAGGAGGTGATATTACATTTATAGAGGGGGTGATATTACATTATAGAGGAGATGATATTACATTATAGAGGAGGTGATATTACATTATAGAGGAGGTGATATTACATTATAGAGGAGGTGATATTACATTATAGAGGAGGTGATATTACATTATAGAGGAGGTGATATTACATTATAGAGGAGGTGATATTACATTATAGAGGAGGTGATATTACATTATAGGCGGGGTGATATTACATTATAGAGGAGGTGATATTACATTTATAGAGGGGGTGATATTACATTATAGAGGAGGTGATATTACATTATAGAGGAGGTGATATTATATGTATAGAGGAGGTGATATTACATTATAGAGGAGGTGATATTATATTATAGAGGAGGTGATATTACATTATAGAGGAGGTGATATTACATTATAGAGGGGGTGATATTACATTATAGAGGAGGTGATATTACATTATAGAGGAGGTGATATTACATTATAGAGGAGGTGATATTACATTATAGAGGAGATGATATTACATTATAGAGGAGGTGATATTACATTATAGAGGAGGTGATATTACATTATAGAGGAGGTGATATTACATTATAGAGGAGGCGATATTACATTATAGAGGAGGTGATATTACATTATAGAGGAGGTGATATTACATTATAGAGGAGGTGATATTACATTATAGAGGAGGAGATATTACATTATAGAGGGGGTGATATTACATTATAGAGGAGGCGATATTACATTATAGAGGAGGTGATATTACATTATAGAGGGGGTGATATTACATTATAGAGGAGGTGATATTACATTATAGAGGAGGTGATATTACATTATAGAGGAGGTGATATTACATTATAGAGGAGGTGATATTACATTATAGAGGAGTTGATATTACGTTATAGGGGGGGGGGTGATATTACATTATAGAGGAGGTGATATTACATTATAGAGGGGGTGATATTACATTATAGAGGAGGTGATATTACATTATAGAGGGGGTGATATTACATTATAGAGGAGGTGATATTACATTATAGAGGGGGTGATATTACATTATAGAGGAGGTGATATTACATTATAGAGGGGGTGATATTACATTATTACATTAGAGGGGGTGATATTACATTATAGAGGAGGTGATATTACATTATAGAGGGGGTGATATTACATTATAGAGGAGGTGATATTACATTATAGAGGAGGTGATATTACATTATAGAGGAGGTGATATTACATTATAGAGGGGGTGATATTACATTATAGAGGAGGTGATATTACATTATAGAGGAGGTGATATTAAATTATAGAGGAGGTGATATTACATTATAGAGGGGGTGATATTACATTATAGAGGAGGCGATATTACATTATAGAGGAGGTGATATTACATTATAGAGGAGGTGATATTACATTATAGAGGAGGTGATATTATAGAGGAGGTGATATTACATTATAGAGGAGGTGATGTTACATTATAGAGGAGGTGATGTTACATTATAGAGGGGGTGATATTACATTATAGAGGAGTTGATATTACATTATAGAGGAGGTATTATTACATTATAGAGGAGGTGATATTACATTATAGAGGGGGTGATATTACAATATAGAGGAGGAGATATTACATTATAGAGGAGGTGATATTACATTATAGAGGAGGTTATATTACATTATAGAGGAGGCGATATTACATTATAGAGGGGGTGATATTACATTATAGAGGAGGTGATATTACATTATAGAGGAGGTGATATTACATTATACAGGAGGTGATATTACATTATAGAGGAGGTGATATTACATTATAGAGGAGATGATATTACATTATAGAGGGTGATATTACATTATAGAGGAGGTGATATTACATTATAGAGGAGGTGATATTACATTATAGAGGAGGTGATATTACATTATAGAGGAGGTGATATTACATTATAGAGGAGGTGATATTATAGAGGAGGTGATATTACATTATAGAGGAGGTGATATTACATTATAGAGGAGGTGATATTACATTATAGAGGGGGTGATATTACATTATAGAGGAGGTGATATTACATTATAGAGGAGGTGATATTATATGTATAGAGGAGGTGATATTACATTATAGAGGAGGTGATATTACATTATAGAGGAGGTGATATTACATTATAGGGGGGGTAATATTACATTATAGAGGAGGTGATATTACATTATGGAGGAGGTGATATTACATTATAGAGGAGATGATATTACATTATAGAGGGGGTGATATTACATTATAGAGGAGGTTATATTACATTATAGAGGAGGTGATATTACATTATAGAGGAGGTGATATTACATTATAGAGGAGGTGATATTACATTATGGAGGAGGTGATATTACATTATAGAGGAGGTGATATTACATTATAGTGGAGGTGATATTACATTATAGAGGGGTGATATTACATTATAGAGGTGGTGATATTACATTATAGAGGAGGTGATATTACATTATAGAGGAGGTGATATTACATTATAGAGGAGATGATATTACATTATAGAGGGGGTGATATTACATTATAGAGGAGGTTATATTACATTATAGAGGAGGTGATATTACATTATAGAGGAGGTGATATTACATTATAGAGGAGGTGATATTACATTATAGAGGAGGTGATATTACATTATAGAGGAGGTGATATTACATTATAGAGGAGGTGATATTACATTATAGAGGAGGTGATATTACATTATAGAGGAGGTGATATTACATTATAGAGGAGGTGATATTACATTATAGAGGAGGTGATAATACATTATAGAGGGGGTGATATTACATTATAGAGGGGTGATATTACATTATAGAGGAGGAGATATTACATTATAGAGGGGGTGATATTACATTATAGAGGAGGTGATATTACATTATAGAGGAGGTGATATTACATTATAGAGGAGGTGATATTACATTATAGAGGGGGGATATTACATTACAGAGGAGGTGATATTACATTATAGAGGAGGTGAAATTACATTATAGAGGAGGTGATATTACATTATAGAGGAGGTGATATTACATTATACAGGAGGTGATATTACATTATAGAGGGGGTGATATTACATTATAGAGGAGGTGATATTACATTTATAGAGGAGATATTACATTATAGAGGAGGTGATATTACATTATAGAGGGGGTGATATTACATTATAGAGGAGGTGATATTATATGTATAGAGGAGGTGATATTACATTATGGAGGAGGTGATATTACATTATAGAGGAGATGATATTACATTATAGAGGGGGTGATATTACATTATAGAGGAGGTGATATTACATTATAGAGGAGGCGATATTACATTATAGAGGAGGCGATATTACATTATAGAGGGGGTGATATTACATTATAGAGGGGGTGATATTACATTATAGAGGAGGTGATATTACATTATAGAGGAGGTGATATTACATTATAGAGGAGGTGATATTACATTATACAGGAGGTGATATTACATTATAGAGGGGGTGATATTACATTATAGAGGAGGTGATATTACATTTATAGAGGAGATATTACATTATAGAGGAGGTGATATTACATTATAGAGGGGGTGATATTACATTATAGAGGAGGTGATATTACATTATAGAGGAGATGATATTACATTATAGAGGGGGTGATATTACATTATAGAGGAGGTTATATTACATTATAGAGGAGGTGATATTACATTATAGAGGAGGTGATATTACATTATAGAGGAGGTGATATTACATTATAGAGGAGGTGATATTACATTATAGAGGAGGTGATATTACATTATAGAGGAGGTGATATTACATTATAGAGGAGGTGATATTACATTATAGAGGAGGTGATATTACATTATAGAGGAGGTGATAATACATTATAGAGGGGGTGATATTACATTATAGAGGGGTGATATTACATTATAGAGGAGGAGATATTACATTATAGAGGGGGTGATATTACATTATAGAGGAGGTGATATTACATTATAGAGGAGGTGATATTACATTATAGAGGAGGTGATATTACATTATAGAGGGGGGATATTACATTACAGAGGAGGTGATATTACATTATAGAGGAGGTGAAATTACATTATAGAGGAGGTGATATTACATTATAGAGGAGGTGATATTACATTATACAGGAGGTGATATTACATTATAGAGGGGGTGATATTACATTATAGAGGAGGTGATATTACATTTATAGAGGAGATATTACATTATAGAGGAGGTGATATTACATTATAGAGGGGGTGATATTACATTATAGAGGAGGTGATATTATATGTATAGAGGAGGTGATATTACATTATGGAGGAGGTGATATTACATTATAGAGGAGATGATATTACATTATAGAGGGGGTGATATTACATTATAGAGGAGGTGATATTACATTATAGAGGAGGCGATATTACATTATAGAGGAGGCGATATTACATTATAGAGGGGGTGATATTACATTATAGAGGGGGTGATATTACATTATAGAGGAGGTGATATTACATTATAGAGGAGGTGATATTACATTATAGAGGAGGTGATATTACATTATACAGGAGGTGATATTACATTATAGAGGGGGTGATATTACATTATAGAGGAGGTGATATTACATTTATAGAGGAGATATTACATTATAGAGGAGGTGATATTACATTATAGAGGGGGTGATATTACATTATAGAGGAGGTGATATTATATGTATAGAGGAGGTGATATTACATTATGGAGGAGGTGATATTACATTATAGAGGAGATGATATTACATTATAGAGGGGGTGATATTACATTATAGAGGAGGTGATATTACATTATAGAGGAGGCAATATTACATTATAGAGGAGGCGATATTACATTATAGAGGGGGTGATATTACATTATAGAGGGGGTGATATTACATTATAGAGGAGGTGATATTACATTATAGAGGAGGTGATATTACATTATAGAGGAGGTGATATTACATTATAGAGGAGGAGATATTACATTATAGAGGGGGTGATATTACATTATAGAGGAGGTGATATTACATTATAGAGGGGGTGATATTACATTATAGAGGAGGTGATATTACATTATAGAGGAGGTGATATTACATTATAGAGGAGGCGATATTACATTATAGAGGAGGCGATATTACATTATAGAGGGGGTGATATTACATTATAGAGGGGGTGATATTACATTATAGAGGAGGTGATATTACATTATAGAGGAGGTGATATTACATTATAGAGGAGGTATTACATTATAGAGGGGGTGATATTACATTATAGAGGAGGTGATATTACATTATAGAGGAGGTGATATTACATTATAGAGGAGGTGATATTA